>NC_047022.1:7213755-7813755 GCF_902652985.1 Pecten maximus | reverse complement strand
TCAAACTTTATATATAGGTTCCCCTTGTCTCAGACTTTATATGTAGGTTCCCATTGTCTCAAACTTTATATATAGGTTCCCCTTGTCTCAAACTTTATATGTAGGTTCCCCTTGTCTCAAACTTTATATGTAGGTTCCCCTTGTCTCAAACTTTATATATAGGTTCCCCTTTTTTATTTTTGTTTTTGTTTTATATCTTTATCTGCATATAGTAGTGTAGGCACATAATCCGGTAGGTATATGAACCTTAACAAGAAAAACAGAATTTGTTATAAATGTGAACTTTTTTTCATGTAGAGGATGAATTTGATTTTCTCTTTACATGTTAAAGACATTCAGGTCTTAGGAGGAAATATATTGAAATATGCTTCTGATACTCAGTCAGTGTAAGCCATCTGCTTTTAAGGAGATACGACTATCCTATGCTGAGAATGATTTGGTATTTCTTCTCACGAACTCTTGAGTGTAACCTTTGAAAAGTGACTTTAGTTATAATGAAATTATGGTATATAGATATACAGTAGTCACGTGATGGCATATACAAACGTTATAAAGTATTATAAGGAAAAGACAATGTAATAAGGAATAATTGGCTAATCAGAAATTTTATTGTTTTATGAGAGAGAGAGAGAGAGAGAGAGAGAGAGAGAGAGAGAGAGAGAGAGGTTGTTGTAGTCAAGAAATTTAATTACTAATCTCGTGTACAGCCAAACCGGTTATAAATGACACCTCTATATAAAGGACAATTGTCTATAAAGAACTCATCAGACCCACTCCTTCCAATTTACTATGTAATCAACCTTTGTATAAAGGACATCTGTCTATAACGGACACTTTTTATCTGACCCTAGTGTGTCCATTATAGACAGGTTTGACTGCACACCGAAACCTAGAGCTCTTATCATACATGGACATGATCGTGTTATGAAGAAATTAACAAGTCAATCAGTATCAATTTCAACAGTTTATTTGTACATTTTTATATAACATTGAAAAATAGGATATTGTGTATCACGACATTTCATTATCACACATCTCATACAAATTCAGTTCGGCCTGCTTTAGCTAATGCATCATTTGTAGTGTCATGTAGTGTGTCATGTAGTGTCATGTAGTGGCATGGTCGAACAAGGTTTAACATCACAAAATATGAGGTATTGACAGCACCAAAGTGGTTAGATAACCGAACATATATACGAACATTATGCAGATGGTTAGATCGGCCAACATGGACAACATTAAAACAGAGATACACAAACATACTTTCTTCTGTTTTTACTTTGTTTGTTTTTGTTTTGTTGATGTTTTTTATTATTATTATCATTGTTCCCCCCCCCCCCCCCCCCCCCCCCCCCCCTTTTTTTTTTTTTTTTTACAGAAGATAGCGATATGGTCTGATAAACGACACGTAACATACATCTTCAAAATTAATTTACACTCTCGCAATAGAAAAGCAGTAGGAAGCTTGAAGCTCGCAAACAAGAAAGTGAATGTTAATTCAGTTGTCGAATGTATATGGACAAACCCACTGGACAGTCGCAGAGCAAACTCCGAATCCGATCCGCCCAGAGCTCGTACGTATCATCCGGTTAAACGACACGTAGACATCTTCGTTTATACCTCCACTGCTACTGTCTGACTGTCCAGCTAAAGCGTAAAGGCACTGGTCACAGACTTGTTCATCCACTTGACCAGCGTCAGTTAGGATACGGACATGTTCATTGCTTACGAAGACTGTGACGTGGTTGAAGACGTTCGGTGTCAGTGAACCAGAGAACAGCGTCGTGTACGAAGAATTAGCCAGACATTTGTCTCCCTTGAACAAAAAGAAGAAGTCGCCATATCCGAAAAACTCGGCATCGTTCTGCTGGTCACTGCTGTCGCCACCTTTAATGGAAGAGAAAAGAAAAACGGAAAATGAAATTGATCCAATACACAATTACGACATCAAGGGTATTTTTTTAATCGATTATAGATATTAGATATGTATCTCAATATCGAACGAAAATTCAAATCATAATTGTTCCGAAAAAAATTGAGTATAAGTATAATTTATGAAAAAAGAAATATACATCTGTTATCATTGGTATAGTAAACTTTCAACGCTTGCCTACATCACACGTTTACATTCTCAACTAGAATGTTATATTTGGTATTTTTGTGTTTTAAGATCTTTTTACGCAATTTTAGGAAGATACATTTGTAGCTTACTAAAAATATTATATATTTTTGTGATTATTTTCTCTTAACATCTTATATGAATTTAAAAATCTATAATCTACGACATTTTCAAGAGTTTGTGTTTTTAGGCAAACTAGACGAGTTGACTTCCTAGCTCTTCCGACCGGTCTTGAAAACTTACCCCAGCCATCATTGGAAACGCTATCTCCCATTGCAAACAAGTATGCTCCTCGATTATAACTGATGTCCATATCGATTCTCAGCATCTTCCTTCCACAATCTGGAGGAACTCGACAGCCGCATTTAGTTTTTTTCAAAATTCGCCCTGATGACAATCTCACGGCTACATTTCTGTCTGGGACGAGATGACCTATCATATACGACTTCCATGTTGGCGACGTTACTTGGAATGGGAGACTGAGAACGGGAACTCAGGTCGAATTTCATGACACCCTCCACGCAGCAAGGTTTGATCACAGACACTGAAAACATGTAGGAAATGCATTAGACAACAATGAAATCAAAATTGTAATATACTTGAACAAAAAGAAGGGAAAAAAAGAAAAGAAAAAGAAACAGTGCGCAAGTATTCTGATAACAGTTGAATATGTTATTTTCTCTGTTTTTTGTTTTTCTTTTTAATTGCGCATTCAAATGCTTCAAACAGGAAATTTGAAATATTTTAAATAAAGCTACATTATCAAGCATATCTCTTCATTACTTTTATAGTAATTACTGCTATTCGTTGTACAATAATTGATTTAAACAGATTTGTAAAATGATAAATTCAAATGTAGGCACAATCGCAACACATTTTGTAAACAACCATACAGAGAAACTGCAATTAGTCATAATTAAGCATAATGTAACCCCAAAAAAGCGTTAAATTATCGTTGAAATATCGTTAAATTATCGTACGCTAAAATAAACTCCTTGAATTAAAAGAACCCCCTCCCCGGTTCATTTGCTTAGATGTGTAAAATGAGTAGATTCATATTTTTGAGTTACGGTAAACCTCCGGTCAGTTTGAATAGACGGGTAGTTTGAACACGTATTTTCAATAAAAACAGCAATTTTCTAGCTAGTGTTTGTTTAAACTCTGGTTGTTAACTGACACTTCTTCGGATAGTCCGAACCTGTCAAATGAAGAACGTAAAGTAAGATGATCGGCAAACTCCGCTGAAAGCCGCGACGACCAACCCAGTAAAAATGCCCCCCCCCCCCCCCCCCCCCCCCCCCCCCCCCCCCCCCATTAATTTACGTATCTAAAATGACATTTAAGGATTTAAGGATATGGAATTCTACCAATAAAAGGTAAACTTACTTGTTGCGTTTTCCTTCTGCTGTTGTCGATCTTTCTTTTGACCAGCACATTGTGTGATAACAATTACTAGGAAACACCACTTCAACAAAAGTCCTGAAAATATATACACATTGTTTCATTATTACAATTTTGTTGACTTAGCCCTTTACTTGACTTGTTTGTTTGTTTTTGTGATAGTTCATGTTGATATCATTATCTTTATATATAAATAAATATCATATTATCATGAATATTACCCTGAATGGAAGACAGTATATCTTTTTTCCATGTATTACTATTGAATTCAAATATAGTTCCCCATTCTATTTGAGCAGATATATCGGTATTTTGTCCAATGAGCAATTTATAAAAGACTTGATATCCTTTTTCATTTTTCAAAATTATTATGAATATCATATTATTTATCGCCAAGCGATGTCATTTTGTAAATTTGATGCATATATTTGAGGGAAGTGCGTTGATAATGTTGTTATAACGTGTGCCTAAAGTTCGTGTAATTTTTTGCAATACATGTACACTGTATATCGTGTTTTATCATGCCGTTCTACGGAAGCCCATTGGTGTCAAATGTCATATGTAAAAAAAAAAAAATTATTTCGTTTAAACGCAATACTTTTGCGAATAAACGCAAAACTTTTGCCAAAAAAGGATTGCGTTCATTCGCAAAAGTATTGCGTTTATTCGCAAAAGTATTTTGTTTGACATATAACATTTGGCACCAATGGGCCTCCGTACCTATGCTTTTATGTAACGTCAATCCATATACATGTACATGTATACAGGTGTCAGATTTATATATTCCTCTTTGTATAACTTATATTTTATATATATATCGTTAAATGGAAATTGACAGATAAAACACAATTTAATCTAAACTACATTTATTAGATTTTGAAAACATATTCCATATACACCGAATTATATGTGCATGTACTTCATTCCTTTTGAATCCCAAAGATGGAACTAGAAGTAAGCGGTTTTACATATAACGACCTTACGTTCGGTATATACATAATGTATCAATACCTATCATGAATTTCAAAATGTCCCTTGTGAACTTACCAAACATGCTTCCACGTCCGTTTTTCTTACTGGCGTCTTCTGAAATAGACGCTTCCAATCGGAGACTTCAAGTGCGACTGGAACGATTCGAAACATAATTGGTGACGTTTATATATTATATACATAAACTAATATTTAAAGAAAAGAATATAATTAGTCGGCTTATTACAATCGGCAGGTGAC
This sequence comes from Pecten maximus, assembly GCF_902652985.1. Taxonomy (NCBI): domain Eukaryota; kingdom Metazoa; phylum Mollusca; class Bivalvia; order Pectinida; family Pectinidae; genus Pecten; species Pecten maximus. Next base: position 7,809,005 of record NC_047022.1, on the reverse strand, counting down.
ATGCTATATTATATACAATTATAGTGTTTTGATGAGGTCGATACATGGTTATCTCAACCTAAGAAAAAAATATCAATCGAGGACGAAGTCATCACTATACCTAATTATCGTCTTAGAAATTTAGAAATGGCATTCAATTCTTGTAGACCTGTATCAAATGGCATATGAATATTTACATTTGTATGTACAAACAATCCTTTAAAATAACAAACAATAGATTGTTTAATACATTCCTTTTCGGCATAGCCGTATAATATTCTTTTGGCCCAGGGTATGACGCGACAGGTGGCGTTATTGGCCAAGATGAAGTATGTGATTGGTCAATGTAGCGGTAAATGCAAAATGCAGTTATGCAGTTAAAAACGAAACGAAAAGTTAAGAATGTAAGCTGAATAAGTGGACGTATTTGTTCAAATGGCACATTAATAAAATTATATTCCTGATTCAAATGCAGTCTTATTATCACCAAATTGATTCAAACTGATATAATTTTGTTATTCGTGCTGAAACGCATTGGTTCATTTATTTATTTCTCCAGCAGTTTTACATTATAACCACCAGCATTAAAACTATGCCGTTTATCTTTTTAATACAAGTTTTTCAAGTTTTTTTATTAGCACTCAGGCACACTAATATCATATGCGACAAGAGGTCAACAAAAAGTACAGCAGCATAATACAATATATAAGTTTGTACTGGATACCAAGTCACATATTTCTCATTCATTGAGACAAAGTTTGAAGTAAATTAGTATATGGTAATATTCGTAATAAATGAAGTTTAAGTAAAATTCGGTTTAGCACGGACTAACAAGCCCGTGGTTTAACTCGTCCGTTTTATATTTTTTTAAAGGTAGACAACTTTAATGTTAAAACAACTTACCTTTTGATGAGAAACAAAGCAGAGGTCAGATTTTGATGTTAATTTCTCGTGGTCAGGGAGTGGAGTGACCCTACCCCACGCGACCCACCCATTTTAACCCCCTGTCCGTTTGTTCAACCAGGAGTCCGAGTGCGCATGCTTCGCGTACCTTACACCTGTTCGGTACCTGGAACGACTGTTTGTTTGTTTGTAAACATGCTCACTGTCAACAATCGAATTGGGCCTAATGAAGCTATTGTTATCTTACCTCTGTGGATTCGCAAATAAATTGGGTTATTGTTCTTGACTTCTAAAAATAGCTACACATGCCACTTTCTTATCAAAGGGGCTATTGTCATAGGCATCTAAAAATAACTTCACTTCCAATTAATCTGGGTTTAATAGAAAAGTGTAATTCACTTACTTAATTAGAAGCTTTAGAATTATTCAGACATGTACTTACATTATGTAAATAAAAAACCAAATCAGGACCCAGTTTCAACACAGGAGCATATCTTGTCATAATATATAGGTATTTTCCGGCTATTTTCTTAATATAAGACTAGACATGGCCCTATGATTTTGGCAGGAGTTTACATGAATGCCAATGTCACAAAATAATTAAAACATAATAATTATTTTTAAGTTTAAACATATTTTATTGACATAAAATGACAAAGGGATTGGTCGGTAAGTTTTGCCAACTTATTGATGACCTTTCCCGCATAAATGACATATGATAATATACAGTGGTCACATGATGATATGTACAAATATTCAACAATATGATAAACAAAAGATGATTTATGAATTGTCTTTCTTAAAAAATAAAAAAAAAAGGTTATATTTTATTAGGGATGGAAAAAGAGAGAGAGAATGAGAGACAGGCAGGAGGAGAGAGAGAGAGGGGGGGGGGGGGTGACAATAGTTTTGTATAGCTTGCAACAAGTAAAATTAATGAACTGAGATTGTGTTTCCGATCCTTCCCGACACAGACGACACTTGTTACACTATTCACTTTCCAATCTTTCAGCTGTTTCAAATGTTCATCACATCCCGTGCGTAAGTGGCTTTCTCCTGGTTCCGTCCGCTCTTCCAGTTAACTACGTTTCTCAAGTGCCGTTTGGATCCGGAAGGACCAGGAATACAACCTACATTTTTAGATGGATTCAATTGATCCATTGTTGTCCTTACACTATATATAAAGTACGGATTGATAGGACACTTTTGAAGCAAGTTTATGAACTAATAAGATTAAGAAAAGGAGAGGAAAAAGGGAGGGGGAGTAAGAAACGGCAGCTAGTCGAATCTACCCGACCTTCTCAGGAAGTTTTGCACAGCTTTGGCGATTTTTACATTGTCATTTGGTGAAATATTAGGATCACCTTTACAAAGAACATCGATGTTGGCAGGACCGTACCATGATATTTCAGTAATAAGTGTTCTTCTTTAATTGGCATACAAAGGACAGATAAGGAAAAAATGATAGCAATCTTCACAGGGATGCCCACATTGACACTCGGGTGAATCTACGAGATTAGCTCTAAAAAGATCATAGTTTAGTGTGCTAGCTCGATTTCTCAGTCGACTGTGGATAATATTTAAATTCCTAGGTCCATAGTTTATAAAATGCTTACTATATAATATATTGTTTGCTGTCATAGATTTCTTTACATTTGACTTAAAAGAACTTAGAGAAGGCGAGTTTCTAATAGTGATATTCAAGTCGTTCCAGAGTTTTGACGTAGAGGGAAAGAAAGAATTGTTTGAAAGTTGTAAACGAAAGTGTTGTTCTCTCAAAAGATGTGCATTTCGCAAATTGTATGGAATTATATTTCCAATATACATTGGCAATAAGTCGACGAGAAAAGTAGGTGACAAATTATTAACTATAGAATAGAATAAAGACAGTTTCCGAGCATCCCTTCTCTTCGCAAGGGGTAACCAGCCGGTTTCTTGATATAAGAAATCTTTTTTTGTGAATATGGGCAGCCCTGTAACTATTCTCGCAGCTTCTAAATTTATTTTTTCCAATAGCAATAAATTTGTTGTACCACAGTTGTCCCATACTTCGCAGGCATATTCGAGTAGAGGTCGAATATAAGTAAGATACATTTTTTCTAATGTATTCCTATTTAGGATAAGTTTTAATTTACGAAGTGTGGCTATATATTTATTAACTTTTTTAACCATATATTCAACATGGATATTCCATTTACAATCATTAGAAAAAACGACACCTAAGTGTTTATGTTGGTTAGTGATTTGAATTGGGGTATTGTTGAATGTTAAAGATGGGATAAATGGAAGTTGCCTATTTGAGATAACCAGGGCCTCAGTTTTAGTAGGATTAAAGGACATTAGCCATTCTTTAGACCAGACTTCAAGTTTAATAAGATCTGCGTTTGCGTCTGCTTCAATAGTGTTTAAGTCATGGGACGAATAAGAAAGAGAGGTATCATCTGCAAAGAGTCTAGATAGGGAAGAAAGTTCACATGAAATATCGTTTATATAAAGAAGGAAGAAAAGTGGACCTAGAACTGATCCTTGAGGGACACCAGCATTTATAGTCTTACGCGAAGATATAGAATCATTAATAAAAACTGATTGTTTTCTGTTCGACAGATAACTAGTTATCCATCTTAGAAGAGGTCCTGAGATACCATAATTGTTAAGTTTATGTAGAAGACCTTTGTGCCACACACGGTCAAAGGCCTTTGAAAAATCACAAAAAATTAAAATCGAATGCTCATAATTTTCTAATGATGTAATTATTGAATGATATAACTCGATAAGTTGATGTGTTGTGGAATGGTTTGGTAGAAACCCGGACTGATATTTATAAATAAGGTCATTTTCGATTAAGAAATTATAAATATGTTTATGTACTACACGCTCAAATAGTTTACCTATACAACTTAGCAATGAGATAGGTCTGTAGTTGGAGACAATGCTTGCGTCATTAGCCTTAAAAATAGGCATGACATGCGCAATTTTCCAATTGTCAGGATATATAGAGGAAGACAAAGAATAATTAAATATAAAAGATAGCGGTATAGCTATTTCACTGGACAGTAGTTTTAACATTTTGTGGCTAATTCCGTCAGGGCCAGACGCCTTATTAACATCTAGATTATTTATAATATCTTCAACTTCACTGTAAGCTTTATGTATTTCTGATAAAATAGAATCAGTCCGCCTCTCAAAAGCTGGCAATGGTTTATCTATATCATTTTCAGGTAAAGTACACACAGAGCTAAAGTAATTGTTTAGTAATTCACATTTTCTATCATTGTCGTATATTATTTCGTTTGTAGTACTATCTAGTAAAGGGGATATATCTGGGTTTTTTTTACTTTTAAGAATATTCCCAAGAAGTTTCCAATACGTCTTAGGACTGTTAGTACTTTTATCTACAACTGTATTTATATTATCATAAAATATTTCTTTAGCCCTCTTGATCATATTGTTTACTCTATTTCTCATATACTTATATTTATTTTTGTTCGACTCGGTTCTATTATTGAACATTATTTTTTTAAGTCGATCTCTTTTTCTCATATTACGTCTAACTATTCCATTCATCCACGGTTTATCACTATCGCGTACTACTATTTCTTTGGACGGTATACATTTGTCAACGGCATCAAGGAATTTCTCAGTAAAGAAATTACACATTTCATTGACATGTGATAGGTTCGCAAATCTGTCAAGCCATGGGATACTATTAATCATGACTTTCAGTTTATCAATATCAGTCTGATCATACAGCCAAACCTTTCTTTTAAAATAATGTTTAATTTTGACAGGGATATTTATAATTGCAAAAACAGCATCATGGTCACTGATGGTTCGCTCAATTTCAATAACATCAGAAAAAACGACATTAACAGTATCACTTACAATGATCGGGTCAAGTAGTGTAGAGGAGGTATCGGTTTGTCGAGTAGGTTCGGTAATAACATTAGTTAAATTATAATTGGACAGGATATCACACAGATCACCTCTGATAGGCTTTAAAAAATCAATATTTAAATCACCAGTAATTATTATATTGGGCGTTTCTTCGAAAGCAATATCAATCGAGTGTCGTAAATTCTGCCACAAAGAATAATAATTATGATAATGAGACTAACAAAACTTGCAATAATACAAACTAGACGCTTGTGTTTAAACAACGACAACTCGTATATGATTCTGTCTAAAAAAAAAATCATGATTACATAAAACCTTACTTTTGGACAATGTCTGGTTTCAAGCTACCAATCAATCTCATTGGATTGTACGAAACAGATAATGATGAATAACATGTCATATTTAGGTAAATCAAAGTATCATAATTATATCATTAATAAAGGATAGGATATATTTCGTTAATAAATACAAAGGAATCGGTTGATTTGTAAAACATTCAGATTTTGGATGTTTATTTAGAGCAATAACAAATCGATTGCATATATATTTGTGTCTACATATATTGAGATAATATTCGGACGGGTGTCAACGAGTCTTCGATTTAATGGTTTTATCACCTTTGACCTTGATGACAATACGTTCAGTATAATACATTTACAAAATACAATAGGGCCTACATAGAATATTATAGAGAGAGAGAGATTCATTTATTACATTTTTACCAGTGAAATATCAAAAATTATTCATTCTATAAAAGTGATATTTTTTCACTAGTGAGAAATATCATGAAAAATATCACTTTTGCTGATTTGACAAAATGTATATTTCACGAGTGGGGCTATTATTTTGATATTTTTAAATATATTTGAATATATTTCACTTGTGAGGCTAATATTTTGATATTTTTCACACTGTATTTGGTATTACTGAAGACACTGTTAGATATACTCTATATATTAAGACTCACCCGCCCCAAAACCAACTTCTCTCTATCATTCATGACATTACATCAGCGTTAGATATAGGCAAAGATCCGTATGGTCTTCTGCGATATCAGCAAGGCCTTCGATAGAGTTTGGCACCGTGGTTTAGTTTTAAAATTATCTAGTTTTGGCATTAGTGGAAATTTATTGAAATGGTTTAAACATTACCTATCACATCGTACTCACATCGTACCCAGAGAACTGTTATAAATGGTAAAAAGTCAAATTGGCGTTATATATCAGCTGGTGTACCACAAGGATCAATTTTAGGCCCTTTGATGTTCTTGATTTATATTAACGATATAGTAAATGATATAGAGGCCATTATTAAACTATTCGCTGATGACACTTCACTGTACACATTTGTTGACACTCCAGCAACAAGTGCAGATCTTATCAATAGAGACCTCGTTAAAATTTATTCTTGGTCAAAAAGATGGCTAGTTGATTTTAATCCTCAAAAAACCGAAAGTGTAACAATCAGTAGAAAAGGCATGCGTGTAGCTCATCCTCCGCTCTGCATGAACAACATTCCTATTAATGAAGTTAGTCTCCACAAACATCTCGGTGTGTACATATCTGACAACGGCTCATGGAAAGACCATGTTCATTATGTAATTGACAAAGCATCCTCCAAGCTTAATCTCCTAAGGAAATTCAAATTTTCTCTTGACCGGCAATCACTTCAAACTCTGTATTTTCCCTTCATTCGTTCAGTTTTAGAATACGCCGACATTGTGTGGGATAATCTTACTGCAGCCCATACAAATATTTTAGAGAGCTTAAATCTAGAGGCCGCTAGAATTGTAACGGGAGGGACAAAGCTTACGAGTAGATCTATGTTGTACAACGAAACGGGGTGGGAAACTCTTGAAAAAAGACGTCAGACTCATAAACTTATACAGTTTCATAAAATGGTTCATGGTATGGTTACCCCTTTCTTACAAGACATCCTCCCAAATAGAAATTCCGATGTGCATACTCACGCTACTAGAGACGGAGGAAATTTTCGTCCTCTTCTTTGTCATACTTCTTTGTTTCAGAATTCTTTCATTCCCTCTGTCTTAAAATGTTGGAACTCTCTTCCGTCTGATGTAAAAACGAATCCGTCATTGCGAAAACTTAAGAAACACTTGCATGGACCTTCCACCAAAGTACCATTATATTTCTCCTCTGGAAGCAGACAAGGTCAGATCCTCCATGCGAGACTAAGAATGGAATGTAGCTCCCTAAATAACCACCTTTACTCGAAAGGCTTAGTCGATAGTCCTCTCTGTTCATGCGGGCTATCGAATGAAACAAATTTCCACTATCTTTTGCGATGCCCACTATACGTAAATCTCCGAACGCCATACTTCAATCAGATCAATCAGTATCATTTAACTGAAAGGTTGTTACTATTTGGAGATAAAAACCTCTCTTTCGAAGAAAATAAGGAATTGTTTACATGTATCCAAAAGTTTATAATTGATACTAAACGCTTTTGATTTCTTACATAATATGTTCGTTACTTTCATCACTTTGGAAATTACTACCTCAGAGAAAATCATAATCATGAAAGATTTGATGTAGTTAAATTAAGATGGCAAGCCCGCTGCACTTTCACCTAACCCCTCCTCCCTGCACACCCTCCCCTTCTAGTTAAAAATATTAAGGATAATATATGATCATATCTTCTTTCTTTTTTCTTTTCTCTTTCTCTTTCTCAGATTTCGTTTATTGCTGTTCATCTCAATAATGTAAATTCCAATTGAAGGAAGTGGACTAGTATAAGCTTTTAAGCTTGTTTCCATATCCTGTTTCTGTTTGTTGTTGTTACAGAAATGTTGTCATATACTCTACCAAAAGAAACGAAATAAAGTTTACATCAAATATATCAAATTATTTTAGTAATCGCCGATGCTGGCAGCAAGGGGATTCTGGGAGATCCCCACGCCCGGGAAAAATAATGAAAAGACTTGAACTGGTGCCATTTGGTCATACATGTATTTGGATAGCCTTTCTCTTAGCTATCATTATATCGTGGTCACTACACCAAAACTGGGCAAGACTGATCCATGACGTCATGGGAAATCGAATCATATTCAGTGCGACATCAGTAATGCTAAATATACAGTTTATTAAAAGGGGTTAGTTTACACTATATAAACAATATTCATTATTAAAATTGCGATTTTTTTCTCTCTGTCACCAAATCCAAATGCTTAGATATATCACTCTAATGCTGGGAGAGATAGTTCATTGTAAACATCAATTTATTACTACATAGTAATAATTTTGTTTTTCGTTGCAATCAAAGATAAACATCAGAGTTTTCACGGGATCGTAATTACGTGTTTCATTCTAACATATGTACAATTGTATTACGGAGAGGACATTGATAAGTTGTGATACATTCTGTCCAATCCTTTTGTGTATTGTCCATGCTAACGTAGCATTTACCCATTTTGGACGTCTATTATTTTAGATAAATACTACATTAGGTATAGATCTATAACTCGAACTCACGATTTTACGGCACCCAATCACCTAGCCAGAAATACCCGCAGCTTAAATCCTACCGCTGCGCCACATCGGCGTTCTTAAAAAAAGAACTTTTTAATGGCGCAGTGATGGTCGGCCCGATACCCTGACATGATCATTGTGGAAGTCGTCTATAAGATTATATGAATACCTGGATCGCAATGTATTTACATACATGGATACGAATTGTACATATATTATATATATTTCTCTCGGTACAACTACGACAGGAAATTCAAATCTATATCTTCGGATCACCAACACATATGTAGTGTATATGATACATTGTGCTAATACATAGATACATAACTTAGCAACACAAATGACGAAGGAAGACAACTTTTTGACTCGTGCCCTTATATATATATTAGTATACAGAATTGTATTATAGGTGTCAGATTTATATTAGTGTCTTGATTATTTCTTCCTTTTTTTATCATTCATATGTTGTATATATATTGTATATTGGAAATCGACAAATAAAACACAGTTTAAACTAAATTGATTTAAATTCAAACTAAAACCAGATCCGACATTATCCGGATATTATTAACTTTAACATAACACGGGTTTATGCGCTTGCACGGCAGTTATGCGCCTGGTTGAGCCAACTATACACCAATATTTACATTTAATCGAAATTGGAGAATGCACTTTCATATTTAAACTTCGGTTAATCAAAGGTCGTGGCGACCATTTTATAAAATCACAAAACAAACATAATACAATGTAACTGTTTTCATAGTGCCTACACTTTACACCTTTACCAAAATCAGACAATAATTAAATTTTCGGCCAATCACACGACAGGAATTAAAATAGTGACCATTTTGTTGAAAGGTGAAACATTATTTACGGAAGTGACGTTTTCCCCATGATTCAGCTACATATACATGCTGTAACGGGGTTTCTTTTAACATGTGTATTTATTATCTGATATTTCAAATATCTGTGTTATGTACATGACATTACTGGTCTTTAGAAAGCACATTAGTTTAATTAAATCGGTTTATGATCTAAAGAAAGATAACTCAAATTCCGGATATTTTTATATTTTCCAATTTTGTTTAATTAGTTTATACCTGATCCGGATTCTCCGAATCCGTTTTGGGAGTTATTTTGAAGAAGAATATGGAAGCTGTTTACAGAGGTTCGCCTGTTTTATGATACATTTTAGATATTCCCTCGCAGCCAAGCATAAACATTACATCTGTGTCTTGATGTAGTCTCTCTGTCCGAAACCCTGTTTTATGTGGGTTAAGTCTGACCAGGACTGGCATGGTATCAAACCACCTCCAAGAACCAAGTGATGATCTCTGATCCAATATTTTGACTAAGAGTCATATACCTCCTATATCTCCAATCGCTGTATCAGAACTACTAACTAAGAAAAAATGACTAAAAGTCCAGGAATAAATTGAAAATCTTTAATTTTATATAGCATCATCAACTTAACAATAACAAGTGATATTTACACATTAAGCGATTGTAATAAATAGAGGTTATGATAATGGACAATACTTTACTTCCACTGGAACTTGAATTCACACTTTATTACTGAACGACTCACTATCTGTCTTCATTAACATACAAAATTATCTATAATAAACTCTGGTGATATTACAGTTTGACTAATACACCAGATCCCTAAACAACCAGGCAAAGTTCTTTTTTCTTTTCTTTTTATGTACTAATAATTAGTTACTTCATACAATATGCACAGACCCAATGCCCCCTCTTCATATACGGAATCCGATGAATAAATCTGCGCTTGTCCTACCTTCACCGTAAGCATTATCCCTAGCCCCTTTCAATTCCCTGCACCCTTTCTCTTTATTTTCCATACACATGTTAAAATGTAATTAAATGCTCTATGATATATATCCAAATAGTATTGTCAGTACTGTTCCATAGCTACTTAATGTCTACAAGGAGACAGGTTTACATAAGTACTTAGTAATTGTTTCTGAATCCTTTTTGAAATCATATTGTATATATTATATTGTATATATTATATTGCCATGTATTATTGAATAGAATAAAGTTTAAACTAAAGTTCTGGAGATCTGAAATGATGATACATCTCTAGACTTAACACCAAATGAACAGCTCAGTATACCAATCACTTAATCTATCAAAGAGTCAATGACTCAAATTACAATAACTAAATATCCAACCGTTAATATCTGATAGTTTAATAATAAGTAGAAGTTATATCTACAAAGATAGACTCAAACTTTGCGACTTTATAATCAGACAGCGAATCCAGTCAAATAACTCAGTGGGTTTTGATTATATTTAGATCATGGGCTTTTAAATACCAGTATAACACCTCTTCCAAAAAGAGTCTCCACTCTCTTGTAGGCAATCAACTTTTAGGTATGTATACCAGTAAAAATCCTTTATGATATTAGTAGGGGCCGCGGTTTCCGAGTGGTTAAGGTGTCCCGACACTTCATCACTAGCCCTCCACCTCTGGGTTGCGAGTTCGAAACCTACGTTGGGCAGTTGCCAGGTACTGATCGTAGGCCGGTGGTTTTTCTCCGGGTACTCCGGTTTTCCTCCACCTCTAAAGCTGGCACGTCCTTAAATGACCCTGGTTTTTAACAGGGCGCTAAACAAAAACAAACCAAACAAATCAAATAAATGATATTAGTATAGTAATTAATAGTAATTCAGCCACCCAATATAACAATATGTTACCAACACCACACCTCTTCCAAATAGAGTATATGTCCTTTCTGTAGGTAACAAGCTTCTAGGTTTGTGTACATGTATACAGATCCACAGAGTATCTCAATGAGTATACTATTGATATAATATAGACATTATACAGATCCACAGAGTATCTCAATGAGTATACTATTGATATAATATAGACATTATACAGATCCACAGAGTATCTCAATGAGTATACTATTGATATAATATAGACATTATACAGATCCACAGAGTATCTCAATGAGTATACTATTGATATAATATAGACATTATACAGATCCACAGAGTATCTCAATAAATATACTATTGATATAATATAGACATTATACAGATCCACAGAGTATCTCAATGAATATACTATTGATATAATATAGACATTATACAGATCCACAGAGTATCTCAATGAATATACTATTGATATAATATAGACATTATACAGATCCACAGAGTATCTCAATGAATATACTATTGATATAATATAGACATTATACAGATCCACAGAGTATCTCAATGAATATACTATTGATATAATATAGACATTATACAGATCCACAGAGTATCTCAATGAATATACTATTGATATAATATAGACATTATACAGATCCACAGAGTATCTCAATGAATATACTATTGATATAATATAGACATTATACAGATCACAGAGTATCTCAATGAATATACTATTGATATAATATACACATTATACAGATCCACAGAGTATCTCAATAAATATACTATTGATATAATAAAGAGTATGCACTCTATATAGACTTAAACACTATTATTCCAATACATCTGTAGTATCTGACTATAAAACAATATAGTCCGATGTGTGATAAATACGCACGAGTTATCGCCCCTATTTATACTAACATTGCATCTATTCCGATTGCGATATGAGTTTGGATCGATGTTTATCCAATGCTAACGGGCCAGAACTGTCGAAATACGAGTCTCACTGCGCATGTGCTTTTTTTTAGCGACGGAATGAACAGAAATAAAAACAGATTTTGAAATTCTGATCTACTTGCGCTGTGCACCCCACAAGTTTATGGACAAAACACTACACCCCAATAGTCGACCCTGGCCGTTCGTCCGTCAGTAATCGACTGTTACCACTATTTCTAAGATAGCACTCACTGGACATTTCTAATAATTCATGTGTAGATTCCATTTGCTTCCTATATTTGTTCATGGTAAATTTTGAGACTGACCGGAAAACAAAATGAACGAAAGACCGCCATTTTGTATTTTGACAATTGAAAAGTTTGTTACCTTTAGTTGCAAGGAAATGCTCATCATATCTTACTATAAACATTTTATCTATATATTTCACTTGGTCTCTGTAGTTATCCAATGCTTTATTTTTTAGATTGATGGGGGGGAAAATTGCTAACATCTATGATTTTGACAGGTGAAGTTCGTAATCACGGCATCCAACGCCATTTGTGTTTTCTTCTTCATCGCTGATTAACTAAAACACATTGTTTTCTTGTTTGTTGTTTGTTTGTTTGTGTTTGTTTTTCCCCTATTTTTTGTTTGTTTTGTTTTGTTTTATTGCATGTCGAGATGTAAATATGAGGGGAAAGATAAATTAAGAAGAGAGCCAACCAGTCTTACAAAGAACTGCAAATTGAGGGCGCCATCAGCCCTCTGTGATCTCTGTTAAAAAGAACTGTTTGATATTTAAACCTGCAGCATTAATGCTGAGATGAGATTGATCGGATAGGGTATAAATGATGGGATACCATTCTCCACGTGTTTCCGGTGTAGGATATATATATACTTCCTTTTAGCCAACCGTCACAGGCGCTTGCATATAAAATGTTTCTTTTAAAAGTTGTCGCTGTGGTAGAAGTCAGGGAACTGTAGAAACTACAAGGTTGGCAACTCCAACACTTACGAAACTACAAGGTTGGCAACTCCTACACTTACGAAACTACAAGGTTGGCAACTCCAACACTTACGAAACTACAAGGAAGGCAACTCCTACACTTACGAAACTACAAGGTTGGCAACTCCAACACTTACGAAACTACAAGGTTGGCAACTCCTACACTTACGAAACTACAAGGTTGGCAACTCCAACACTTACGAAACTACAAGGTTGGCAACTCCAACACTTACGAAACTACAAGGTTGGCAACTCCTACACTTACGAAACTACAAGATTGGCAACTCCTACACTTACGAAACTCAAGGAAGGCAACTCCTACACTTACGAAACTACAAGGTTGGCAACTCCTACACTTACGAAACTACAAGATTGGCAACTCCTACACTTACGAAACTCAAGGAAGGCAACTCCAACACTTACGAAACTACAAGGTTGGCAACTCCTACACTTACGAAACTACAAGGAAGGCAACTCCAACACTTACGAAACTACAAGATTGGCAACTCCTACACTTACGAAACTCAAGGAAGGCAACTCCAACACTTACGAAACTACAAGATTGGCAACTCCTACACTTACGAAACTCAAGGAAGGCAACTCCAACACTTACGAAACTACAAGGTTGGCAACTCCTACACTTACGAAACTCAAGGAAGGCAACTCCAACACTTACGAAACTCAAGGAAGGCAACTCCCACACTTACGAAACTACAAGGTTGGCAACTCCAACACTTACGAAACTACAAGGTTGGCAACTCCTACACTTACGAAACTACAAGGTTGGCAACTCCAACACTTACGAAACTACAAGGAAGGCTACTCCTACACTTACGAAACTACAAGGTTGGCAACTCCAACACTTACGAAACTACAAGGTTGGCAACTCCTACACTTACGAAACTCAAGGAAGGCAACTCCTACTCTTACGAAACTACAAGGTTGGCAACTCCCACACTTACGAAACTACAAGGTTGGCAACTCCTACACTTACGAAACTACAAGGTTGGCAACTCCAACACTTACGAAACTACAAGGTTGGCAACTCCTACACTTACGAAACTACAAGGAAGGCAACTCCTACACTTACGAAACTACAAAGTTGGCAACTCCAACACTTACGAAACTACAAGGTTGGCAACTCCTACACTTACGAAACTCAAGGAAGGCAACTCCTACACTTACGAAACTACAAGGTTGGCAACTCCCACACTTACGAAACTACAAGGTTGGCAACTCCAACACTTACGAAACTACAAGGTTGGCAACTCCAACACTTACGAAACTACAAGGTTGGCAACTCCTACACTTACGAAACTACAAGGTTGGCAACTCCTACACTTACGAAACTACAAGGTTGGCAACTCCAACACTTACGAAACTACAAGATTGGCAACTCCTACACTTACGAAACTCAAGGAAGGCAACTCCAACACTTACGAAACTACAAGGTTGGCAACTCCCACACTTACGAAACTACAAGGTTGACAACTCCAACACTTACGAAACTACAAGGTTGGCAACTCCAACACTTACGAAACTACAAGGTTGGCAACTCCTACACTTACGAAACTACAAGGTTGGCAACTCCTACACTTACGAAACTACAAGGTTGGCAACTCCTACACTTACGAAACTACAAGGTTGGCAACTCCAACACTTACGAAACTACAAGATTGGCAACTCCTACACTTACGAAACTCAAGGAAGGCAACTCCAACACTTACGAAACTACAAGGTTGGCAACTCCTACACTTACGAAACTACAAGGTTGGCAACTCCAACACTTACGAAACTACAAGGTTGGCAACTCCTACACTTACGAAACTACAAGGTTGGCAACTCCAACACTTACGAAACTACAAGGTTGGCAACTCCAACACTTACGAAACTACAAGGTTGGCAACTCCTACACTTAAGAAACTACAAGGTTGGCAACTCCTACACTTACGAAACTACAAGGTTGGCAACTCCTACACTTACGAAACTACAAGGTTGGCAACTCCAACACTTACGAAACTCAAGGAAGGCAACTCCAACACTTACGAAACTACAAGGTTGGCAACTCCTACACTTACGAAACTACAAGGTTGGCAACTCCTACACTTACGAAACTACAAGGTTGGCAACTCCAACACTTACGAAACTACAAGGTTGGCAACTCCAACACTTACGAAACTCAAGGAAGGCAACTCCAACACTTACGAAACTACAAGGTTGGCAACTCCTACACTTACGAAACTACAAGGTTGGCAACTCCTACACTTACGAAACTACAAGGTTGGCAACTCCAACACTTACGAAACTCAAGGAAGGCAACTCCAACACTTACGAAACTACAAGGTTGGCAACTCCTACACTTACGAAACTACAAGGTTGGCAACTCCTACACTTAAGAAACTACAAGGTTGGCAACTCCTACACTTACGAAACTACAAGGTTGGCAACTCCAACACTTACGAAACTACAAGGTTGGCAACTCCAACACTTACGAAACTCAAGGAAGGCAACTCCAACACTTACGAAACTACAAGGTTGGCAACTCCAACACTTACGAAACTACAAGGTTGGCAACTCCTACACTTACGAAACTACAAGGTTGGCAACTCCTACACTTACGAAACTCAAGGAAGGCAACTCCTACACTTACGAAACTACAAGGTTGGCAACTCCTACACTTACGAATCTACAAGGTTGGCAACTCAAAAACTTCAATAACTAATTTTTTTTATTCAAACCGATAAATCTAGATAGGCTGATGGAGCAGTTTTCAAAACGACACTCTGAAGGAGGAATTGGGGAATGTTTTAACGGATTATTGTGTTTTGGATGTAAAGATTCGTAGTGATAGGTTAAAGATGAATGTTTCTTAATGGCCTTCGTATATAGTACCGTACGTACTGTGTCAGTTTGAATACGTGTGTTTTTTAGTCGATTGAAGTGTGGGTGCAGGCCCTGTAGTTTCTACAGTACGCAGAACCCTGTCATATCTAAAATCAAAAATTTATATGCGAGCGTCTGTGCCTGATACGGGATGTCTGCCTGTAATATTATTTATAGTTCGAACCACAGCGTGGACAAAATAATTTCCACTTCTGATATATACACATATGCGGTCGAATGGCATGTCAAATATGCAATATTTTATATAAAATTTACATCCAATAAATGTAACTATATTTGCAATATTTTGATTTTGTATTTAACAATTGTTAATATGTCTGCGCGGGACCACTGGTCCAGTGGTAGAGTTGCTATCCGTGATTAGCACAGTCACAGGGAATAATTCAAACAAGATGGCTCGTGGCATTATTGACCTGGTTGATTATGATCGGAAGGTGACTTTCGCCTTATTGTCCTAGAACGATGGCTCTTGCCTCATGGCTCAAGGACGATAGATGTCGCCTCATAGCTCAAGGATGGTGACTATCGCCTCATAGCTCAAGGATGGTGACTATCGCTTCATAGCTCAAGGGTGGTGACTATCGCCTCGCTGCTCAATGAAAGTGAACATCGCTTCATGGTCCCAGGACGGTTCCTCTCGCTTTATATACCCAGTAATAAAATCAAGATGATGTTGAAGCTTCGAGCGTTTATTGGCGAATTTATACAGTTTAGAAAATAATACAGCAGATTACGAAAATTACAAAGTCATAAATGATACAGTGTCATTCATCATCACATCAACAGTTGATGTGGTAGAACATGACTTATATTTGACAAAAAACTGTTAATCAGTCTTCGAATGACAAGAACGTTTTATTAATGAAGTTCTATATGAAACGATGTAATATAAATGGTTTTCAAATCTGATATTTTGATATTCGTTATACGATTATAAGATATGATTTTAATTTTGAGTACAAAGATCCCATGCTTTCATTATATAATCATTAGTTAAATATTTGTTTAAAAAAAAAATTTTTTTTTTTAGTATAATAACATGAAAACACACATAGAAAAACTTTTGTAGATAAACATACATACATGTACAAAAAAAAATTAGCAGTAAATTGACTGTTATATCCTTAAAAAAATTAAAACAGATACGAAGAACAAGATGATTTACTGCTGAATGATAAACCCGTCGTAATCTCGCATCTTAACTTCGCCGAAAATGTCAGCCCGAATTTCCTCTGGCTATGCCACCATGTCCTGTATGGTGTCAAGGTCAATGGAAACTCGGGCTACGAGAACGTCAAAATGTTTGAATAAAACAACGTATGGGGATTTAATATATCGTCGTAGGATTCATACCGATATATTTGGCAGCATTTTCTGAAAAAAGTGTTGGTCGATTTACTGCATATTTTTGCATTATCTTAATTAATAGTAAGGATACACATTGCCTATATAGGTATGATTACTGCATATATAACCTACCCATCTCATGTTGCCGTGTTTACATCGAAGACTATCGATTAATTTCATGATTGGTATAATTGTTAATCAACAGAGTCTCCTTTGGGCAAAATAAAACTCCGAATTATTCTCAAGATATTTCACAAACAGATATTCTTACTTGTTTTTCGGGAGGGAAATCATAATGACTTCAGGATACAAAAATAACATTTGAAATCAGAATAGTTAATATATATATATATATGTATATAGTATGCGTAAGACAACATAATTGATATGGTTACAGTAGACTTTCTATCCAATCCAAACTAATTTCTATCTTCTGAAATCTGAGAAACGTCAAAGAAAGAAAGAGAAAAAAATAGATAAGAACAAGCAATATTTACAAAAATCTGCAATTTCTAACAGGAAGAAATGGTCATGAATATTAAATAAGATCACATTAAACTTTGCGTTTCCGCCGTTGTTAAAGCTAACCTGGTTAAGCATTTCCCTTTGATTTCAGTTCTTTGCTACTCTTTCAAACATAGTGATATACTATATAATACTTTTGTTTGGGTTTGGGAATATTTCAAATACTGAAATGTCATATGAATATGTACTTTTGTGATAATCTAGTTTTGCAAGCTTCGTTTAGTCTTTCTTCATTTGTTTCTGTGGCGTCTGGTAAACCGTTGAACCACACCATGTATCCGCTCCAACAAGACAAAATGAGGGGAGGCCATCTTGAACATCACATATCTGATAATTGTTGCCGAATCTAGACAGTCACGTGAATCGCGATTTCTACCGGAAAATTTATCCAGCGAAATTGAACCAAGTTCAGGCGTATCTATGGCTGGTTCCATACCGTGTCTTCTTGTTAACGATCGTTGATAATTTCAGGTAGTGGTGCCTTGGTGCGTTCAGGCCATGTTGCTGTTGTTGATAGTGGTATTGGTAGCGGTGGCGGCGACGTTCGAAGTTGGCATGATATATCTGTGATATAAAATTGTATTTATATAATTATAATATGTACACACATGGGTATAATATAATGTTACAATATAAACACTTAGATAAACGATAATTAAAAAATAACCATGTGTCCAAGTTTTTCGATTTCATTTCATTTCTAGTATTTGTTCTTTATGCAGACAAATATCTAACTCCATAAAAAGAAACAATTTCTAATCAACGTCGTTATACATAAGACTCAACCATTAAGCGTGATTCGAAGTAATTACAGACTATTCATGATGTAAGTTTTCACTTTGACCGTATTACTTTGACGTTTAATGTATTGATTTCTTGTTTGATGGGTCAAGTTGTCCTTGACCTTTGAACACAAATGATCTTGACATTTGATCCAGTCACCTTGATCAGTGGTCAATTGACTTCACGTTGAATTGTGACAAATTCGATTCAAAACGTCATCAGAAAGTGTTCGTCAGTGAAAAGACACCGATTTGACTATGGTCTCTTGAGCACAGGTGCCTGACTCGTTTTATAAAATAATAACATATAAGAGTACATATACTCTTATATGTTATTATTTTATAAAATGAGTCAGGCACCTGTGCTCTTGACCAAGTTAGCGTAGCTGGAGGATCATTGATGCGTCGTGTAAGAGGGCATGACCTTTATGGGGGTCCTTTGAAATTTAGACTTTAAATGTTGCCATTTGATCGTATTTTGGATAGTTCTTACCAGATCAATCCGTATACAGATCATAAACACCAAACTGGGTCACGCTAATATGTTCTATTTCCATGACGTCATGGGAATTCGAATCATATGTACATTGATTCGACATTTAACGGTCAGAACGTCATCTGTGATGCTTTGTTTATTCATTATTCAAATTATATGTTCAATTTCTATCACACGGTCGGTATTGTGAAAGTTCGTAATAGAAATAACTTTTATTGTTATATTATCATTTTTTTCCAGTTTTTACCTCAATTGTCCGGATAAGTCTATGTATACACATCAAGCTTCAAGCGTAGTTAACACTACATTTGACGATTAACAAGAGTTAAAGAATTCAGAACAAATGTCGAGTGTTTGACTTTAATGTACATACATAGGAATGCAATGTGCAAGCATGGGCCTATGTGTTTACACAGGATCTACGCGTCTGCCATTGATCTTGACCCTTGGTCAGATGGCTTGTTTATCTCCAAACCATTTTTCTTTGTAAAGTGTTTTTGTCCTTGACCTTGACTTGTTTGGCACGATGACCTTGAGTGATCTCGGTCAGTAGAACTCTTGTTTAAATTCCGATCAACTTCCTTGAGACCTTGACTTCTGATCAGTTGACTTGTGAATTCTGACCAACTTTGCTTTATAATTCCCTAACAAAATATTTACAGTAATTCTGAAATGATTTGACCTTGACCTTATGACATACTGACCTTAATATTTGACCTTAGCATGTAATTTTCAGAACTGAATAGATTAACTAAATTCCAATCGACGGACGTACTAGAGCATACTTATCTCTGATAAGCACATGTGATATGAAATGTTACATAAAGCAGATTCAAGTTCCATATTCTATTGTAACGTGTTCTTGTAATATGGTACCTTGTAATATGGTACCTTGTAATATGGTACCTTCTAATATGGTACCTTGTAATATGGTACCTTGTAATATGGTACCTTGTAATATGGTACCCTGTAATATGGTACCCTGTAATATGGTACTCTGTAATATGGTACCCTGTAATATGGTACCTTGTAATATGGTACCTTGTAATATGGTACCTTGTAATATGGTACCTTGTAATATGGTACCCTGTAATATGGTACCCTGTAATATGGTACCCTGTAATATGGTACCCTGTAATATGGTACCCTGTAATATGGTACCCTGTAATATGGTACCCTGTAATATGGTACCTTGTAATATGGTACCCTGTAATATGGTACCCTGTAATATGGTACCTTGTAATATGGTACCTTGTAATATGGTACCTTGTAATATGGTACCCTGTAATATGGTACCCTGTAATATGGTACCTTGTAATATGGTACCTTGTAATATGGTACTCTGTAATATGGTACCCTGTAATATGGTACCCTGTAATATGGTACCCTGTAATATGGTACCTTGTAATATGGTACCCTGTAATATGGTACCCTGTAATATGGTACCTTGTAATATGGTACCTTGTAATATGGTACCTTGTAATATGGTACCTTGTAATATGGTACCTTGTAATATGGTACCCTGTAATATGGTACCCTGTAATATGGTACCTTGTAATATGGTACCCTGTAATATGGTACCTTGTAATATGGTACCTTGTAATATGGTACCTTGTAATATGGTACCTTGTAATATGGTACCTTGTAATATGGTACCTTGTAATATGGTACCCTGTAATATGGTACCTTGTAATATGGTACCTTGTAATATGGTACCCTGTAATATGGTACCTTGTAATATGGTACCCTGTAATATGGTACCCTGTAATATGGTACCTTGTAATATGGTACCTTGTAATATGGTACCCTGTAATATGGTACCTTGTAATATGGTACCCTGTAATATGGTACCTTGTAATATGGTACCTTGTAATATGGTACCCTGTAATATGGTACCTTGTAATATGGTACCCTGTAATATGGTACCTTGTAATATGGTACCCTGTAATATGGTACCTTGTAATATGGTACCTTGTAATATGGTACCCTGTAATATGGTACCTTGTAATATGGTACCTTGTAATATGGTACCCTGTAATATGGTACCTTGTAATATGGTACCTTGTAATATGGTACCCTGTAATATGGTACCCTGTAATATGGTACCGTGTAATATGGTACCTTGTAATATGGTACCCTGTAATATGGTACCTTGTAATATGGTACCTTGTAATATGGTACCCTGTAATATGGTACCTTGTAATATGGTACCCTGTAATATGGTACCCTGTAATATGGTACCTTGTAATATGGTACCTTGTAATATGGTACCCTGTAATATGGTACCTTGTAATATGGTACCTTGTAATATGGTACCCTGTAATATGGTACCCTGTAATATGGTACCCTGTAATATGGTACCTTGTAATATGGTACCCTGTAATATGGTACCCTGTAATATGGTACCCTGTAATATGGTACCCTGTAATATGGTACCCTGTAATATGGTACCCTGTAATATGGTACCCTGTAATATGGTACCCTGTAATATGGTACCTTGTAATATGGTACCTTGTAATATGGTACCTTGTAATATGGTACCCTGTAATATGGTACCCTGTAATATGGTACCTTGTAATATGGTACCCTGTAATATGGTACCTTGTAATATGGTACTTTGTAATATGGTACCTTGTAATATGGTACCCTGTAATATGGTACCCTGTAATATGGTACCTTGTAATATGGTACCCTGTAATATGGTACCCTGTAATATGGTACCTTGTAATATGGTACCTTGTAATATGGTACCCTGTAATATGGTACCCTGTAATATGGTACCTTGTAATATGGTACCCTGTAATATGGTACTTTGTAATATGGTACCTTGTAATATGGTACCCTGTAATATGGTACCCTGTAATATGGTACCCTGTAATATGGTACCCTGTAATATGGTACCTTGTAATATGGTACCTTGTAATATGGTACCCTGTAATATGGTACCCTGTAATATGGTACCCTGTAATATGGTACCCTGTAATATGGTACCTTGTAATATGGTACCCTGTAATATGGTACCTTGTAATATGGTACCTTGTAATATGGTACCCTGTAATATGGTACCCTGTAATATGGTACCCTGTAATATGGTACCTTGTAATATGGTACCCTGTAATATGGTACCCTGTAATATGGTACCCTGTAATATGGTACCTTGTAATATGGTACCTTGTAATATGGTACCTTGTAATATGGTACCCTGTAATATGGTACCCTGTAATATGGTACCTTGTAATACGGTACCTTGTAATATGGTACCCTGTAATATGGTACCCTGTAATATGGTACCTTGTAATATGGTACCTTGTAATATGGTACCCTGTAATATGGTACCCTGTAATATGGTACCTTGTAATATGGTACCCTGTAATATGGTACCCTGTAATATGGTACCTTGCGACAGCCATTAGGATTCCTCCGACTCCGTGGAGTACCAGGCCAACGACACACATTGCAAATGACCACGATTTGTCGAAGAAGCGTTCAAGATTACCCGCAAAGACGCTCACGGAGATCAGGATGCATAACGCTGGAAGAAGATAGAACATACAAATATGTATATATGCGATGTTATTTTGGTAAAACCTTTTAGCCACTCGTGTGGCTGATATTTTCATATTTTTCACTCGTGCTGCGCACTCGTGAAAATATCAAAATATTAGCCCCACTCGTGAAATATATTTGGTATTACTGAAGACACTGTTAGATATCCTCTTTTACCAGTGAAATATAAAAAATTATTCATTCAATAAAAGTGATATTTTTCATATCATATTAGTGAAAAATATCACTTTTGCCTGACCTATATGTCAGCACCTGGACAGGGAGAACTACTTTTTTGTTTACAAATTATCGCTGAAGGCCTAATTAGCATATGGGGTAGGTTTTTCATTGATACAAATGTACTAAACAGAATATCTAACAGTGTCTTCAGTAATACCAAATATATTTCACTCGTGTGGCTAATATTTTGTATATCAGATACTAAAATAAAATTTAACAATGGTAGTCATATGTTTGTATTTTATACAATCAATAAGTTTTTAAACGATGCTATTAATTATATAAAGATGTGAATGAAATAATACCACAGGCGTCTGCATCTAATTACTATTTATAGAAAGAGTTCTGCTATATCTAGAGTATGAGTAGAAGCTAATATTTTCTCTATAAATAATAACCAGATACAGTCACCTGTGGTTATACATACGTACATCATGAACATTATAAAATACCCACCGAGAACTGTTTAATCATCGTAATACTAGCTGCCAGGATTATGTGTGCAATAGTGATATTTCAACCACAATACCCTGTGTTATTCCACTCTCAAGACATAGAGGTTACACAACGAGTGGTTGTTGGATGTGGAATTCATTTCACACGAGTAAGTTATTTTTTAAAAGTTACAAAAGACACGAGCTTTAGCGAGTGTTTTTTGCAACTTTTAAAAAATAACTTACGAGTGTGAAATAAATTCCATATCCAACAATTTCGAGTCGTGTGACCTGTTTCTACCACAATAATATCGGCTGGAATCAAAGGGAAACGTGGCCAAGTATAATTTCGCGTATGCAAATAAAGTGTACCGGTGACGTCAGGGAACCGGTGATGTGACGGCATAAGATTATTGATGATGTCAATAACAATTGCAGCTTGGGTCAAAGTTCACCGTGTTAGCCAATCAAAATGCGTACAGAGTTTATACCACGTGTGGTATAAACAGATTGTTAATCAACAGCTGTAATGATTAACTGATGGTCTGAGAGTTGAATAACACAGGGTATTGTGGTAGAAATTGTATTATAAGTGTGCCGACTGTTGGATAAATATATGTTATATACCACAAGTGATATATAACCTTCCAGTCTTTTGATTGGTCAAGTATTCCAACTTTGACCCGAGCTGCAATGTTATTGACGTCATCAATAATCGAATGACGTCACATCATTGAGTCCCGGCCGGCATGTACACCTTATTTGCATACGCGAAATAAGACTTGACCACGTTTCCCTTTGATTCAGGCCTATATTATTGTGGTAGAAACAGGTCACACAGCTCGTGATTTTTAGATATGGAATTTATTTCACACGAGTAAGTTATTTTTTAAAAGTTACAAAAGAAACTCGCTAAAGCTCGTGTCGTTTGTAACTTTAAAAAAGAACTTACTCGTGTGAAATGAATTCCATATCCAACATCCACTCGTTGTGTAACCTCTATTTATCCAAGTCAATTAAGCATGCAATCTCTCTCTCTCTCTCTCTCTCTCTCTCTCTCTCTCTCTCTCTCTCTCTCTCTCTCTCTCTCTCTCTCTCTCTCTCTCTCTCAAGTGTACTCACCCGTGACGAAGTTTACTATGCTTATTGCTATGTAAGCTCTATCCTTCGTCAATCTTTTACTGACAACATGCATCACTGGCAGGACTAAAACTGCAAAACCGAACAGGGCTCCAAGTATTCCAAACGCTCCTGAAGTTTTCATCCAACCTAGTTAACAAATAAGTCACTGTTTTAGTGTGCGTGTATTACCAATATCTTAGTGTGCGTGTCTCACCATTGTCTTATTGTGCATGTATTACCAATGTCTTAGTGTGTGTGTATTACCAATATCTTAGTGTGCGTGTCTCACCATTGTCTTATTGTGCATGTATTACCAATGTCTTAGTGTGTGTGTATTACCACTGTCTTAGTGTGTGTGTATTACCACTGTCTTAGTGTGTGTGTATTACCACTGTCTTAGTGTGTGTGTATTACCACTGTCTTCGTGTGCGTGTGTTACCACTGTCTTAGTGTGTGTGTATTACCACTGTCTTAGTGTGCGTGTATTACCAATATCTTAGTGTGCGTGTCTCACCATTGTCTTATTGTGCATGTCTTACCACTGTCTTAGTGTGTGTGTATTACCACTGTCTTAGTGTGTGTGTATTACCACTGTCTTATTGTGCATGTATTACCAATGTCTTAGTGTGCGTGTATTACCAATATCTTAGTGTGCGTGTCTCACCATTGTCTTATTGTGCATGTATTACCAATGTCTTAGTGTGTGTGTATTACCACTGTCTTAGTGTTTGTGTATTACCATTGTCTTATTGTGCATGTATTACCACTGTCTTAGTGTTCGTGTCTTACCACTGTCTTAGTGTGCGTGTATTACCACTGTATTAGTGTGTGTGTCTTACCACTGTCTTATTGTGCATGTATTACCAATGTCTTAGTGTGCGTGTATTACCAATATCTTAGTGTGCGTGTCTCACCATTGTCTTATTGTGCATGTAATACCAATGTCTTAGTGTGTGTGTATTACCACTGTCTTAGTGTGTGTGTATTACCATTGTCTTATTGTGCATGTCTTACCACTGTCTTAGTGTGTGTGTATTACCACTGTCTTAGTGTGTGTGTATTACCACTGTCTTAGTGTGTGTGTATTACCACTGTCTTCGTGTGCGTGTGTTACCACTGTCTTAGTGTGCATGTCTTACCACTGTCTTAATGTGCGTGTCCTACCACTGTCTTAGTGACTTTGTCTTACCTCTGTCTTAGTGTGCATGTCTTACCACTTTATTAGTGTTCGTGTCTTACCACTGTCTTAGTGTGCGTGTATTGCCACTGTATTAGTGTGTGTCTTACCACTGTCTTAGTGTGCGTGTATTACCACTGTCTTATTGTGTGTGTCTTACCACTGTCTTAGTGTGCGTATATTACCACTGTCTTAGTGTGCGTGTATTACAACTGTCTAAGTGTGTGTGTCTTACCACTGTCATAGTGTGCGTGTATTCCCACTCTCTTAGTGTGCGTGTATTACCACTGTCTTAGTGTGTGTGTCTTACCACTGTCTTAGTGTGTGTGTATTACCATTGTCTTAGTGTGCGTGTATTACCACTGTCTTAGTGTGCGTGTATTACCACTGTCTTAGTGTGCGTGTCTTACCACTATCTTAGTGTGCGTGTATTACCACTGTCTTAGTGTGCGTGTATTACCACTGTCTTAGTGTACGTGTCTTACCACTGTCTTAGTGTTTGTGTATTACCACTGTCTTAGATTGTGTGTCTTACCACTGTCTTAATGTGCGTGTCCTAACTCTGTCTTAGTGTGTTTGTCTTACCACTGTCTTAGTGTGTGTGTCTTACCACTATCTTAGTGTGCATGTCTTACCACTGTATTAGTTTGCGTGTATTACCACTGTTTTAGTGTGCGTGTATTACCACTGTATTAGTGTGTGTGTCTTACCCCTGTCTTAGTGTGTGTATTACCACTGTCTTAGTGTGCGCGTCTTACCACTGTCTTAGTGTGTGTGTCTTACCACTGTCTTGTTGTATGTGTCTTACCACTGTCTTAGTGTGCGTGCATTACCACTGTCTTAGTGTGCGTGTATTGCCACTGTCTTAGTGTGCGTGTATTACCACTGTCTTAATGTGCGTGTCTTACCACTGTCTTAGTGTGTGTGTATTACCACTGTCTTAGTGTGCGTGTCTTACCACTGTCTTAGTTTGTGTGTCTTACCACTGTCTTCGTGTGTGTGTATTACCACTGTCTTAGTGTGCGTGTCTTACCACTGTCTTAGTTTGTGTGTCTTACCACTGTCTTCGTGTGCGTGTGTTACCACTGTCTTAGTGTGCGTGTCTTACCACTTCTTAGTGTGTGTGTCTTACCATTGTCTTAGTGTACATGTCTTACTAATGTCTTAGTGTTCGTCTTACCACTGTCTTAATGTGCGTGTCTTACCACTGTCTTATTGTGTGTGTCTTACCACTGTCCTAATGTGTGGGTGTATTACCACTGTCTTAGTGTGTGTATTACCACTGTCTTCGTGTGCGTGTATTACCACTGTCTTAGTGTGTGTGTATTACCACTGTCTAAGTTTGTGTGTCTTACCACTGTCTTAGTGTGCGTGTGTTACCACTGTCTTAGTGTGCGTGTCTTACCAATGTCTTAGTGTGTGTATTACCAATGTCTTAGTGTGTGTATTACCAATGTCTAAGTGTGCGTGTCTTACCAATGTCTTAGTGTGTGTGTCTTACCACTGTCTTTGTTTGCTTGTCTTACCACTGTCTTTGTGTGCGTGTCTTACCACTGTCTTAGTGTGCGTGTCTTACCACTGTCTTAGTGTGTGCGTGTCTTACAACTGTCTTAGTGTGTGTGTCTTACCACTGTCTTAGTTTGCGTGTCTTACCATTGTCTTAGTGTGTGTGTCTTACCACTGTCTTAGTGTGTGTATCTTACCTGTCTTAGTGTGCGTGTCTTACCACTGTCTTAGTGTGTGTGTTACCACTGTCTTAGTGTGCGTGTGTTACCACTGTCTTAGTGTGTGCGTGTCTTACCACTGTCCTAGTGCGTGTGTCGTACCAATTAATGTCTTAGTGCGCGTGTCTTACCAATATCTTAGTGCTCGTGTCTTACCACTGTCTTAGTGCGCGTGTCTTACCACTGTCTTAGTGCGCGTGTCTTACTAATGTCTTAGTGCGCGTGTCCTACCAATGTCTTAGTGCGCGTGTCTTACCACTGTCTTAGTGCGCGTGTCTTACCAATGTCTTAGTGCGCGTGTCTTACCAATGTCTTAGTGCGCGTGTCTTACCATTGTCTTAGTGTGTGTGTCTTACCACTGTCTTAGTGTGTGTATCTTACCTGTCTTAGTGTGCGTGTCTTACCACTGTCTTAGTGTGTGTGTCTTACCACTGTCTTAGTGTGCGTGTGTTACCACTGTCTTAGTGTGTGCGTGTCTTACCACTGTCCTAGTGCGTGTGTCGTACCAATTAATGTCTTAGTGCGCGTGTCTTACCAATATCTTAGTGCTCGTGTCTTACCACTGTCTTAGTGCGCGTGTCTTACCACTGTCTTAGTGCGCGTGTCTTACTAATGTCTTAGTGCGCGTGTCCTACCAATGTCTTAGTGCGCGTGTCTTACCACTGTCTTAGTGCGCGTGTCTTACCACTGTCTTAGTGCGCGTGTCTTACCAATGTCTTAGTGCGCGTGTCTTACCAATGTCTTAGTGCGCGTGTCTTACCACTGCCTTATTGCGCGTGTCTTACCAATGTCTTAGTTTGATTTGGACATTAGTTTTCTGTCCTCAGAGTGCCCCCTTCCTAATGTGACAGGTTTCAGAAGGTACAGTGTGGTATTTGTGTATTGTGGGGATTACTGTAAATTTTCGACATCCGTCTTAATTTTCCTAATACAGTAAACAGTTCCTCTCTCCAACCTTCTGGGTGGCCTTATCCCTTCCCAACACAAATCTTTCTGTATAGTGTGATACATCTAGAATGTTCAAAGTTTAATACATCTTCTTCCGAACGCAAATCTGTGTTTAGTGAGGTAGCCTGACAGTTTTTAATTCATCATAACCTTACATGTAATGTTTATATATCATCTGATCCTCAAGGTCAATGACGACTTATCGCTATCAGGCTTCATCCGTCTTCCGCTGTGCGACATCCATAAAACTAATTCGCTACTCCACCTAACGCACCCACAGTTACTCATACGGCGGACTGTTGTTCGACCACTCCCAAGCTTATCAACAATGGCGGCAAAAGCAGAGGAAACTGATATTGATGTCGTGGCTCAACAAGACACAGGGGCTTGTCACGACTTCTCAAATGATTGTCCAATAAATATGTATTATGGAAAAATAAACAGAACCTACCTTACGTATATGGACATATATTTTAATCGATTCATCACAAAAAGATATAACTACACGTTTGAGATGTAGCCTGTAACACGTCTATAGTACGTTCCGATTTAAAATTTCCTTTTCCAAAGGATGGTCCATATATAATGTGTGTGTGTGTTAAAGAAACTAGTTTATATATATGGACCATCCTTAACGAGTTTCTTTAACACACACACACACACACACACACACACACACACACACACACACACATATATATATATGGACCACCCTTATCTAGTGTCTTTAACACACACACACACACACATATATATGGACCACCCTTATCTAGTGTCTTTAACACACACACACACACACACATATATATATATGGACCACCCTTGTCTTTAACACACACGCACACATGCACACATATATATGGACCACCCTTATCTAGTGTCTTTAACACACACACACACACACATATATATATGGACCACCCCTTATCTAGTGTCTTTAACACACACACACACACACATATATATATGGACCACCCTTATCTAGTGTCTTTAACACACACACACACATGCACACATATATATGGACCACCCTTATCTAGTGTCTTTAACACACACACACATACATATATATATGGACCACCCTTATCTAGTGTCTTTAACACACACACACACATGCACACATATATATGGACCACCCTTATCTAGTGTCTTTAACACACACACACACACATATATATATGGACCACCCTTATCTAGTGTCTTTAACACACACACACACACATATATATATGGACCACCCTTATCTAGTGTCTTTAACACACACACACACACATATATATATGGACCACCCTTATCTAGTGTCTTTAACACACACACACACATATATATATGGACCACCCTTATCTAGTGTCTTTAACACACACACACACACATATATATATGGACCACCCTTGTCTTTAACACACACGCACACATGCACACATATATATGGACCACCCTTATCTAGTGTCTTTAACACACACACACACACATATATATATGGACCACCCTTATCTAGTGTCTTTAACACACACACACACACATATATATATGGACCACCCTTATCTAGTGTCTTTAACACACACACACACACATATATATATGGACCACCCTTATCTAGTGTCTTTAACACACACACACACACACATATATATATGGACCACCCTTATCTAGTGTCTTTAACACACACACACACACATATATATATGGACCACCCTTATCTAGTGTCTTTAACACACACACACACACACATATATATGGACCACCCTTATCTAGTGTCTTTAACACACACACACACACACACATATATATATGGACCACCCTTATCTAGTGTCTTTAACACACACACACATACATATATATATGGACCACCCTTATCTAGTGTCTTTAACACACACACACACATGCACACATATATATGGACCACCCTTATCTAGTGTCTTTAACACACACACACACACATATATATATGGACCACCCTTATCTAGTGTCTTTAACACACACACACACACATATATATATGGACCACCCTTATCTAGTGTCTTTAACACACACACACACATATATATATGGACCACCCTTATCTAGTGTCTTTAACACACACACACACACATATATATATGGACCACCCTTGTCTTTAACACACACGCACACATGCACACATATATATGGACCACCCTTATCTAGTGTCTTTAACACACACACACACACATATATATATGGACCACCCTTATCTAGTGTCTTTAACACACACACACACACATATATATATGGACCACCCTTATCTAGTGTCTTTAACACACACACACACATATATATATGGACCACCCTTATCTAGTGTCTTTAACACACACACACACACACATATATATATGGACCACCCTTATCTAGTGTCTTTAACACACACACACACACATATATATATGGACCACCCTTATCTAGTGTCTTTAACACACACACACACACATATATATATGGACCACCCTTATCTAGTGTCTTTAACACACACACACACACATATATATATGGACCACCCTTATCTAGTGTCTTTAACACACACACACACACACATATATATATGGACCACCCTTATCTAGTGTCTTTAACTTTAATTCTAAAGATATGATCGATGGGAAACCAATATGTAAACTTATATTGACAACGCTTGTTGTCCGGGTGGGATTGCGTGAGGGGTTGTCGTGCGGAGAAACCCGGAGACAACCCACGTGGTCGGTCAGGTGAACCCAATACCTTTTTACGTCTGACCTGTGAATCGAACATCGCCCACCTAGGTGAAAGGCCAGTGTATTAGCGCTGTGCCACTTGACCAACCCATGTTTACGAATAAAATACACTGTAAGTAAGAACAAGGAAGGTTTTGCTGCATTTGATGAATTTGTACTGCAGTAAAGACCGCGGTAATAACTTTGAAGGGTATGAAAAACCATGGTATCTTTGTTAGGAATTGTAAGGACAGAAAAGACTATGGTTATGACATGTTAGGACAGAGAAGATCATTGCAAGGACTTGTTAGGACAGAGAAGACCATGGTTAGGACTTGTTAGGACAGAGAAGACCATGGTAAGGACTTGTTAGGACAGAGAAGACCGTGGCTAGGACTTGTTAGGACAGAGAAGACCGTGGTTAGGACTTGTTAGGACAGAGAAGACCATGGTTAGGACTTGTTAGGACAGAGAAGACCATGGTTAGGACTTGTTATGACAGAGAAGACCATGGTTATGACTTGTTAGGACACAGAAGACCATGGCTAGGACTTGTTAGGACACAGAAGACCATGGCTAGGACTTGTTAGGACACAGAAGACCATTGCTAGGACTTGTTAGGACAGGAAAGACCATGGCTAGGACTTGTATGGACAGAGAAGACCATGGTTAGGACTTGTTAGGACAGAGAATATCATTGCTAGGACTTGTTAGGACAGAAAAGATCATGGTTAGGACTTGTTAGGACAGAGAATATCATTGCTAGGACTTGTTAGGACAGAAAAGACAATGGTTAGGACTTGTTAGGACAGAGAAGACCATGGTTAGGACTTGTTAGGACAGAGAAGACCATGGCTAGGACTTGTTAGGACAGAGAAGACCATGGCTAGGACTTGTTAGGACAGAGAAGACCATGGCTAGTTCTTGTTAGGACAGAGAAGACCATGGTTAGGACTTGTTAGGACAGAGAAGACCATGGTTAGGACTTGTTAGGACAGAGAAGACCATGGCTAGGACTTGTTAGGACAGAGAAGACCGTGGTTAGGACTTGTTAGGACAGAGAAGACCATGGCTAGTTCTTGTTAGGACAGAGAAAACCATGGTTAGGACTTGTTATGACAGAGAAGACCATGGTTATGACTTGTTAGGACAGAGAAGACCATGGCTAGGACTTGTTAGGACACAGAAGACCATGGCTAGGACTTGTTAGGACACAGAAGACCATTGCTAGGACTTGTTAGGACAGGAAAGACCATGGCTAGGACTTGTAAGGACAGAGAAGACCATGGTTAGGACTTGTTCGGACAGAGAATATCATTGCTAGGACTTGTTAGGACAGAAAAGACCATGGTTAGGACTTGTTAGGACAGAGAATATCATTGCTAGGACTTGTTAGGACAGAAAAGACAATGGTTAGGACTTGTTAGGACAGAGAAGATCATGGTTAGGACTTGTTAGGACAGAGAAGACCATGGCTAGGACTTGTTAGGACAGAGAAGACCATGGCTAGGACTTGTTAGGACAGAGAAGACCATGCCTAGTTCTTGTTAGGACAGAGAAGACCATGGTTAGGACTTGTTATGACAGAGAAGACCATGGTTAGGACTTGTTAGGACAGAGAAGACCATGGCTAGGACTTGTTAGGACAGAGAAGACCATGGCTAGGACTTGTTAGGACAGAGAAGACCATAGCTAGGACTTGTTAGGACAGAGAAGACCATGGCTAGTTCTTGTTAGGACAGAGAAGACCATGGTTAGGACTTGTTAGGACAGAGAATATCATTGCTAGGACTTGTTAGGACAGAGAAGACCATGGTTATGACTTGTTAGGACAGAGAAGACCATGGCTAGGACTTGTTAGGACACAGAAGACCATTGCTAGGACTTGTTAGGACAGGAAAGACCATGGCTAGGACTTGTAAGGACAGAGAAGACCATGGTTAGGACTTGTTCGGACAGAGAATATCATTGCTAGGACTTGTTAGGACAGTAAAGACCATGGTTAGGACTTGTTAGGACAGAGAATATCATTGCTAGGACTTGTTAGGACAGAAAAGACAATGGTTAGGACTTGTTAGGACAGAGAAGACCATGGTTAGGACTTGTTAGGACAGAGAAGACCATGGCTAGGACTTGTTAGGACAGAGAAGACCATGGCTAGGACTTGTTAGGACAGAGAAGACCATGGCTAGTTCTTGTTAGGACAGAGAAGACCATGGTTAGGACTTGTTAGGACAGAGAAGACCATGGTTAGGACTTGTTAGGACAGAGAAGACCATGGCTAGGACTTGTTAGGACAGAGAAGACCATGGCTAGGACTTGTTAGGACAGAGAAGACCATGGCTAGGACTTGTTAGGACAGAGAAGACCGTGGTTAGGACTTGTTAGGACAGAGAAGACCATGGCTAGTTCTTGTTAGGACAGAGAAGACCATGGTTAGGACTTGTTATGACAGAGAAGACCATGGTTATGACTTGTTAGGACAGAGAAGACCATGGCTAGGACTTGTTAGGACACAGAAGACCATGGCTAGGACTTGTTAGGACACAGAAGACCATTGCTAGGACTTGTTAGGACAGGAAAGACCATGGCTAGGACTTGTAAGGACAGAGAAGACCATGGTTAGGACTTGTTCGGACAGAGAATATCATTGCTAGGACTTGTTAGGACAGAAAAGACCATGGTTAGGACTTGTTAGGACAGAGAATATCATTGCTAGGACTTGTTAGGACAGAAAAGACAATGGTTAGGACTTGTTAGGACAGAGAAGATCATGGTTAGGACTTGGTAGGACAGAGAAGACCATGGCTAGGACTTGTTAGGACAGAGAAGACCATGGCTAGGACTTGTTAGGACAGAGAAGACCATGGCTAGTTCTTGTTAGGACAGAGAAGACCATGGTTAGGACTTGTTATGACAGAGAAGACCATGGTTAGGACTTGTTAGGACAGAGAAGACCATGGCTAGGACTTGTTAGGACAGAGAAGACCATGGCTAGGACTTGTTAGGACAGAGAAGACCATGGCTAGTTCTTGTTAGGACAGAGAAGACCATGGTTAGGACTTGTTAGGACAGAGAATATCATTGCTAGGACTTGTTAGGACAGAGAAGACCATGGTTATGACTTGTTAGGACAGAGAAGACCATGGCTAGGACTTGTTAGGACACAGAAGACCATTGCTAGGACTTGTTAGGACAGGAAAGACCATGGCTAGGACTTGTAAGGACAGAGAAGACCATGGTTAGGACTTGTTCGGACAGAGAATATCATTGCTAGGACTTGTTAGGACAGTAAAGACCATGGTTAGGACTTGTTAGGACAGAGAATATCATTGCTAGGACTTGTTAGGACAGAAAAGACAATGGTTAGGACTTGTTAGGACAGAGAAGACCATGGTTAGGACTTGTTAGGACAGAGAAGACCATGGCTAGGACTTGTTAGGACAGAGAAGACCATGGCTAGGACTTGTTAGGACAGAGAAGACCATGGCTAGTTCTTGTTAGGACAGAGAAGACCATGGTTAGGACTTGTTAGGACAGAGAAGACCATGGTTAGGACTTGTTAGGACAGAGAAGACCATGGCTAGGACTTGTTAGGACAGAGAAGACCATGGCTAGGACTTGTTAGGACAGAGAAGACCATGGCTAGTTCTTGTTAGGACAGAGAAGACCATGGTTAGGACTTGTTAGGACAGAGAATATCATTGCTAGGACTTGTTAGGACAGAAAAGACCATGGTTAGGACTTGTTAGGACAGAGAATATCATTGCTAGGACTTGTTAGGACAGAAAAGACAATGGTTAGGACTTGTTAGGACAGAGAAGACCATGGTTAGGACTTGTTAGGACAGAGAAGATCATGGCTAGGACTTGTTAGGACAGAGAAGACCATGGCTAGGACTTGTTAGGACAGAGAAGACCATGGCTAGTTCTTGTTAGGACAGAGAAGACCATGGTTAGGACTTGTTAGGACAGAGAAGACCATGGTTAGGACTTGTTAGGACAGAGAAGACCATGGCTAGGACTTGTTAGGACAGAGAAGACCATGGTTAGGACTTGTTAGGACAGAGAAGACCATGGCTAGGACTTGTTAGGACAGAGAAGACCATGGTTAGGACTTGTTAGGACAGAGAAGACCATGGCTAGGACTTGTTAGGACAGAGAAGACCATGGTTAGGACTTGTTAGGACAGAGAAGACCATGGTCAGGACTTGTTAGGACAGAGAAGACCATGGCTAGGACGTATTAGGACAGAGAAGACCATGGCTAGGACTTGTTAGGACAGAGAAGACCATGGTTAGGACTGTTTAGGACAGCGTAGACCCCAGAAGACCAGGGAAGACCATTGTTAGGACTTGTTATGACAGAGAATTTCATGCATGGTGAAACTTTATAGAGCAAAGAAGATCCTTGAAAAGAGTTTGTTTTGCGGAAAAGACCCTGATAAAGCTATTATGACTTTTCTCCAACTAGGACGTATTTCACCTGCAGAACTATTTATTGGTGTAATGGTTCTTGTGTGTTACAGAGAATCTAGAACAGCGTGTCCCTATATATCAGGTTGACTTTGCGAAGTAATACTAAAACGCCATCGTGTCCACTCATTACAGAGATGGAAAGTCCCCTCAGGTACGCGGGTGTACATGTAATTGATAAAGTTGTACAGGACAACTAACTGTATGAAAGTGGAAGTATATTAATAGTGACCTCTAGTAATACGTCGATAAAAGTGATACATACATGTATGCTTACCTGGTGGGTCAGGGATATTAGCGCAGATGCCCGATTCGGCAACCTTTTTGATATCAAAAAAGGGAATAGAAACACGGGACAGAAACCTTTCCGCACTATGTAAGATGTATGTATGAGATTTTTTTTCGAATTCATGAGATACTTTTAATACAATTGTACATTTACTTTACACTGTATAAGAACTTCTGAAAATAAAACAAATACAAAAGAAAAAAATGTTTCAGCATTACGTTGACGAAGTGGACATGATGAATATATATATATACATTGTACTTCTTATATATATTATGTGATTGTATTTGTATTTTTTGTGTTTTGATAAAGGGGCGGATTGCCTCGAAAATTTAGCAAACCTTATTGTTTACACTGTTTGAATTACTTCTTTGCCCCATATATATATATAGAGAGAAAATTTTTAAGTTGACGACATCAGTTATTAAGTGTCGTATATAAATAGTGACCTCTAGTAATAAGTGATACATATGCTTACCTGGTGGGTCAGGGATATTAGCGCAGATGCCCGATTCGGCAACCTTTTTGATATCAAAAAAGGGACTAGAAACATCGGGCAGAAACCATTCCGCAGTATCACGGTCCATGCTGACACACATTCTCCACAAACCGGTGTTCACGCTGACGGAATAAATTTCGGTCGATGTCCAATAGGGCGTAGTTAGGCCAATAATTTGGAATACAACCCCTCCTATTCCACATCCCAATGCAATCCTAACCAGTAACGGGACGTCTCTTAGTCTCATGGCGAAATTATCAGACATGATTCCAGCCAAGTGTATATGTTTGTTTCTACTCAACTGCTGTGTGTACCGTTTCCCATAGCCATATATATATGCACGCTCATTTATTAAATTGCTGACGTCAAACATAAAAAATCAAGTGTTACGTCCGGCTTAAGAAAACTTGTTAAATCACAGGGTTAATAATATTCAAGTAAAACATAAATTCAGTTTTCAGGGAAAAGACTGTCGAATTAATAAACCAACTGTTAAGATTCTTAGTGATAACCGGCTTAGACCAATTGGAACCCCCTCGTCGTTTTCTTCGAAACTATAGGCGTTCGTAGACGGAGGTGCCGGTTGCGGCTAAGTCGTGTTATCCCCGATGACAAAAACAATCTTGAAAGTTAGTTAATTCTTTAATAATCAAGGTGAAAGAAACTGCCATCGATTTCATTACACATTAAACAAGAGCTGTTGGAGAACAGTATAGCTCGTTTCGCAAATGTTTGTTAATAAATATTTCGCAAATTGCATTAATAATATTTATATTGTTTACTTGATCAGATGTGTTTTGTGAATTCATGCAATTTTCAAAACCATACCAATTTATATATATATAAATTATTTATTGACAAATATTCAGGATTAAATGAATATATTAAATACTAATGTATTTGTTTTTGCACATATTTCTTCATTTTTTTTATGAAATATTATCCTTGTGAGAGTTGTCTCCCTTGAAAAATGTGGACCGGTATAAATTGTCTAATATGAGCATTTTCACATTGTTTTATTTTCAGTTTCACTCCAAGAAAGGATAGTGTAACTCCATAGGGACCAAATATCAGCACCCTAGTACGATCATAAAGTGATGTGTTAATAGCTTTCAACATTTGCACAATTTTTTTTAAAAATCTGTTTTTTCCCCAAAAAATCTTTCAGTTTAACTCCGGTAAGGGATAGTTTAACCCCCACAGGGAACGTAATACCATGTATTACTATGCCTTTCAACACTCACAAAAGAAAAATGAGAAAAATCTGGGTTTCTTTTTTAAAAAATCTTGAAGTTTAACTCCGGCAGGGGATAGTTTAACTCAAGAATGACTATATTGCCAATTATCGACACCCTAGTACAATTATAAAGTGATGTATTAATACCTTTCAACACTTGCACCAAGAACTTAACGCAGAAATATTCTAAGTCCAAAAATTTGAAAATTATGATTTTTTCCCAAAAAAATCGTTTAGTTTAACTCCGGCAGGGGATAGTTTAACTCCAGAGGGACTCTGCTGCCAATTATCAGCACCCTAGTACAATTATAAAGTGATGTATTAATACCTTTCAACACTTGCACCAAAAACTTAACGCAAACATTTTCAAAGTCCAAAAATTTTCAAAATCTGTTTTTTTTCCCAAAACATCTTTTAGTTTAACTCTGTTTTTTTCCCCAAAACATCTTTTAGTTTAACTCCGGCAGGGGAAAGTTTAACCCCCACAGGGACCATATTACCACGCCTTTCAACACTTGCACCAACAATTTAACATTTGAAAAACCAACGCCGACGCCGGAGTGACGACATTTAAGCTCTCACTCTTCTTCGAAGAGACGAGTTAAAACGTAACACCAATTAAATTGGACGATATATATCGTAGAACCTGTTGCGTTTAACAAAGAGGCATTCTCGGGGGCCCTCAGCCAACGAAAGGAAGTATATACGTTGTTTATGAATGCCATTCTCCGTTCGGATAATTCTAAAATTAATGTTTGATTTTTGGCAGTGATATTGAATTAGGTTATCAGAAAAACGTGCATGCCGGCTAGTGAACACAACTGCAATATAAGATTTATGATTTATTTTTGATGTGTTAGAGGTGTGACTTAATAACAAATTCCAAAATCTTTCAAATGCTTGGGTAGGTTGCTAGGGAATCGATAAAGCCACATACTCACAAAGAAACATATATAAATGTTTACATTTTGAGCTTTTTACAGTTTTCGGACTTGATACATACCTAACAGACTATCGTGGATCAGAAACTGAAAGAAAATGTGAATTCATGAATGTA
Organism: Pecten maximus; assembly: GCF_902652985.1. Classification (NCBI taxonomy): domain Eukaryota; kingdom Metazoa; phylum Mollusca; class Bivalvia; order Pectinida; family Pectinidae; genus Pecten; species Pecten maximus. The sequence goes on along the minus strand of NC_047022.1, from coordinate 7,770,605 downwards.
TCCCTTTCTCTTTCCATCTCCAACCCTATCTCTCCTATTTTCTCTTTTTCACCTTCCAAAAAAATGGTTTAATAACGTAAATTTATGTTTAATATACCAATTGCATATTCTTCTTTATTTTGTACATTATTAAGGAAAGGGTGATCACATAAGATGTTATAACTTGTACCCAATCCGTTTGTAAACTTTTTGCAATAAAATATGTTTAAACTAATACGGGGGGAATTCCCAAAAATAATAACTGTGGCTGCCGGACCAAGTTTCTCTGAATGAAACGGCGGGTTTTACAGTCCATACAAAATGGCGGAACGCCAAAAGCGTGGACCTAGGAAAACGCAGGCAGATTCTGTCAAAAATAATGGAAAACGTGAGTGGAATCGGCAAAGCCCGCCCCTAGGAAAGGGAATGATTCGTTGGAACTAAGCGAGAAAAGAAAAGGGAATAGACTCGAATTCCGATTTTGCCGGACGTCTAGTGAATTGTTGGTTAACTTTTGAACATTACCAACTTCACCGATCTAAAATTTTATCGGTGTTTTGTTGTATGCATATTGCTACATTTTAAAACTAAGTATTTAAATGTAAACTATGTTTATTTTGTTCAGTTATTATGCGAATATACTGTTAATATGTTTAAATCAAAGCATTATTTTGGCCACGGATATGACGCGACAGGTGTCGTTACTGGTCAAGATGAAGTATGTGATTGGTCAATGGAGCGGTAAATGCAAAATACAGGTATACAGTTAAAAATGAAACAAAGTTAAGATTGAATGCAAGCTGAATAAGTGGATGTATCTTTTCAAATGACACATTGATAAAGTTATATTCCTGATTCAAATACAGTCTTATTATCACCAAAAATGATTCAAACTGATATAATTTTGTTATCCGTGCTGAAACGCATTAGTTCGTTAGTTTATTTTACCAGCAGTTTTACATTACAACCACCAGCATTGAAACTATACCGTTTATCTTTTTTAAGATATTTCTTGTTACACATTGATGTCTCAAGGACTCCCCGGTCAAGTGTCCAGGCCAGTGGTCATTTTAATGTTAGGAATGAGCATCTTGGATTGCCATCAATACACGTGTGTAACAAGAATTTCAGGTTGTTTGTGAGTATGTGGCTTCAACATATTGCTACAAAACTTTTGAATGCTGATTACCACAATTAGTTTCGGTTAATATGGCGAGTTCTTGTGTGTGAATCCATGTATATGATAAACGTCGTCGTCGTCGCCGCCGCCGCCACCGCCACCGCCGCCGCCGTCGTCACCATCGTCGTTCGTCATCATCGTCGTCAATACAGTAAATCTCGATGTACAATGAAGCATGATTGGAAAAATTCAGCAAATTACAAGCCATGATTTTTTTTAACTATAGACAATATACTAAATGGTATCAATACATAATCAATAACACCCATGTCATTTGTACCACAGAAAGTACCTTCACTACTGAAAAGTAGAGACATTGTCTACGTCCCTACCATTCTTAGACCTGAGGATGAACATTTGTTTAATAGTCGAGTACCGAATTCGTTGACTCCTTGATCAGGATTAGTTCTGATCGGCAGGATCCTTTCTTCGTCAAGTAATTGATTAGTAATTAAAACATGGATTCAATATGTGCCTGTATACCGTTATGTATTTTTTTTGATTTAAACATATTTTATTGCCTTTAAGCAACGGGATTTGGTACAAGTTGTACAACTTATTCAAAGCCCTCTCCCTGTGACAAAACATTGGTATATATACAATACATTTCAAGATGGCATTCATGTATATATACACTCTCATGCAATTTTGCAACCTATTTACACAATGAGAGAGAGAGAGAGAGAGAGAGAGAGAGAGAGAGAGAGAGAGAGAGAGAGAGTTATTCTTTGATTGAGCGTTATCTACTTTCAGTTGGGTTTTTTATGCTTTTGAGGATCATCAGAATTTCAGAATCCTTGGTGAATTGCTCAGTGTGGATAAAAACTTGTTCGTTTTCCTGAACAGACACATTTAGATCTCAAAAAAGAAGTAGGTTCACAGATAGAGGATTGTATGCAGACAGTTTTCTGAAGAGTGTCGTTCTCTGTTCAGAATAAGTAATACAGTCAAAAAAGAAATGATAGTTGTCTTCAATTGGGGAGCCACAGTGGCACATCTGGTCACCAACCATATTGGCTCTAAATAAATGACCCTTCAGTATACTGGCAAGGTTTCTTAACCTAGTGTGTAATATATAATTTTTTTCGTTTCCCATAGAAATAGAAATAAAAGGTAGGTACCTGGGGCAGTTCTTTATTACACGCGTATCTCATTTTTTAAAAATGGAAATAGAGACGTTATGTCTAGTATAAGCGACAGCGGGCTCCATAGTCTTATTGTAGAAGGGAAAAAAGATAGATTGGACGATTCTAGTCTATTATTTGGTAAGTCATAATTTTCTGCATTACGGAGATTGTGTTGAGAGTTATTTGCAACAGGATTAGGAAGTAGGGCATTAAGATAGTTAGAAGTAAGATAATTATGTATCTTATAAAAAAGTTTTCGACGAGATCGTCTCTGAGCTATAAAGGTTCCCAACCCGTTTCAATGTAAAGTGATTGTCTACTGGTATAGGAAGGTAGACCAGTGACAATGCGACCGGTTTCAAGTAAATTATCAAATGAAATAAAATCATCATTTGTACGTGTACGACTGTTTTAATCGCCTATGATCATTGCATTTTTTCGATTCATAACTAAACCGCCCACACTCAGTGATCATGGTGGGTCCTGGAGATATGTGTATGAGGTGTGTTTTGGGGATTACAGATTAATTTGTACATTTTCGGCATCCGCCTTAGTTTTCCTAATGCAGTAGACAGTTCCTCTCCCCAACATTCCGGGCCACCTTATCGCTTCCGGACAGGTTTTTTTCCTGATATATCCCGATACTTTAATGCATTTAACTATATCTTTGTGTATATCCAACTTAAACTGAGCCTTTTCCCTATATAATTTTACAACATACATTTTGACAAGATGGGATATTTACTTATTTACATAAAGCAAAAATCAGCCAAGTTTCCCTTATGAGGCCCCGACTCTCTGTCACCAGGAGTTGGACTAGTCCGAGTTTTCTCTGGTGTAGACATGGTGTCAAGGCCAGACGAAACTCGGCCTAGGGTCAGACCAGCCTTATTTCTTTAGCTGGAGATCTTTTCACGAAAGTTCGTAAGTTTTACCTGAACGAAGTCCCCGAAGAAAATGTGTTTCTTGGGTTTGTAGCTATTTCCTGAGTAAATAACACACGCAATGGGTACTTTCTATATATGAGAGTAAAGAGTAGGGTATTGAGATTTTAAAAATAAAAAATATACACTCCTGGTATAAATAGAAAGATGTAGGAATCCAGGTGTAAAAAGGCAGGAATTCCCCAGGATCAGGGTTACTGTCTTCCAAGTACATGTGTGCTCTTATATGCTATTTAACCTATCCAATAACATCATTTTTCTGGTAGGGAAATCCTCAAAATGTAGTTTGATATGAATTTCACAACATTTAAACTTCAAATGAGCGATTGAGGGGATTTAGTCATTGGTAATAACATATAGTGAAATAATTAGTTGTGCGAGACCTTTATATAGACTACAGTTACTTCCCTTCTCAGAACTCTTTATATGAAACGAAAATGGCGGAAGATTGGCGTAGTGAAGCTTTCCGACGGAAAGTTATTGCTCAGATGTAAGAAATATATCATTATCAGACCTCAATTTGAGGTTTAAAACAAAATATAATATGGGTGATTATGTGGAACTATCAAACTAATATTCGAAATATCATGAAAGACTGTTTGCTTATATTATAAAGCTGTATGCGCAGTCTGACTACCGGGGGAAAACCAACGTTTACATTGATATTATTGACGTCCAAATTGTATGTCTTTGTCTGCTTATTAACCTCTTGTGTGTGTGACTATCAGGAACTCTTTTTCATGTGAAATGCCAATCTATTTTATTCGATCATCAAAGCCATTAATTTAAAAAAAAAATGTTTCGTTGACCATTTGCTTCCCATTGCAATTAATAAGCATTTAAATGAAACTTGAATATTAGGTACAGCTTTGTTACTAAAAATAGCCAAAATCACTGTAAACTTAACTTAATAAAAAAAATCGTCCAAGTCGCATTTTTTAAGCCATGAAACATCATACAACTGCAAAAATAAAACTAATTTGCACTACCAAAAAATGGATGCAATATATATATATTTCTTGTAGGGTGAAACATCAGTTCCTAATTATAGATATAAGTAGATAATGCATTTAATAACAGTTCCTATTATAGATAAGATTTAAGTAGACAATGCTTTTAGTAAACATCTTTTAGTAAAATATTACCTTGTCGTAAATTATGTCGTAAATTATATTACTGCACCTTTATAATTATATAGGAAAAATTTACTGTTTAAGCGATGTTAGCCATTTAAATAGAATATACAGAATACATTGTATATGTAATTCAGAATTGTAAAATAACCAAAACCAGCATGGATAAGAGATCTTGTGTAAATCTGTAATATAACCTAAAATCTCTTCTGTATGAAATAAGTGCATATATATATAGTCCAATAAAAGTATTATATAGAAGGGTCATCAGGATGACCTATATATTGTGTTTCATCCATCATCGTGCACCTTACGTAAACTTTTACTATCAAATCGCTACTCAACGCAGGGCTCAAAATGGATATTTTTACCAGGAGGTCCGTTTGGCTACCAAGTCATAAAATCTAGGCGCCAATTGGCGAAGTAAGTCGCCTGGCGTAATTGTCTTCAGAAAAAAAATCTTGATTCTTTAGATCAGTACAACATCCCTGTAACTTTTTCGATTGTGAACGTCATTTTAGCATTGACTGCAACCTTTGAAAGATTAACCAAATCGAAAATTAACACTTTTTTTTTTTTATTGGCCAAAGCAGGCGCCTTATATGTTAATAACTGGTCGCCAGTGGTGAATTTAAGGTGTGCTATGGCCACTAAAATAGGCGCCACTTTGAGCCCTGCAACACTATAGCAGATTTCTATTAAGTTTAGTCTGAAACATCATTAGGGGAGGGCAGTGAGACTGGTCTGATCCAAGCCCGAGTTTCCTCTGGCCCTGACACCATGTCTACACCTGATATGGTATATATCGGGGCCAGAGGAAACTCGGGCTAGTCCAACCCCTGGGGACAGAGATTCTGGGCCCCATAAAGGGAACTTGGCTAACTTTGTGTTTTAAAATACTAGAGGTATACTCCTCCTTAATGTATTAATGCCTTATCAGATCAACACCAATTTTGGTTTGAAACATCATAGGTGGATTGACCTCTTGGGATGGAATTCGAAGAGCATTTCCTGCTTAAGTCTTTGTCAGATGACTGTTTAGGCCCATAGGCCTGTGGTATGTACCTTGCCTGCATAACTGGAGTTCCAACATCCATTTGTTAGATTGCATATACCTAAGCTTAAGTCTGGTGTTGAAGCCAGAGGAAACTGAGGCTGATACTTATTACTGTCATAATAATCAGAATTCTTGCACAAATCTTATCCACAAGTGAAATTAATATATAGTCTAAGACCCTGTTTGTTTGTGTGGGAAGATTTTTGTATCATGGCAGTCAATACAGTTGAGTTTTGACTAAAACTTGATTGGATTGGTATTAATATTGAATAAACCATTTTCAGGTGGAACAAAGCAAACTGCCAGAATGTATTTGTTTATATTTTATCTGCTCTTGATAAAATTGTTAAACCGTTCAGAATAATGTCTTGCTGTCAAGACATTTCACTAGATAAGTAAATAACTTATTAATGTGGAGTTAATGATTGATTAATGAAAAGAAAGTATTGATATGACCTCATTGTACATTTTCATGCAGTCAAAATTATTGAGTTTTGAAAATTTGAATCAACATCGGGTAAATGGCTGATTGGAAGTTAAAGGTAACAAAGTACAATTTCTCACCAAGCCATCCCAGTCAATTGTTGGAGTAACTTTGTCATGTTAAATGTCATATATTATCACAAAACTGTTTAACTGTGCTGTGTAGTGTTCCACAGTTAAAACATTTCTGTGCATTTACCATCCAATAAGTCGAAAAGACCAACACTTACTTAAAGCAAGAACGTCTTATTAAATATTTACAGGACAAAAAAATTTATCCTGAATTAAACCCCCCTCCTCGGGAGGCCAACACTTACTCAGAGTAAGATTGGCTTATACATTGTATTTATTGTATATTTCAGGCATGAGAATTTTGAGATAAAAGTCTGATTTCAGCCTTTTTTCACATGTTGGCTGTACAATGTTAATCTTAATACTTCATTACAGAAAATACACTAAAATTGAAATTTCAGATTTGTTTACAGTCAGCTGCTCTCATCCCTGGACAACGAAATTTATCCTGAATTAAGTTCCCTTCCGTAGTGTTACAGGGGCTGCTGTGGACGATTGGTTAAAATGTCCCAACACTAATTAATCACTAGGCAACCTCTCGGTCGCAAGTTCAAAACCCACTTGGGGCAGTTGCCTGGTAATGACCGAAGGCCAAAGGTTTTTCTCTGGGTACTCTGGCTTTCCTCCGACTCCAAAACCTGGCATGTCCTGGTTGTTAACAGGACGTTAAATTAAACAAAATAAACCAAGCTAGTGTAAAATCAATGCTATTTATCAAAGTTTGGGGAGAGCTTTATTATTTGTGAATCACTTTCAACTTTCTCCTTTAAAATGTATGATTCTGAAATATGAAAAAGGTGGAGATTATAGATAACAATATGGTATAATGTCATCTGAGTTTCCTCTGGCTCTGACACCATCGACTAGCAATTGGTTGAGAGGGCCAGAGGAAACTTGGACTAGGTATAATGACACATGTGTTTCATATTTTGATAGAGATGAAGCTGTGAGGATGGCTGCTACTCCCATGACTAAATCCAGCATGGAGATGGAAAACCATGTGTTCCTGAAAGCCAAGACCCGTGTGAGTGTTCACATTAAGCCCTTGTATTTTCTTTAAAGATACATGTAAAGATCTATCACTTTTCCTGACATGTCCAAGCTTTGAGGTCTTTGTAACAAAATAGATTTTTTTCACTAACTTTAAGCAAGCACAAGCTAACAAGTTTGAGATAGTACAAATTTTTATAGAAAAATATATTTATATACATCATGTATACAACATGGATGTGGTCCAGTGGTATAAGCTGCAGGTATTTCTAGCTAGGCAATTAGGTGTAGTAGATCATGAGTTTAATTTTGAGGCCCAATAATAGCACATGTCATAAAACTGTACTATCAGTTGTGTTGTTATGCTATATTATGTCTCCCCAATTTTAGGATTTGAAAGCTTGAATACAAAATACAAAAACTGCATGGCAGTTCTGGCTTCTGAACAGTAGAAACAATATGGCTATATGCTGGCTTGTTAATTACATATGGCAGTTGATGGGTAAAATTATTGCTGATGATGGGGTTCATTTACAGCCTGGGGGGGTTGTTACATTCTATCTACTAAACCGTACGTATGTTATATAAATTAGTCAAAAAGGAATCCTGGAAAAATTTGGTAAAGCATCATTGATGAGGTAAGTTATTGATATTTGCTCTGCTTGTTGTGTTGTATAAAAATCCACATACATGAAGTCTTCGCAAGATTTTGTAAAAGCACAGTACTTTTTTTTTTAGAATAAGCAGAAACTAATTCAGCTAGTCTTCGTAACGAATCAATTTTCGCTTCACATATGTATGATAATGTATACACACTACTCAATAATTAGATATAGCACGGAAATGAATGCCCAATGAATATTAATATATGCAAGCAATTTGAAGCAAATGTATAGAAATGTTTATTGCGTAATTCTTACATGACATGGTTGTATGAAAGTTTTTACATGTAAAATTCACAACTGGTTTGGTCACTCTGAATTTGGGAAATGCGAAATATTTGCCCCATGAAAACAACTATACAGTACATGGAATTGAAAATCTTGTCATGGAACACATTGCTTTTATTTTTTAGGAGGAGTACCTGGCACTCGTAGCTAGACTTATCCTCCATGTAAAAGGCATAAGTAAGTATCAGAACTGTCACAAATACCCATGATATATATATTATGGGACTTTAGTATTTCAACAGTAATAGGACATCAGTTACAAAAAAAATTTTCAAAATGGGTTCAAAGGAAATATTATATTTTCTATCTTTGGGTCCTGTCTAATAACTGGTGAAATCAAAGTTCTCTTGTTTCTTTCTCAAAAATTCAAAACCTACCATCCTAGCTTGTTTAGTCAATTAAATTAATTAGGAATTCCCGAATAACACCAATGTTTATTAAAAATGTTCGGATGATTATACACTGCCTGACACAATTAAAATGGCACTCATTGACTCATGGTTTATATTGAAGTATACATGTATTGATTAACACAAACAAATGGAAAAAAACTGACGAACTTGTAGCTTTCAAGGAACCAAGAAAATTCTCTGCATTTGTAATTGGGGGAAAAAAAAGGAAAAACATATAGGAACAATTTTTATTGTTGAAATAATTTAGAACATTAGTGCTCTGTACCAAATTAAAGAAAATATTATCAGATCCAAATAATTTGAAATAGAAAATACTTTTGGTGTAACATATCTGGGCACATAATCATCTGAAAGGATATTTTTTATGACAAAGAGAAAAGAACGAACAAAGTTAAATTTTACATTGATTACAGATGCCCAAAAAGAAAAGGAAAAGAAGGGTATGGGCCCTGGAGGAATGATGTATACTCAACAACAGGGGATGCCACAAGGGGGCGCCACAGGAATTCAGCAGCAGCCGATGCAGGATCCAATCAATGCCCTGCAAAATCTTGCGATGCAGGGCACTACAGTTCCTGGCCAGCAAACAGGTGATAATGTTGGTAGAATGTATTAGTAGTATTGTGTATAACGTTAGGACATGTTTTTTCCCCCCCTCTGTCGTTGCTCAATTCTCTTACTGACTATTGTAGTAGACATGAAATTCGCCCAATTTGAGAGTAATACAAATTTTTACTTGTGTTGATATATAACGTAACATGCAGAAAGGTCTTTTAAACTATCTACCAGTCAGGGATGACACTGCCATTAGCCAGAGTAGTCTCTGATAATATTATGTCCCCTTCCTGTAAAACAGGGGACTATAGGTTTCCTCCTCGTCCATCTGTCTGGCCGTATGTCTGTTCAGTTTTCCACATTTTTCGCCTTCAGCCATGCTTCAAGGTATGTTGGTGAAAATTGGTATGTAACTTCAGTAGGTGTACCTACAGATCAAGTTCTAGTTTCAGGGCTTTTGGGTGAAGGTCATGGTCACTGTTCATGCTTTTAGCAGGGGCGAGTAGGGGACATCATGCATGCTTGCTTTAATTAGCTACAGAATGTTTGATGTTGCTGCAATATAATTAGCCCCATGTTTATATTCCCATGATGAAAATTCTGAAGATGATTTTGAAATAACATTGTTCATATATCTTTCTGCATTACCATTTCTGGAGAGTGGAACAATCAAAGTCAAACCTCACCCAATTTCTTATTGGGAGTGCTTGTTTGCAATTTCGTTTTGGGTGAAAATGACAGTCAACCATTCAGGTGGGATTAGCATCGTTCAGCCAAATGTTGATTTGTTTGGGAGGGAAAGTTGAAGCCATCAAAACACAGTTTGTTTACTGTTGCCTGTTTTTGTCAGTGATAGCTCTCAACACCATTGTGAAACAGTATACATATTCAGGACCTTCAAGGTTGAGTGCACACAATACTAACAGCATTGTGTAGGATAAAATTTGTCTTGCTTCTCGGTGATCAGATGACCTTTCAACCAACCAATCAAAACGCAACTAGGAAACTTCTGCCAGATTCTCCTGGCATATAATATAGCTGGTTGTTGTATGGTATTGGTAATGTCCGAATGTTCGGAATGTCCACCAACCTAGATGGTCACATGACAAGTAACCTTATGTCTAAGGAGGACATATTGTGCGAAGTTTGTCGATTTTCCTTTCGTCATAACTGAAGATACCCTGAAAGGAAATAAAGTAGCGAAAACTTCTGTAATCTAATCTGTGGAACACGGGTAGATTGGAGATTCATACAGTGATGCATATGAAAGGAAATGAGGGTAGCAGGATGGACCAAGAGCTCCCTACAAGATGGCTTAATATTGATAACAGTGTTGAGGCTGTAATTGTGAATTATCCTCACATAGTTAGTATGCTTCTAGAGGTTAAAAGTGCAAAAGCCTTGTCTTTATATAAGTCCATCACCTGCTACAAGTTCCTTTATGTGGCTCATTTTCTATCAGATATTCTTCCCCACTTGGCTGGGCTGTGCAAGACATTTCAATTGTCACAGATAGATTTCATGGAGGTAAACCCTTTTCATCAGTCTACTGTCCAGAATATTGTAAAGTTGTCAGAAAGTAGTTCAGGTGAGAACTTGAGCAGGTTTCTTAATCGGGTTCCATTGTCACCACAGGTAGACAATTCAGGGTTGGTGACATTTGAATTCCAAGGTCATACAATTAGAGATGGTGTCAGTCAGCGGGCAGAGGCAGAGTCAGCTTGTAAACAGTTCACGGGCTTCTTAACAGAGGGAATTAGGACCAGGCTTACTGACAAAGGGGACGCTGTCGTTTTGTCAGCCCTGACTAGGCTGTTTGATCCGTCCGTAATTGGTGGTCATAGTGAGGTTCTAAGTGATTCGGTAGACATGATAGATGAATACTTAGGTACTGTCAAAGGGCTTGGGTCAGTGTCAGGAGTCCGACAAGAGCTCTACAGTTTTCTTGAATTGGCAAAAGTTCAGGTTTTAGAAGATAGAAAGGTTTACTCTGGTGTCCAGGATGTAGTACAGTTAGCTTTTAAACACAGAGACATCTTTCCAGTTGTGTCAAAGGCTGCAGCGAGGCTTCAGCTTGTCCCTGTGACAACGGTGGATTGTGAGCAAGACGTCCGCTGTCAGAATCGCATCAAAAGTCACTCCAGGAACAGCCTCGGTGTCCAGAGTCTCGAAAACCGGATGAGGATCTTTATCGACCACAAGTGCTCAAGTAACAGCAAAGATATGGACTTTGACAAGGCATTGGACCATTGGAGTGCCAACGGTGGCAGGAAGAGTGTGAAGAGAAAAGTCTTCCCCTTCTGAAGGACAGTGAATGCACTTACTGGTGAAAGGTTAAAAGTGAAATGCTGTAATGGATAGAATCTTTCACTCCCATGAGGGAAAAATAAAAGTATCTCAACCAGACAATGAAGATTCTTAGTTGCCAAACACAAGGCATGTCGCAGCTTAAGAATCTTACCTGGAAGGTTGAGATCCCAATGTCTCATTTCAATGATTATTTTACCCTTACCCCCTTTGTCCCCTTTTGGTATACAATTTCGACAGAAGAGCCATGCTGGTGTGACATGCTTGTATTGTTGCTGTGACATCACTCTATTGATGAGAATATGCAAAGAGCACCTGTAGGTTGTCTCCACCCTGGAGAGAGAACAAGGGTGTATCTCAGACCGGTAAAAGTATGGATACACCTGTCTAGTGAGAGAGAACAAGGGTATCTAACACTGGTAAAAGTGTGGATACACCTGTCTAGGGAGAGAGAACAGGTGTATCTAACACTGGTAAAAGTATGGATACACCTGTCTAGGGAGAGAGAACAATGGTATCTAACACTGGTAAAAGTATGGATACACCTGTCTAGGGAGAGAGAACAGGTGTATCTAACACTGGTAAAAGTATGGATACACCTGTCTAGGGAGAGAGAACAATGGTATCTAACACTGGTAAAAGTATGGATACACCTGTCTAGGGAGAGAGAACAGGTGTATCTAACACTGGTAAAAGTATGGATACACCTGTCTAGGGAGAGAGAACAGGTGTATCTAACACTGGTAAAAGTATGGATACACCTGTCTAGTGAGAGAGAACAGGGGTATCTAACACTGGTAAAAGTGTGGATACACCTGTCTAGTGAGAGAGAACAGGGGTATCTAACACTGGTAAAAGTATGGATACACCTGTCTAGGGTGAGAGAACAGGTGTATCTAACACTGGTAAAATTATGGATACACCTGTCTAGGGTGAGAGAACAAGGGTATCTCACACTGGTAAAAGTATGGATACACCTGTCTAGGGTGAGAGAACAGGTGTATCTAACACTGGTAAAAGTATGGATACACCTGTCTAGGGAGAGAGAACAGGTGTATCTAACACTGGTAAAAGTGTGGATACACCTGTCTAGGGAGAGAGAACAGGTGTATCTAACACTGGTAAAAGTATGGATACACCTGTCTAGGGTGAGAGAACAGGTGTATCTAACACTGGTAAAAGTATGGATACACCTGTCTAGGGAGAGAGAACGGGGGTATCTAACACTGGTAAAAGTATGGATACACCTGTCTAGGGTGAGAGAACAAGGGTATCTAACACTGGTAAAAGTATGGATACACCTGTCTAGGGAGAGAGAACAAGGGTATCTAACACTGGTAAAAGTATGGATACACCTGTCTAGTGAGAGAGAACAATGGTATCTCACACTGGTCAAAGTATGGATACACCTGTCTAGGGTGAGAGAACAATGGTATCTAACACTGGTAAAAGTATGGATACACCTGTCTAGGGTGAGAGAACAGGTGTATCTAACACTGGTAAAAGTGTGGATACACCTGTGGACGAGTGAGAGAACAGGGGTATTTAACACCGGTAAAAATGTGGTTACACCTGTCTGGGTAAAAGAAAATGTGATCCTTATCTGCTTTTGTTTTTATGTACACATGTACAGTACTTAATATGGAGTTTATCTGATCACGAGTAATTTAATAGTGCATAAATCCATGTACTTCTGGCTTTCTGGAAAAAACCCTAAATGGTGACATTGTGACAATGTACTGCATTGTGGGTAATATGTCGCTTTCATTATTAAGTGCAGTGACTATAATTTTGAGTTAAGTGCAGTAACTTTAATGCAGTAATTTAACTTTTGAGTTAAGTGCAGTAACTTAACTTTTGAGTTTAGTGCATTAACTGTATTTTTGAGTCAGAGAGAGAGGCTTTTATTTAAATTTTCATCTTTGATGACAGATGTGTATCTGAAATATAGAAATACAATGTACCTTATTCAGATGAAAAAAAAAAAATGGAAATCTCATGTATTACGAGTTTCACTAATGATTTAGTTTTTGTAGTGAATTTTTGTAAATTTTCTTTCACATATAGCAATGCATTACACTACTTTACTATGTTTTGTCTATGCCATATTTGACCTAATAAGCATGCTGTGCACTTTAAGAAAAATTATGTTCAGGGAAAAGTTTCCATTTAAAATCTATGTGGAAAAAATGACATTTTTGTCATTTACATATCTAGATCTTTAACTAGAGAAAATAATCTGCAGTTAGTTAAAAAAGCAAAAATTATATGAACAGATCAGTGCGAATGAGCTTTTGATTTGTTTCAATTAACGCACCCATTCTCCTTCCTGAAGAAGGTGTGGTGTTTATAGTGGCAGGTGCATTGATATTAGGTCGAATACGGTAATTATTATTTAAGCATTGAACACAGTTCAACGCTTATATTTACATTTTCCAACGATTTGATTTTTTTTCCTTTGACAGATCATATTTAAAAAATTCATAATTCCCGCGTTAGGCAACACAAATTTTAGTTGTTAACTGGAACAGCCTTCATGTCTCGTGCAGATTGGCAAACAAAATCGGCAACAAAACCCAACAATTTATTATATTCAACATTTATTACAAACAAAGTATATGGCATGTTTTCTCATAATAAATTATTTGACAAAAATATGTATTTTTGCTCAAATTTATCTATAACAATGCTTTCAGTATATTGGCCCGGAACAAAATATTGCGCAGGTCTGTGTTGTATTACTACGCTGATACTGTCGCGTGATGCATGGCACTTAAACAAACATCAACGACACAACTCTCAAAAAGGCTTTATAGTGACAATGCCATACAAATGTAAATATTGGTATATGTGCTAAGTAAATATATTGCTACAACACATTCCAACATATTGGAACCTGAAATAAGTCTAATAATCAAGTTGTTCTTCTTGTAATCAATGAAATATGCTGCACTGCTAACAGCATATACACTATTAAAAAAATGCTTCACTAAAAAGTGATACCCATCATATAGCAATGCATCAGGGACTGTAATTGTAAAAATCACTCAAAAATTAATATAATGTAACTTCTGGTGATGTTTAAAGTATACAATAGCCTATTGTTCATAATAACTCTTTGTTATAGATGTAGCAAAGAATAGGGTCCGCAATAGCTTAGTCAGTTAGAATGCCGGCCATGTTACCTAAGGTGAAGATCTGCGGTGCATGATTTGATTCTCCTTACCTGTGTTTCTAAGGAAGCCTCAAAATGACCCTGGCTGTTCGCGCGGTTAATAAATCTATATGCGACAGGCCTGCCATAAATTGTTCAGTGAGATAGTCACCAACTACTACAAGGAGACCCCGCCTCAAAATGACTCTGCTGGCTGTTCGTGCGGGTTAATAAATCTATATGCGACAGACCCCCCATACATTGTTCAGTGAGGTAGTCACCAACTACTACTAGGAGACCCTGCCTCAAAATGACTGGTTGTTCACGGGGCAATAGACCAAGCAATAAAACAAACAAAAACAAATTAGAAAGAAAGTGATCTTCATGTTATGTTACTGTGACTTATATAATGGTCAACTATTGTTATGTATTAAAATATATATTAATGTGATTGTATTCTTAACGTGATAATAAACTGTTTCATTTGAACTAGCTAGTTTCCTGCTTTATGATTTCAATTGCATTGATTTATTATCTAATATCTTAAGTTTTATGCCTGGTTTCTTTAAAAAAAACTTACAGTAATGATCTACATAGCACTGTAAAAAGAGGCTTTTGAAAAAAAAAAAAGCATGAAGATTACTAGCAACTGGCTTGCAAAAATTGAGACTTGGCTGAGTTTTTTAGTCCAGCCAATACTCTCAATGAATTTCCAGATTTCCTCATTCCTGGCATGCACCACTGTAAACATACATAATTTAGCAGTTTGCTTTTTTTCAACCCTAAGAAACTTCCGTGGACTCTGCCATTCATTCATCATTTGAAGTCCAATATGGTTAGTAGGGGTGAAAGGGTTTAGCGCTTTTCATGCTGGAAGCATTCTGCTAACTTATCATTTCACAAATCCATTTCAATTTGGCTGTGCGCTAAAATTTGAGTGTCTTAAAAACAAAACTGTTTACAGTGGTAAAAAATATTGCCCGTATAGCACGAAAACATTTGAGGGGTCCCCAGAAATTCGTCATAACCGGGTTGGACTCAGTAATCTCGAGCTAATATCAAGGAATTCCTCAGCCAGGATAACTTTGGCAGGAGAAGTCGGAATTCTGATTACGGGATGTTGTCATCCGGGTTCTACAGTTGTATACACTTTCTATAGAGCGCGTGGGTCGGTCCGAGACAAAGGTCATGAAAACTTACCTGTGTCACACTTGGCTGACTCTGACACTTCGTAATATGTGGGTTTAAAACAACACAAACAGTGATCAAAAGACCCTGGCATGTCTGTGTATTACCCGGGTTTTCGTCGTAACCGATTCGTATTAAGTGGGTAAACAATAT
Organism: Pecten maximus; assembly: GCF_902652985.1. Lineage (NCBI taxonomy): Eukaryota > Metazoa > Mollusca > Bivalvia > Pectinida > Pectinidae > Pecten > Pecten maximus. Next base: position 7,754,920 of record NC_047022.1, on the reverse strand, counting down.
AAGCACATTGTACACGGTTTGCAGGGGATTTGATTTTCATTCGTATAAAGCGAGTTTTTGTATTATCAGAGTTTGTATTAAGTGGGTTGGACTGTATTTTGGCTAACAAATAAATGCTTTCTGACATTCTGATTTGCCATGACCTATCAAACTCAATTCTAATTTCTTGAAGCCAGTTAGATGACAGTCAACATGGACTCGTTAGCCTCTTTCATGTGTTGATGATGTGCAATTGTTGTAAAATGAAGTAAGTTTACATTTCATGTGGTCACAATAATTGAGCTTTATTGACATTTCCATGGTTACAGGAATACTGACTCCCCAGCAACAGGCCCAGATGCAGCAGCAGCAGCAACAGCAACAACACCGACAACAGTTGATGCAGCAACACATGCTACTACAACAGCAACAACAGCAACAACAACAACAACAGCAACAACAACAGCAGCAGCAGCAACAACAACAACAGCGTAACATGGCCAACATGCAGCAACAGAGACCTCCATTGCAGGTAATATAAGAAGCCCTCACACTTTGGAATGTCAAGGTCAAATATAAAACAATCTGTTAAAATGTCAAAGCTCAGGGTCATAAAGATAATAAAGGTCAAGGTCATACAGATATTATAGGTCAAGGTCAAATTACATATTTTTTCTCAGTTATAAGGTAAGTATATATACAAATGTGAGAACATTTAAGATCCCAATATGGTACTTATTTTTGAGAGTTTAATGTTACAAATTTAAGAAATTGTCAATCTGTGAAAGGTCAAGGTCATAGTACAACACTAAATTGTGAAAGTCAAGGCCATAGCTAATATCAAGTTCTCCAAGGCACAAGCCAGCAGAGCTGAGTTCACAAGCTTATGCTTATGTTTAAAATCAGAATATTGCATTTTCCTTCTACTAAATTCAGGCACTGATTCTCAAGTGGCTATGTCAGTTTATTCAGGTTTGACTTTTGTTGTGGGTTATCCAAAGAATTATGGAATGTTGACAGGAAGCTAGCAAATGAGGAACATGCTGTTTATCACAGTGCAGGAACTAATTAGTGCATACGTGATTTAGTATAGGACTTTTCAGCACAAAAAGTTCCAAAATGTACAAGTTAACAACTATATTATATTTTGTTGAAAGTATTGAATAAATGCAAAAAGGCTGATAGTATTTTCGAATTCTCCTTCTTGATCAGGGTGATTATTACTTGATTTATTTGAATGAAAATCATCAAGTGATTTTATAGGAAAAATCTCTGAGATACTGTATTATTACAGAGACAGGACGCATTCATTGTGACATCTGCTGACAAAGTCCAGATCCAGCCCGTAGCACAACAGCTGCCAGCCAGCGCCAATCCTGTATGTCTCGCATGATCAAAACAGACTCAATATTTTAAATAAAAAAATATTTACATCCAATTATTTTTAAAATATTTTAAATCCAAAATATTTACATCCAATTATTTTTGATACTGTCACCATTTCATGGTCACAGCATAGTGTTTCTTTTGGCTGTCATGAAGTTGTTTCTTTTCACCATCTCTTTAATGGATCGGTACAGATTTAGACCTGTAATGTTTTGTGTAGTTGTTAAATTAATCAAAATTTTCACAATTAATGACAATGACCAAATTGTAGAGCCTTGCCTTACTCCAGTGGGAATTAAAGCAAAAATTACGCAGGGCTTTTTCTCACTGGTTTGGGAAAGGGCCTTTTTGTCTCATTTTGGGAAGAAAATTGGTGAATTCGGAAAGATTTATTCAGGTGTAAACTGCAAATTTTGGAAATTTCACTTAGATATGAAATAATTTCAATTTGAATGGGACCCATTAACAGTCCCCCAGAAAAAGCCCTGTCACGAAAAATTGTTTGCTTAAATTATAGGATCAACATAGACTGTAACAGATTCTCAGGTCCCTGGGGTTCTAGGGATTCTGATCATGACAGCGCAAAATAACTTGTGTATACAAATGTACAATGAAATATAAAACTTAACATTGAAAGTACTGACAGTATCTATATGCTTAAACAACCCTCACTTTTGGACCTTACCTGAAGACGTTGGTTTTATCCATGTTACTCTCCGTGCGTTCCTTTATCGGTTTCATACAAGTTCAAATCTGCTGTACTCATAATGGAATGCGCTGTACTAGCAAAACTGAACTGGTTCTCGTAGAGCATTTTTTCAAATGTACCACGTCGATCCAAGACGGCGGGACTGTCTGATTCTTCAATTGTCATGTAAATGTACTTTTTGTTAAAAACGAGACGAAAACTCTTCATTTGCAACAAACATTTTTTAAATGGTATATTTCAATGCTTGATGGAACCATTCAGGTATTGGTTTTACATTTTACATTGTACAAAAAAAAAAAAGTAATTTTTTTTTTTTTTTTTGTATGTTTGAAGCGAGGAATGGCTACTCTTTTGGGATCTCACTTAAAATTCAATTGCATTCCATTATGATACCGTACCTATTTGGTACAACTGGTACGAACTTGATAATGAAACGCACGGTTAGATAACTTAATCCAAAGACTTCTCTCCTGATAACAGCTTTTCACATCAAAACTTGTCCAGTCTAGAATTTTCACATCAAAATTAAAGAAGGACATTAATATGTCGATAATTTATTATGAAATGCGTAATATTGTGCTTTTCCCATATGTTATCATGATATTGAAGTTTGAATTGCTGTGACCTTGACCTTGTCCACTTTAATTTCAGCAGCAACAACAACAACAGTCCCAGTATCAACATCAGAACATGTCTGTAGGACAGCCCCGGCCTGGACCCCCGGGGGTACCCATGTCCCAGCCCGGGGGCTTCCCTCAAGGGGTAAGACACACAATCTTACATATCACAGGGACAAATAATTCTAGGCTAAGAAGTTATATGTTAGGCTCCTACCCAAAATAAGCCCCCTTCTCCGATTTTTGCAAAATTGTCAGTTTAAAAATAGTAAGCTAAAAGTGATTATAAAATAAGCGCTCTGTATGGATTATAAATAAGCGCTCTGTAAATTTCAATATTAAACTTTGTCACTAAGAGAGGAGAGCTTATTTTAATATGCATGTAAATATTGTATATGTATATCTGAATATTCAAATCATATGCAAGGTAAAGTAAAAATTTACATAGGGGTGTTAAGTCTAAGCCTGTTTTTCACAGAAAGTATTTGAAATTTTTTTTTTTTTAAATCTGCCGTAAAATTGAGAGAAAGAGGTCTACAAACATTGATTTCTGCCTTTTGATTTACACAGAACATCGGACAGGCATCCCAGTCTCAGCAGATGATGTCGCAGCCAAGCACCGTCTCAGCAGTACCTTCCCCAATACAGCAGTCCGGGTCAGTGATATTTATTATCTCCGGCCTCCTCCTTCAAAAACATTACTGTATTAAGCCTAAGTTTGTCAGTAGGGAAGTTTTATATTACAACATTTAGATGAAAATATTTGTTAAGTAGCCTTTCCTTGGAATCTGTAACGAATTTAGTTGAGGGATGATTGTGAAACTAGTAAATTATAATATTGTATGTATGTACATAATGCCAAAGTTTGTCAGCACTCTAGCGGTTTAATTCCTTGAAGGATTTTAAGCAAACTTCATACAATGATAAATGACCATATTACCTCGGACAAGTTTGAATTTCATGGTTTTTGGGTCAAAGTCGCTCACTATTTTTAGCCGGGGCTGGTAAGAGACGTATTGTTTCAGCAACACCCAGTATGCTTGATGTTATTATGAGTGTAATTAATTAGAGATTTCACATAACAAATAAAGAAATCTGGAATGTTTTTGTTATGGGGGCGTTTACACCTGCCATATTGCAATCACCCACGAGTGTGACGTCACAACCTCTCACTTTCATTTTCATTATATTTCCTCTGATATAGTTCATTTTTCATTTATCATGGTCAAAATGATATGGTTCACCGATTGGATCAGGAGAGTTCTTTTATGAAATAAGTAGGGATCTAGAGATTTTAAGTTAACGGCCTGTAAGTATTTACAGGTTCTCCATGATGTATGTCTGAAATGTTCTTATCTAATAAAATGATGAACTTGTTTTCAACATAAACAAAAAGGCCCCATTTCTGTATGCTCCACTGAAATTTTGAGGTAATGAATACTGCCTTCTATTTAAGGTCCCAGATGACCCACTCTCCGATCTCCATGATGACCTCCCCGTCCCCGCAGGGCTATGTGGTCCCGTCACCCGCCTCCCGGAACTTCAGTGCGCTGTCCCCCAGTAGCACGAGTCTTAACACACCAGGTATTATATCTGTGTCGGATCTTAAAGATATGTGATACATTCACTTACACCAGGTATTATATCTGTGTCAGATCTTAAAGATATGTGATACATTCACTTACACCAGGTATTATATCTGTGTCAGATCTTAAAGATATGTGATACATTCACTTACACCAGGTATTATATCTGTGTCAGATCTTAAAGATATGTGATACATTCACTTACTCTGCTAGCTGTTAAAGGATGAAGTTCTTCTCCTTCGTTCCTTTATGACAGAGTTATGCCCCTTTTTTCGAGAGTCATAGTTTTGTTACGAGAGTAATGTCCTTTGATTTAAGGATTACGCCATTTATTGATGAAAATGTTTAGCTTGCCGAGACAAAGTCTTGGGGAGTTATTTCTGTAGCCCCAGCATGGTTTAAGTCATAGAGTGGTTGGATGGCACTTGCCTTTCAATTAGTCGGTCAGGGTTCGATTCCTCGATCAGATATGTGAAAAGGTAAAGAGTCGTCCTGCCCGACCACGTGGGTTTTCCCCGGGTACTCCGGTTTACTCCCACAGTAAGACCCCTTGCACGCTCAATCCGGGCCAACAAGCTTGATTGATATAAGTAGCTATAACTTGTTTCACAATTGTTGTAAAATAAATAAAGTTTATATTTATGGTTAAAGTTTTTATAAAGCAGTGTAACACTGTTGAGGATAAAGTTTAGGTATTTGACCTTTATATGTTTATCTTGTGACAAAACCTTTCAATTGGGGTTACATTTGCGGACTTACTGACCTTTCATATGCTACTAAAAATTAATTCTGAATTTCAACCCACTCAGCAAGCTATGTTGTCTTCTGACAACTCCTGATGATCGGAGTTTTATGCCTTTGTTTTGTGATATGTCCATTATGGCAAAGATTTATTTTCAATTTTTTTTATTTTTAGAGAACGCATTTTTGGTGAAAATATGCTCAAAATGAAACAACAAAAACATCTATTTTATATGACGTTTCACCTGTTTATAGATAGGAGCCATGCCCTTTGTTAAGAGAACCTCAGAAACCTACAAAATAATGAAAACTTCTCCCTTCATTTGAAATAACAGTGTAGTGATGAGAGTTATGCCCCTTTGTTTTCAGCATCAGGATCTGGCCAGACTCCAATATCACAAGAGGACCAGGCCTATCTGGACAAGTTGAACCAGCTGTCCAAATACATCGAGCCGCTTCGGAGGATTAACAGACGTATGATGAACCGTCAATCTGCCGATAAGGATGAAGGTAAAGTTAGCAGTTTTCTGATGAGCCAGATGGTATATTCAAATCCCTCATTTATTTGTAATGAAAAGTTTTCCCTCACCTTAGTAAGTTATCATCCACTGTAACTGTTTCATCCATATTTAGTATACAGTCGAACCTGTTTGAACAGTCACCTTGAATAAGGGGTCACCTCTGTTATGTGGCCAGTCTTTGGTCTGCTCACATACTACCAGTTTATAATAGACCTTCAATAAGCGGTCACCTGTCGTACGCGGCCAGTTGTCACAAAAATCTGGCCCCAGTCTTTAATCTTGTATTGAGTGGCCATTTTGTCCGGAGGTAAACAGCCGAGATGATCACATGACCAGATTTTATCATCTATCGTCATGTGATTTGTTTTGTTATCCCCCGTGAAACGTGTTTGCGGGGGATATTAAATTGGGCTCTGTCCGTCCGTCCGTCCGTCCATGTGTCTGTCCAAGATTCTTTTCCGGGCTGTAACTCCATAACCGTTCAACACAGCTCCTTGAAACTTTCTGTATATATCAGACTAGTGCCCTAGTTGTGCCTTTTGCTATTGCGGACCTTCCATTTTCAATATTTTTTCTGTCACCATGGAAACTTAATCAAAAATACCAAATAACTGTTTCCTTTTGTTTCCGGGCTATAACTCAAAAACCGTTTGATGCAGCTCCTTGAAAATTTCTGTATATATCAGAAAAGTGCCCTAGTTGTGCCTTTTGCTATTGCGGACCTTCCATTTTCAGTATATTTTCTGTCACCATGGAAACTTAATCAAAAATACCAAATTACTGTTTGAGCTTGATATATACATGTATTTGGGTTTTCATACCAACTGCGGGGCGCGGGGGATAATGCCAAGCTTTAAATTTGCGGCTCCTTGTTTACCTGAATCGTCACACTCTGACCCTTCACACTTGTTGAATCTTTGCAGGATTAAGCGTTATCATGCAAACTACAATAGGTGATTTTTTTCAGTTTCAATAAATTCATGAAAATATTGTTGTTTTTTTTTGTTGTGAGTTTCTGGTGAACCTGGTTTTAGCAGCTAATTTCTGCCGGTCCCTTGGGTGACCGCTTAATACAAGTTTGATGGTATTCAGGATCAAACTGGACTTTTTGAAAATAAATGTACCCACTTTTAAAGGTCTAAGTGATAAACAGAACGATTTGTGATATGATGATGCACGGTGCATGGGCTTAGCTTGATGCATGTAAAAAGGTTCTCAATTTTTCACCATTCACCGAGACCTTTTAACCAACCTAAATTTTTATTAACTTTTCATCGTAAACTGCATAGGTCTTCAGTCTTTCATTCATCAAAGATAATATTTGTAGGTAATCCATGCAGGTCTATTGGGCCTTTTGTTTGACTTTTCATTTCTTTGTTTGTAGACAGAGTGAGGGAAATCCACAAGATGAAGAACTTACTCGAAATCTTGACTGATCCATCCAAAAGGTAACTTCCAAAGCTATTTATCATTTTTTGGGAGTTATTTCCCTTCTCTCATTTCAGGATTTGATAGGAATGTGCTGCATATATTGCACATGTGTTAAGGAAAAGTCTTAAGTGTGATGATGCAAAAAATTATAGAACGAGAGTACAATATGAAATTATTCAACAAAATAAAAGAAATTCAACTGCCAAGACTATTCAAAGACCTTGCCCTTGTTTAACCAATGTTCCTTATCATGGAAATTTCTGTTGGAAAAAAATCTTAGTTTAGTCGTTTTTTCTCAAACCCATTATAATGCAATTGTAAAATAAGGAACTTTCTTAGGTTACTGGTAAGGAATATTGAAGAAAGTTGGTGCTGGTTGGCATGACATGTTTTGATACCAGGAATACTACTGTGCTTGTAGTAACAGTGTGTAACTAAAGTGTGTAGTCACAGTGTGTAGTGTACAGTCACAGTGTGTAGTGTACAGTCACAGTGTGTAGTAACAGTGTGTAACTGAAGTGTGTAGTCACAGTGTGTAGTGTACAGTCACAGTGTGTAGTGTTCAGCCACAGTGTGTAGTTGCAGTGTGTAGTGTGTTGCCACAGTGTGTAGTACAGTCGGTGTATAGTGTACAGTGAGTGTGTAGTGTGTAGTCACAGTGTGTTGTGTACAGCCATAGTGTTTTGTCAGTGTGTAGCCACAGTGTGTAGTACAGTCGGTGTATAGTGTACAGTGAGTGTGTAGTGTGTAGTCACAGTGTGTAGTAACAGTGTGTAACTGAAGTGTGTAGTCACAGTGTGTTGTGTACAGCCATAGTGTTTTGTCAGTGTGTAGCCACAGTGTGTAGTACAGTCAGTGTATAGTGTACAGTGAGTGTGTAGTCACAGTGTGTTGTGTACAGCCAGAGTGTTTTGTCAGTGTGTAGCCACAGTGTGTAGTACAGTCAGTGTATAGTGTACAGTGAGTGTGTAGTCACAGTGTGTTGTGTACAGCCATAGTGTTTTGTCAGTGTGTAGCCACAGTGTGTAGTACAGTCGTTGTATAGTGTACAGTGAGTGTGTAGTGTGTTGTGTACAGCCATAGTGTTTTGTCAGTGTGTAGCCACAGTGTGTAGTTGCAGTGTGTAGTGTGTAGCCACATTGTATAGCCTGGTAATCTGATTTTCCCGATGATTATTTTTTTATTATTAAAAAAATAAAGATAAATTGATGGCATTTTTACATTAAGGAGATCATCCTACAAAATATTTCCTGGTATTTACAGCAGATTCATTTTTGCAGGTTGCCATGGAAAACACTTCTCAAATGTGAACAGGTTTTGCTGAAACTGGAACTAGAATGGGTAAGTCAAGGTTACGTCAAACTCATATCAAGGTCAAGTCAAGGCCATGTCAATGTTTGCAGGTCATATATAGATAACAGAAACTCCTTAAGGTTCTTGTTTACATCTTGTCGATGATGTGACTATTTTGATTTGTTGTATTTCATCATTATAAAAATGGTATTTTTTACATTCTGAACTCTTTATAGTGTAAATTAGACTTTGTATTCCAAAATTCAACAATGCTTTTGTTTGTACATTTTTAGCATAAAAACTCAGGATTTATGATACGCCAAAACAAATTTGAAATCCATTTATTATTTCTTTGCTTTTCTCTTTAATTTTTCAGGACAAAACAGGAGAATTGGTAAGGAAATTAAAATCCTCACTGAAATAAAAAGAGCAAAAACATTAATAAAATACATGTAGCTATGAAATAATTTGATAACAATTCATAGTTTGTCATAAAAATATCCTTAATTTTCGTTGTTCTTTCAAACAAGCAAAAAAAACTACTAATTTTTACAAGATCTTTGTACTGCCTGTAACTTTTCTTTGATAAGAGCAACTTTAGTGAATGGTCTGGGGCGTAGTTCATGGCCCTGTGTTTCTATTCTAGGCTCCGTCCAACGCAGACACCACCGTCACCAAGGTATCCACGACGGCCACTCACATGTGTCAGCCGCTACTGGATGCTGTGGCGGCACACATGACATCACCGATGCTGAACCACTCCCTACAGCGGACATTTGGTCCGGCTGTGACTGCTTTACATGGCAGTCCCATCAGGTATACCGAAATCAGTTTTAAAAACTTTTTATCCATTCAGTCACATATACATTTGTTTTACTTTGTTTTATTGAAAGCTAATTATGTCAATGATTTTTGAAATGAATTTGTATTGAAGAGTTGTCCAAATTCAAGTATCTCGCTCAATTGTGTTCATGATAAAATATATTTGATGAAATTAATAGACCAAGAAAGCAGATTTTCATTTCAGAATATTTTATTGTGCAGATCTTTGCTACAATGGGAGTTAGGCAAAAGGCATTGCCTATACAAACCCTCTCCCTAGTAAATAGATATGTATATAATACCATTATTTTACTGTACGTTAATTATGAAATAATTTATTTGAATGAATTTTATTTTCACCAGGGCGCCAAGTCCACCTCCAAAACGTCGCCGTGTGGAGGTACAGGACCAGGATGAAATCCCTCACATTTTACAAGGAGAGATTGCTCGTCTTCGGAAACCGTTTTAAAGTGAACTTTGACCCCACACAACATGGAGGGTCGAAGGATATTCACCTTCTGTGTCGTCTAGGTAATCATAAAATTTAGTTATTATTTAAGTAGTTTTGGAGAGAGTACTAGTCAGTTTTAATCTGATATATATATTCTGATTGTTCCTTATAGTATTATTTATTAGTCACTGAAATCGGGGAACTATAGGTTTCCTCGCCATCCATTCGTCTGTCTGTCTGTCCTCTCAGTTTTCTGCATTTTTTAGGTCACCTGAAACGAAGTCTCAAGTGACCTATTCCAATCGCCTTTTGTCCGTCTTGCGTCCGTAAAAAATTTACATTTTGGACTTTTTCTCCAAAACCCCTATACCAAATTCTATGAAATTTGGCAGGAAGCTTTTATGGCTAAAGGTCAACCAAAATTGTAAATTATATCTTCTGAGGGGCAGGGCTAATTGACTAAGGTGCTTTACCAAAATTGTGAATTTCATGACCCTGGGGTCTCAAGTTTGTCCCTGGGGAGGGGGTAAACTTTAATATAGTTTATATAGGGAAATTACATTTTTGACTATTAATTGTTTGATTTCTATTGGAATTCATTCTAACTTGGTTAACATTATCAGCATGGGATGACAGTTTGATGGCATGTACATGTTGGCCCTGACTGACCCCCAGGGGCTGATGGGCGGGGCTAAAAAGGGTCGAATTGACTGAGATTTCAAAAATCTTCTCAAGACCCAAATAAGGTAGAATCAAATACTCTTCATAGGGGAAAGGGTCTTATGGTGCTTTACTAAATTTATGAATTTCATGACCCTGGGGTCACAAGTTTGCCCCTGGGGAGGGGATAAATTTTACTATATTTTATATAGGGAAATCACATTTTTGACTATGATTTGTTTGATTTCTATTGGAATTCATTCTAACTTTTTTATCATATATCAGCATTGTATGACAGCTTAATGGTATACACATATTGGCCCTGTCCAACCCCTTGCGACTGATGGGCAGGGCCAAAAAAATGTCAATTAATATAACTGAAATATTTCAAATCTCACGTGACCGAGGCCCATGGGTCTCTTGTCTCAGCCATTCAAGGTGTGTAAGTGAAAGTTGGCATGTAGCTTTAGTATGAGTAGCTCCAGATCAATTTAGAGTTTCAGGGCTTTTGGTTCAAGGTTGAGGTCACTGTTGGGGCCAGTAGGGGACATGTATTGCATTAGCAATACCGCAATACCCTAGCATGCTTGTTTTAATTGTTTCCATGCAAAAATAAATTTTTCAAACTTTCTTTAAGAAAGATCTCTTCATGTAGTGGTTATGGAATCAAAATTTCAAATTCCATTTTAAAAAGTTCTTTAAACTGTAGATGAAGCTTGATCTATCCAATTACTCAGATATTTATGTATGTAGGTTCAGGGCTTTTCCAGTAAAACATCTACCCCATCCCAGGACTCCAGGGTTGGTTAAGGGGTACCACCTATAGAATTTATTTAAATGAAATAGTAATAGGAAGGCAATCCAACCATGGATAGAAGTGATTTATTGTGGAGTCCAGCTGGGGTCAGGAAGATAAATTAATGGAATAGCCCTTACAATATACACTTGTGTTTGCAGATGACAAGAACCTGCCAAGTATACCACCGATATCTGTCAAAGTTCCAGGGACATACCCTTACAACAGTCCGGAGTGTGACACCACGATAGCAGAATATGGTCAGTAGTATTTCACAAAATTGTCTCCCCTACCTAGGTTAACGAAGAATATTTATTCCTCCGCTGACAATTCATTGGACTTGCTTAAATCATGAAAAATTAAAAAAAAATGTAAAGAAAATTAAATTAAATTAAAACTCATTTTTTGAAGCTTAATTAATGGAAATAACATTAAATTAAATTAAAACTCATTTTTTGAAGCTTAATTAATGGAAATAACATTAAATTAAATTAAAACTCATTTTTTGAAGCTTAATTAATGGAAATAACATTTTAATATACAGAAGTACATTTAAATATTAAAATGAAAATGTGATAATGTACAAAAAAAAACAAAAAAAAACAACAAAAAAAGTTATGAGGCATATTTATTTTGTGATTGTTTTACCTTGAATTAAGTTGATCTTCAGTGATAATTTTATCCTCCCTGAAATCAAATCTATAGTAAAGGAATCTATTAATCCGAAATTATGTAGATTTCGCAAACACATGCAGTTTATGAATTTGTATGTGACCCTATGTACTATCAAATGTATTATGATACAGTTATTAAAATGGATATCCGGATTAAGTTTATTAGATAAAAACTTTTTTATACATGCGTCTAAATTTGATTGGCATCAACAAATGACTAGTCAAATGGTTAGATGACACAGTGGTAACAAGCTGGCATTTCACCTTGTTGACCATGATCCAGTTTCCTCCCACATTAAGACCCCTTGCATACTTCCATCCAGACCAACAAGTTTTATTGTTTTAAGTTTACGTTTACATTAAATAGCTTTGTCGGTCTGTCTGGTATCAACTTTTGGTTGATCAGAGATCTCCACTCTCAGTTTTCAGGTTACTTTTTACATAATTTTCGTATTTTTAGCCCACCATCATCAGATGGTGGGCTATTCAAATCGCCCTGCGTCCGTGGTCCGTCGTCCGTCCGTCCGTCCGTCCGTCCGTCCGTCCGTCGTCCGTCCGTCCGTAAACAATTCTTGTTATCGCTATTTCTCAGAAAGTACTGAAGGGATCTTTCTCAAATTTCATATATATGTTCCCCTTGGTGCCTAGTTATGCATATTGCATTTTGAGACCAATCGGAAAACAACATGGCCGACAGGCAGCCATCTTGGATTTTGACAATTGAAGTTTGTTATCGCTATTTCTCAGAAAGCACAACAGGGATCTTTCTCAAATTTCAGATGTAGGTTCCTCTTGGTGCCTAGTTATGCATATTGCATTTTGAGACCAATCGGAAAACAACATGGCCGACAGGCAGCCATCTTGGATTTTGACAATTGAAGTTTGTTATCGCTATTTCTGAGAAAGTACTGAAGGGATCTTTCTCAAATTTCATATGTAGGTTTCCCTTGGTGCCTAGTTATGCATATTGCATTTTGAGACCAATCGGAAAACAACATGGCCGACAGGCAGCCATCTTGGATTTTGACAATTGAAGTTTGTTATCGCTATTTCTGAGAAAGTACTGAAGGGATCTTTCTCAAATTTCATATATATGTTCCCCTTGGTGCCTAGTTATGCATACTGCGTTTTGAGACCAATCGGAAAACAACATGGCCGACAGGCAGCCATCTTGGATTTTGACAATTGAAGTTTGTTATCGCTATTTCTCAGAAAGCACAAAAGGGATCGTTCTCAAATTTCATATGTAGGTTCCTCTTGGTGCCTAGTTATGCATATTGCATTTTGAGACCAATCGGAAAACAACATGGCCGACAGGCAGCCATCTTGGATTTTGACAATTGAAGTTTGTTATCGCTATTTCTCAGAAAGTAATGAAGGGATCTTTCTCAAATTTCATATGTAGGTTTCCCTCGGTGCCTAGTTATGCATATTGCATTTTGAGACCAATCGGAAAACAACATGGCCGACAGGCAGCCATCTTGGATTTTGACAATTGAAGTTTGTTATCGCTATTTCTCAGAAAGTGCTGAAGGGATCTTTCTCAAATTTCAAATGTAGGTTCCTCTTGGTGCCTAGTTATGCATATTGCATTTTGAGACCAATCGGAAAACAACATGGCCGACAGGCAGCCATCTTGGATTTTGACAATTGAAGTTTGTTATCGCTATTTCTCAGAAAGTAATGAAGGGATCTTTCTCAAATTTCATATGTAGGTTTCCCTCGGTGCCTAGTTATGCATATTGCATTTTGAGACCAATCGGAAAACAACATGGCCGACAGGCAGCCATCTTGGATTTTGACAATTGAAGTTTGTTATCGCTATTTCTCAGAAAGCACAACAGGGATCTTTCTCAAATTTCATATGTAGGTTTCCCTCGGTGCCTAGTTATGCATATTGCATTTTGAGACCAATCGGAAAACAACATGGCCGACAGGCAGCCATCTTGGATTTTGACAATTGAAGTTTGTTATCGCTATTTCTGAGAAAGTACTGAAGGGATCTTTCTCAAATTTCATATGTAGGTTTCCCTTGGTGCCTAGTTATGCATATTGCATTTTGAGACCAATCGGAAAACAACATGGCCGACAGGCAGCCATCTTGGATTTTGACAATTGAAGTTTGTTATCGCTATTTCTCAGAAAGTAATGAAGGGATCTTTCTCAAATTTCATATGTAGGTTCCCCTCAGTGCCTAGCTATATATAGTTTTGCATATTGGGACCAATCGGAAAACAACATGGCCGACAGACAGCCATTATCGCTAAATCTTAAATTTTATATATAGGTTCCCCTTGTTGGAAAAATACTAGCTATAGAGGGCTGTTTCTTAATTTACACAGATTAGTAAGACTTAGAGGAAGGGAAAAGTAGAGAAAAGATCAATCTGACATGGAACCTATAAAGATCATTCAATGGTGGGCGCCAAGATCCCTCTGGGATCTCTTGTAACAATTGAAGTTTGTTATTGCTATTTCTCAGAAACTAATGAAGGGATCTTTCTGAAATTTCATATGTAGGTTCCCCTCGGTGCCTAGTTATGCATATTGCATTTTGAGACCAATCGGAAAACAACATGGCCGCGGGCAGCCATCTTGGATTTTGACAATTGAACTTTGTTATCGCTATTTCTCAGAAAGTACTGAAGGGATCTTTCTGAAATTTCATATGTAAATTCCCCTTGGTCTGTAGCTCTGCATATTGCATCTTGAGACCAATAGGAAAACAACATGGCCGACAGGCAGCCATCTTGGATTTTGACAATTGAAGTTTGTTATCGCTATTTATCAGAAATTGCTGAAAGGATCTTTCTGAAATTTCATTTGTAGGTTGCCCCCTGTGCCTAGTTATGCATATTGGATTTTGAGACCAGTCAGAAAACAACCTGGCCGACAGGCAGCCATCTTGTATTTTGACAATTGAAGTTTGTTATCGCTATTTTACAGAAGGTACTGAAGGGATCTTTCTGAAATTTCATATGTAGGTTCCCCTTGGTCCCTGGTGTTGCATTTTGGGACCAATCCGAAAACAACATGGCCGACAGACAGCCATTATCGCTAAATCTTAAATTATATATATAGGTTCCCCTTGTTTGAAAAGTACTAGAGGGCTGTTTCTGAATTTACACAGATTAGTAAGACTTAGAGGAAGGGAAAAGTAGAGAAAAGATCAATCTGACATGGAACCTATAAAGATCATTCAATGGTGGGCGCCAAGATCCCTCTGGGATCTCTTGTTAAACAAGTTTTTGAAAGAGAGTTACTTCTCTTTGTTTATCTTGTGTGTTAATAACAGCTAAAAACAAATCTCGATGAAACTTGGTAGGATTTTTTTTACCATCTCATGCAAGTCCAGAAAACCACTTAGAAAGTAATAATGGTCCCTACACAGATAAAACTACATATATTACTCGGCAGTTTTAGTAGCTATTCCATGACTATCTGAAAGTATGTTTCCCAGAATGAAACGAAAATGATTCAGTGGGATTTTTTAGAGGCTTCATATACTTGCAACAGCTAGGGTTTTATATGAG
The DNA here is from genome assembly GCF_902652985.1 of Pecten maximus. Taxonomy (NCBI): domain Eukaryota; kingdom Metazoa; phylum Mollusca; class Bivalvia; order Pectinida; family Pectinidae; genus Pecten; species Pecten maximus. The sequence goes on along the minus strand of NC_047022.1, from coordinate 7,739,722 downwards.
GATGAGAGTAACAGTAGACTTTTAGAATATATAACTGTTGAGGGTAAATGAAATTAAGAGAAGTTCTAGGAAATTTTGAAATCCATACATCAGTGTAACAATGCTGTTCCTACATAGAGTGTACAGCAATTTTATTGTACATATATAGATATGTATAGTATCAGTAAGTCCGTGTAAGCTGTAGTGTATAGTATCAGTAAGTCCACGTAAGCTGTAGTGTATAGTATCAGTAAGTCCATGTAAGCTGTAGTGTATGTATAGTATCAGTCCACGTAAGCTGTAGTGTATGTATAGTATCAGTAAGTCCGTGTAAGCTGTAGTGTATGTATAGTATCAGTCCACGTAAGCTGTAGTGTATGTATAGTATCAGTAAGTCCACGTAAGCTGTAGTGTATGTATAGTATCAGTAAGTCCATGTAAGCTGTAGTGTATAGTATCAGTAAGTCCACGTAAGCTGTAGTGTATAGTATCAGTAAGTCCACGTAAGCTGTAGTGTATGTATAGTATCAGTAAGTCCATGTAAGCTGTAGTGTATGTATAGTATCAGTAAGTCCATGTAAGCTGTAGTGTATGTATAGTATCAGTAAGTCCGTGTAAGCTGTAGTGTATAGTATCAGTAAGTCCGTGTAAGCTGTAGTGTATGTATAGTATCAGTAAGTCCATGTAAGCTGTAGTGTATAGTATCAGTAAGTCCATGTAAGCTGTAGTGTATGTATAGTATCAGTAAGTCCATGTAAGCTGTAGTGTATGTATAGTATCAGTCCACGTAAGCTGTAGTGTATGTATAGTATCAGTAAGTCCATGTAAGCTGTAGTGTATGTATAGTATCAGTAAGTCCATGTAAGCTGTAGTGTATGTATAGTATCAGTAAGTCCATGTAAGCTGTAGTGTATGTATAGTATCAGTAAGTCCGTGTAAGCTGTAGTGTATGTATAGTATCAGTAAGTCCGTGTAAGCTGTAGTGTATGTATAGTATCAGTAAGTCCGTGTAAGCTGTAGTGTATGTATAGTATCAGTAAGTCCATGTAAGCTGTAGTGTATGTATAGTATCAGTAAGTCCATGTAAGCTGTAGTGTATAGTATCAGTAAGTCCATGTAAGCTGTAGTGTATGTATAGTATCAGTAAGTCCATGTAAGCTGTAGTGTATAGTATAGTATCAGTAAGTCCATGTAAGCTGTAGTGTATGTATAGTATCAGTAAGTCCATGTAAGCTGTAGTGTATGTATAGTATCAGTAAGTCCATGTAAGCTGTAGTGTATGTATAGTATCAGTAAGTCCATGTAAGCTGTAGTGTATGTATAGTATCAGTAAGTCCACGTAGGCTGTAGTGTATGTATAGTATCAGTAAGTCCATGTAAGCTGTAGTGTATGTATAGTATCAGTAAGTCCATGTAAGCTGTAGTGTATGTATAGTATCAGTAAGTCCATGTAAGCTGTAGTGTATGTATAGTATCAGTAAGTCCATGTAAGCTGTAGTGTATGTATAGTATCAGTAAGTCCATGTAAGCTGTAGTGTATGTATAGTATCAGTAAGTCGATATAAGCTGTAGTGTATAGTATCAGTAAGTCCATGTAAGCTGTAGTGTATGTATAGTATCAGTAAGTCCGTGTAAGCTGTAGTGTATGTATAGTATCAGTAAGTCCATGTAAGCTGTAGTGTATGTATAGTATCAGTAAGTCCACGTAAGCTGTAGTGTATGTATAGTATCAGTAAGTCCACGTAAGCTGTAGTGTATGTATAGTATCAGTAAGTCCACGTAAGCTGTAGTGTATGTATAGTATCAGTAAGTCCATGTAAGCTGTAGTGTATGTATAGTATCAGTAAGTCCATGTAAGCTGTAGTGTATAGTATCAGTAAGTCCATGTAAGCTGTAGTGTATGTATAGTATCAGTAAGTCCACGTAAGCTGTAGTGTATGTATAGTATCAGTAAGTCCACGTAAGCTGTAGTGTATGTATAGTATCAGTAAGTCCACGTAAGCTGTAGTGTATGTATAGTATCAGTAAGTCCATGTAAGCTGTAGTGTATAGTATCAGTAAGTCCATGTAAGCTGTAGTGTATGTATAGTATCAGTAAGTCCATGTAAGCTGTAGTGTATAGTATCAGTAAGTCCATGTAAGCTGTGCTGTAGTGTATAGTATCAGTAAGTCCACGTCAGCTGTAGTGTATGTATAGTATCAGTAAGTCCGTGTAAGCTGTAGTGTATGTATAGTATCAGTAAGTCCACGTAAGCTGTAGTGTATAGTATCAGTAAGTCCACGTCAGCTGTAGTGTATGTATAGTATCAGTAAGTCCATGTAAGCTGTAGTGTATGTATAGTATCAGTAAGTCCATGTAAGCTGTAGTGTATGTATAGTATCAGTAAGTCCACGTAAGCTGTAGTGTATGTATAGTATCAGTAAGTCCACGTAAGCTGTAGTGTATAGTATCAGTAAGTCCACGTAAGCTGTAGTGTATAATATCAGTAAGTCCATGTAAGCTGTAGTGTATGTATAGTATCAGTAAGTCCAGTTAAGCTGTAGTGTATAGTATCAGTAAGTCCATGTAAGCTGTAGTGTATGTATAGTATCAGTAAGTCCATGTAAGCTGTAGTGTATGTATAGTATCAGTAAGTCCATGTAAGCTGTAGTGTATGTATAGTATCAGTAAGTCCATGTAAGCTGTAGTGTATGTATAGTATCAGTAAGTCCATGTAAGCTGTAGTGTATGTATAGTATCAGTAAGTCTATGTAAGCTGTAGTGTATGTATAGTATCAGTAAGTCCATGTAAGCTGTAGTGTATAGTATCAGTAAGTCCATGTAAGCTGTAGTGTATGTATAGTATCAGTAAGTCCATGTAAGCTGTAGTGTATAGTATCAGTAAGTCCGTGTAAGCTGTAGTGTATGTATAGTATCAGTAAGTCCATGTAAGCTGTAGTGTATAGTATCAGTAAGTCCGTGTAAGCTGTAGTGTATGTATAGTATCAGTAAGTCCATGTAAGCTGTAGTGTATAGTATCAGTAAGTCCGTGTAAGCTGTAGTGTATGTATAGTATCAGTAAGTCCATGTAAGCTGTAGTGTATGTATAGTATCAGTAAGTCCGCGTAAGCTGTAGTGTATGTATAGTATCAGTAAGTCCGCGTAAGCTGTAGTGTATGTATAGTATCAGTAAGTCCATGTAAGCTGTAGTGTATAGTATCAGTAAGTCCGTGTAAGCTGTAGTGTATGTATAGTATCAGTAAGTCCATGTAAGCTGTAGTGTATAGTATCAGTAAGTCCATGTAAGCTGTAGTGTATGTATAGTATCAGTAAGTCCATGTAAGCTGTAGTGTATGTATAGTATCAGTAAGTCCATGTAAGCTGTGGTGTATGTATAGTATCAGTAAGTCCATGTAAGCTGTAGTGTATGTATAGTATCAGTAAGTCCACGTAAGCTGTAGTGTATGTATAGTATCAGTAAGTCCATGTAAGCTGTAGTGTATGTATAGTATCAGTAAGTCCACGTAAGCTGTAGTGTATGTATAGTATCAGTAAGTCCATGTAAGCTGTAGTGTATGTATAGTATCAGTAAGTCTATGTAAGCTTACAACAAAAACTCAGCCTTTACAAGAATCAATAATTCACTCATCCTTCATAGTTCACCCTTCTGTCTGTAGAGGTCACCTGTCTGTAGAGGTAACCTGTCTGTAAAGGTCACCCTTCTGTCTGTAGAGGTCACCCTTCTGTCTGTAGAGGTCACCCTTCTGTCTGTAGAGGTCACCTGTCTTTAGAGGTCAACCTTATGTCTGTAGAGGTCACTTGTCTGTAAAGGTCACCCTTCTGTCTGTAGAGGTCACCTGTCTGTAGAAGTCATCCTTCTGTCTGTAGAGGTCACCTGTCTTTAGAGGTCAACCTTATGTCTGTAGAGGTCACCCTTCTGTCTGTAGAGGTCATCTTTCTGTCTGTAGAGGTCATCCTTCTGTCTGTAGAGGTCACCCTTATGTCTGTAGAGATCATCCTTCTGTCTGTAGAGGTCACTTGTCTGTAGAGGTCAACCTTATGTCTGTAGAGGTCACCCTTATGCCTGTTAAGGTCATCCTTCTGTCTGTAGATGTCATCCTTCTCTCTGTAGAGGTCACCCTTATGCCTGTAAAGGTCACCCTTCTGTCTGTAGAGGTCACCCTTATGCCGGTAAAGGTCATCCTTCTGTTTGTAGAGGTCACCCTTCTGTCTGTAGAGGTCACCCTTCTATCTGAAGAGGTCACCTGTCTGTAAAGGTCACATGTCTGTAGAAGTCACCAGTCTGTAAAGGTCACCTGTCTGTAGAGGTGAGGTCACCTGTCTGTAAAGGTCACCATACTGTCTGTAGAGGTCACCTGTAAAGGTCACCCTACTGTCTGTAGAGGTCACCTGTCTGTAAAGGTCACCTGTCTAGAGGTTACCTGTCTGTAGAGGTCACCTGTCTGTAGAGGTTACCTGTCTGTAGAGGTTTTCTGTCTATAAAGGTTACCTGTCTATAAAGGTTACCTGTCTGTAGAGGTTACCTGTCTGTAGAGGTTACCTGTCTGTACAGGTTTTCTGTCTATAAAGGTTATCTGTCTATAAAGGTTTTCTGTCTATAGAGGTTACCTGTCTGTAGAGGTTACCTGTCTGTACAGGTTTTCTGTCTGTACAGGGTATCTGTCTGTAGAGGTTACCTGTCTAGAGTTTTCTGTCTGTACAGGTTTTCTGTCTATAAAGGTTACCTGACTGTACAGGTTTTCTGTCTGTAGAGGGTACCTGTCTATAAAGGTTTTCTGTCTGTAGAGGGTACCTGTCTGTAGAGGTTTTCTGTCTATAAAGGTTACCTGTGTGTAGAGGTTACCTGTCTGTAGAGGTTACCTGTCTATAAAGGTTACCTGTCTGTAGAGGTTACCGGTCTATAGAGGTTACCTGTCTGTACAGGTTTTCTGTCTATAAAGGTCACCTGTCTAGAGGCTACCTGTCTGTAGAGGTTTTCTGTCTATAAAGGTTACCTGTCTATAAAGGTTACCTGTCCATAAAGGTTACCTGTCTGTAGAGGTTACCGGTCTATAGAGGCTACCTGTCTGTAGAGGTTACCTGTCTGTACAGGTTTTCTGTCTATAAAGGTTACCTGTCTATAAAGGTTTTCTGTCTATAGAGGTAACCTGTCTGTAGAGGTTACCTGTCTGTACAGGGTATCTGTCTGTAGAGGTTACCTGTCTATAAAGGTTACCTGTCTGTAGCGGTTACCTGTCTATAAAGGTAACCTGTCTGTAGAGATTACCTGTGTGTAGAGATTACCTGTCTGTAGAGGTTACCTGTCTGTACAGGTTTTCTGTCTATAAAGGTTTTCTGTCTGTAGAGGGTACCTGTCTGTAAAGGTTTTCTGTCTATAAAGGTTTTCTGACTGTAGAGGTTACCTGTCTGTAGAGGTTGCCTGTCTGTAGAGGTTACCTGTCTGTAGAGGTTTCCTGTCTGTAAAGGTTATCTGTCTGTAGAGGTTACCTGTCTGTAGATGTTTTCTGTCTATAAAGGTTTTCTGTCTGTAGAGGTTACCTGTCTGTACAGGTTTTCTGTCTGTACAGGTTTTCTGTCTGTATAGGTTACCTGTCTGGAGAGGTTACCTGTCTGTAGAGGTTTTCTGTCTATAAAGGTTTTCTGTCTGTACAGGTTTTCTGTCTGTAGAGGTTACCTCTCTGTAGAGGTTACCTGTCTGTAGAGGTTACCTGTCTGTAAAGGTCACCCTACTGTCTGTAAAGGTCACCTGTCTATAAAGGTCACCTGTCTAGAGGTTACCTGTCTGTAGAGGTCACCTGTCTGTAGAGGTTACCTGCCTGTAGAGGTTTTCTGTCTATAAAGGTTACCTGTCTATAAAGGTTACCTGTCTGTAGATGTTACCTGTCTGTAGAGGTTACCTGTCTGTAGAGATCACCGGTCTATAGAGGTTACCTGTCTGTAGAGGTTACCTGTCTGTACAGGTTTTCTGTCTATAAAGGTTACCTGTCTATAAAGGTTTTCTGTCTATAGTGGTTACCTGTCTGTAGAGGTTACCTGTCTGTACAGGTTTTCTGTCTGTACTGGGTATCTGTCTATAGAGGTTACCTGTCTAGAGTTTTCTGTCTGTACAGGTTTTCTGTCTATAAAGGTTACCTGACTGTACAGGTTTTCTGTCTGTATAGGGTACCTGTCTATAAAGGTTTTCTGTCTATAAAGGTTACCTGTCTATAAAGGTTACCTGTCTGTAGAGGTTACCTATGTGTAGAGGTTACCTGTCTGTACAGGTTACCTGTCTGTACAGGTTACCTGTCTGTACAGGTTTTCTGTCTATAAAGGTCACCTGTCTAGAGGCTACCTGTCTGTAGAGGTCAACTGTCTGTAGAGGTAACCTGTCTGTAGAGGTTTTCTGTCTATAAAGGTTACCTGTCTGTAAAGGTTACCTGTCTATAAAGGTTACCTGTCTGTAGAGGTTACCGGTCTATAGAGGTTACCTGTCTATAAAGGCTACCTGTCTGTAGAGGTTACCTGTCTGTACAGGTTTTCTGTCTATAAAGGTTACCTATCTATAAAGGTTTTCTGTCTATAGAGGTAACCTGTCTGTAGAGGTTACCTGTCTGTACAGAGTACATGTATCTGTCTGTAGAGGTTACCTGTCTATAAAGGTTAATTGTCTGTAGCGGTTACCTGTCTATAAAGGTAACCTGTCTGTAGAGATTACCTGTGTGTAGAGATTACCTGTCTGTAGAGGTTACCTGTCTGTACAGGTTTTCTGTCTATAAAGGTTTTCTGTCTGTATAGGGTACCTGTCTATACAGGTTTTCTGTCTGTAGAGGGTACCTGTCTGTAGATGTTTTCTGTCTATAAAGGTTTTCTGTCTGTAGAGGTTACCTGTCTGTACAGGTTTTCTGTCTGTACAGGTTTTCTGTCTGTATAGGTTACCTGTCTGTAGAGGTTACCTGTCTGTAGAGGTTTTCTGTCTATAAAGGTTTTCTGTCTGTACAGGTTTTCTGTCTGTAGAGGTTAACTGTCTGTAAAGGTTTTATTTGTAGAGGTTTTCTGTCTGTAGAGGTTACCTGTCTATAAAGGTTACCTGTCTGTAGCGGTTACCTGTCTATAAAGGTAACCTGTCTGTAGAGATTACCTGTCTGTAGAGGTTACCTGTCTGTACAGGTTTTCTGTCTATAAAGGTCACCTGTCTAGAGGTTACCTGTCTGTAGAGATTACCTGTCTGTAGAGGTTACCTGTCTGTTGAGGTTTTCTGTCTGTAGAGGTTACCTGTCTATAAAGGTTACCTGTCTGTAGCGGTTACCTGTCTATAAAGGTTACCTGTCTGTAGAGGTTACCTGTCTGTAGAGGTTACCTGTCTATAGAGGTTACCTGTCTGTAGAGGTTATCTGTCTATAAAGGATGACTATCTGTAGAGGTCAATTACTGTAGAGTTTCCTGTCTATAGCAGTCACCTGTGAAGGTGTTTATGACTCTAGAGGTTATATTTTTTCTGACGGTCACATGTAGAGGTCAACTGTCTATAGAGGTCAATGTCTGCAGATTTAGAGGTCACATGACTCTAGAGGTTGCAGAAAATATCTGCAGAGGTCAATAACTGTAGGGATTACATGACTAGAAAACAAATATCTCTAGAGGTCAAATGTCTGTTAGAGATAATGAATGTAGAGGCCAATTTATGTAGAGATCGCATTTCTGTAGAGGTCAATGCATATAAAAATAAACTGTCTACAGCAGTCACCTGTGAAAATGTCAGTGACTGTAGAGGTCACAAAACTGGAGGGCAAAGACTGTAAAAGTCACCTGTCTGTAGAAGTCACCTGTCTGTAGAGGTCACCTGTCTGTAGAAGTCACCTGTCTGTAGAGGTCACCTGTCTGTAGAAGTCACCTGTCTGTAGAGGTCACCTGTCTGTAGATGTCACCTGTCTATAGAGGCCACCTGTCTGTAGATTCACCTGTCTGTAGAGATCACCTGTCTATAGAGGTCACCTGTCTATAGAGGTCACCTGTCTGTAGAAGTTACCTGTCTGTAGAGGTCACCTGTCTGTAGAAGTCACCTGTCTATAGACTGTCTATCACCTGTCTTTAGAGGTCACCTGTCTATAGAGGTCATGTGTCTATACATGTAGGTCAGTTCTACACATTTCAACTGTATTTCAGGTTCATTTGCATGTAAAGTTTCCCTTCTGTACAGGTCACATTTTGTAGTGATCATGTCTGTAGGGGTCAGAGGTCATATGTAGAGGTAACTTGTCTTCACAGGTCACTTATCTGAAGGTTTTCATGTATGGCACTATGAAACGGTCCATCAGTAACACCGGTGTCCAGAAATATATTCGTCTGATGACCTTGACCTTGCCTGTAGCAAGGCCAAAAACCCTAAACAAATAATCTCTACAGGTCACTAAATATAGGTCACTGATATCACCTTCAGTCTAGAGGGATCCCTTGTGTATAGAACTCTGTCTGCCTTTTCTTGGACAAGTCACCCATTTGCACTGTATAGATGTATAATGTTGTACTAACAGACGGCGTTGATGGAATATCGTATGTTATTGAAGACATAGGTACTATTACAAGGACGCCTGCTGTGTATTGGGATGATATGTGATGTAATTCGAAGGAAAGCATCGTAATCACGTTAGATCCAAATGTTAGTTTCTTTCTCCTGCTAAGTCTGTGCTCTCTCCAATAACAAATTGTTTGCATTCTTCCATAGAGTATGGGTGGAAAAAACATGGCTGCTATGTTTCAACTATGTACTGTATGATTTATGTACTTTTGTGTACTTATGGTGTCAGCCTGGGTAATTCTGCAAGGGAAGAGGGGTGTTCTACCAATTCAGGTACATCAGAGTTTTCGTTGAAGCCATGTCTACTAAATTATGGTGTCAGTCTGGGTATTTCTGCAGAGGGGGAGGGGTGTTATCCCGATAGCCTTTTGAAGCAAAGGAAAAAAGGAGAGGGATTCCAAATTATTTTCAGGAAGTTCCAACTGTACAGACTGAGGGACCCAAGTAAATCTGAAAATGACCTCATTTATAACTTAGAAAATATCCAATGGAAACCATGAGTATGGTTTAGGCCACAAAAATCATTTATTCTTCAACATTTTATATATATGACATTTCCCGTCCCCGTCCCCGTCCCATCCCCGTCCCCCGTCCCGTCCCCGTCCCCGTCCCGGTCCCCGTCCCGTCCCCGTCCCGTCCCCGTCCCGCCCCCCGTCCCCGTCCCCGTCCCGTCCCCGTCCCGCCCCCCGTCCCCGTCCCCGTCCCCGTCCCGTTGCAATGTAACTAGCTAATTTCAGGAATTGCTCATGCGATCCTCACCAAACTGTGTTTCAGTTGTCGTTCATTAAGATAAAATTTACTTGGTTTTACTTCATATTTGCAACAAAAGATTTATTTTTGCATCCATTATAAAAAAGGCCCTTGATTTTTTCTCCATTGATGTTTGTTTTGTTACAATCTCTATTCTTTCATCAAAGTAGCAAAAAAGAGAACCCGCTTGATACTTCTAGCCTTCAAATTCCGTCAACAGAAGCTGATACAGGTTTTGTACATTACATAACACTGAGAAGGATCAGATCTCTCACTGTGACCATACTGGTGATTATAATGTTGTGGAGGGTTGGAATGCAGTGTAATGGCCATGGTATTCTGTGTGATAATTATTTGTATTTTCTTTCCTTTCCAGAATCTAATGTATTCCTACAGTCAGTCCAAAACACACTAGAGGTCCTTTTATTACGGATGCCTGACAAATTCACCTTCACAGAACTCTTGGATAAATGGGTAAGTCTATTCTCTGTGATACACTCTATGGATATTTGTCATGCCCTAGTACCACACACCCTGGGGCATACTGTTTTACCCTGATGCTGTCTGTCATTCCATCCTTGTATCTGTCTGTCATTCCATCTGTCTGTCATTCCATCTGTTTGTCATTCCATCCGTATGTCTGTCTGTTCTCTGATGCAAATTCTTTAGGCCATTTGTGGAGGATTGAAATAAAGCGGGGAACAGGCATTTATGTTACACAAATATATTTCTGATTTTCTTCTAAATATTAGTTTGAATTAGAGAAGCCAAACAACACGCATCTCCACACAGGGTGCCTATTGGGGTAGATCACATTTTCTGTCATGTCATAAGGCCATGTCATGAATATCGTGATCGTTTTGATTAGGGATAATAAAATATTCCAAATGGCCAGAATCTCATTAGACAAGATATTGTGTGCTTTGGTAGGGATCCATCCCATGATTTGGTATAGGTGTCATCAATTAGTTCCCAATAGTACACAATTCTCATGGCTGTCATGCGAGCTTGACATCCACAGCGTCCTTGATACATGTTTACCAGTCTCCGACAACAAAACAGCTCAGCTTGCAGTGACCTTGACAGATAAGTTAGCCTTATTTATGTAGCAGATGACACATGATGTAATAATTTCTGTAGTCAAGCTAAGTGGTTACGTCGCAGAGATATTCATACTTAATCAAGCACATGTGTTGGACATACCTACCTCATATTAACACACAGTAACAAACGTTATGCAACTCAGCACATCACTTTCTTGTCACCATAGAGACAAACTTGGCTTTCGGGAAATTTCCAAATGGCATCTGATTGGTTGTTTATTAATTGCTCCTGATTGGCTGGTCAAAGGTCATCCGCAGACAAGAGAAACAAGGTTGTCTGCTGATTGGCTGTTGATTGGAATACACGCTTCTGATTAGTTGAACGAGAATCTTCTCCAGACAAGGAAGTAAATTACCTGCTCTGCGAGCCGACAGTCAATGATGTCGTGAGCACCTGTAAGATTTGGCAAGGAAAGATAACTGTAGTCATGTTTGTCCTTGTAATGTCAGCAGTTACGTGTTTGTGTGTGTATTGTCATGTCTGGAGGGAAAATGCACACCTATCTCAGAAAAAACATGTGCTGTATATATATATATACAATGTATATATATTTTATGTAGAATAAGGAGATATTTCAAACTGAGGCTACCTAAGAAATTAATCTCTTCTTAAAACCACCCCTAATCTCCTGCCTCATACATTGTTATTGAGGTTGGATGGGTGGCACGGGGGGTAATTTGATCGTCTTTCACCTCATCCTGATATATTAGAGTTACTTCCCTTCGTCTCACTTTGGGGTGAACTTGATTCTGACGTGCCGGCAGCAAGGCGGCAAAATTACTTGATTGTGTCCCAATTATGCGTGCACAATTTCGTCATGTGCCGATCGGTGTAAATTCCCGCCGGTTTGGAAACACTGGCACATCGGCAAACAAGATGGCAACATGTTCAACCGAAAGATGACATTAAGTGAGAAGTTAGAAAATTCCAACTTTTCTAGTTTCGAGTCTGTCAGGCTATTTTAGTCATATATATTGCAAAATAAGTTGATTTTTAATGTTCTGCAGCATTCGATGTTTACAATGCTTTTGAAATATGTTTATTCATATATAAGTATATAAGATAAATAAAAGTAAATATGTTATGGTCTATGTTGGCAATATTGAGACTGAGCCAGTTTGCTTGAATGTACGTGCCGGCAGCAAGCTCAAAACCGGCAGCAAGCTCAAAACAAGTTTGCTCCTTGTAATTTGATGGTATAACTATAGCTAGATAACTGATGGGGACCAAGAATTATATCACCTTGGTAACCACGGTTTCATGACCAAAGCAGACATTAAAAGGTATAGGGGTCACCTACATAACCACTTGGGATTTTTCTGGAAACTCAAGTGTCTTAAGTTTACACTCATACATGTAGTAAGACCCTTGTGCACTTCTATCAGGACCAACACTAATGATTAATATCCATATAAGTTGATATTGGCCGGGTGACACACATCTTCGCTAGCCAAGGCTTCTGATTACGTTACACTCCACGAACCCTTGGCAGATATAGGCGTCAGTTCTGGCCCTCTAGCGGTGATTCGAAATTACCACCCTTCACGCATGAAAATTTCGACCAATCAAAACAAGCGTTACCGATTTACTTCATTGGTGATGTTTACAAACACACATCGAGGTTTGGTGTCATTTCGATGAGATATGTGATCAAGGACTTATATGAATTGATCAAACACTGCGAATGTTCCCCCAAAGATTGTGATTTTTGTATTTAGGTAAAATGCCATGACATAGTCGGCAATGTAGCTCTGTACTGGGTGCCGCATTTTTTGTTTACTGCGAAACCAAGCCAGAATGTAAAACGCGATTTGATTGGGTGCCCTGGGATTCCAGGGCGCGACGGTTTGAACACGACTATATCCGCCAAGGGTTCGTGGAGTGTAACGTAATCAGAAGCCTTGGCTAGCGAAGATGGGTGACACAGTGGTAATGCATTGCCTTTCACCTAGGCGGCCGGGGTTCAATAAGGTATTGGGTTAACGGCCCGACCAGGTGAGTTTTCCCTGATACTATGTTTTCCTCCTACAGTTAAACCCCTCGCATGCTTTGGTCCGGGCCAACAAGATTGATTTATATAATATGATATGACTTGTTTCGCAATTGTTGTAAAATGAATAAAGTTTGATTTAAGTTAATGTTAATTTGTTTCATAACTGTTGTAAATTGATTGATTTGTAATGATCATATTTTCTTTGTGTATTTCAGGAGATGAGTGTGCGAAAAGCCTGTGCAGCATCTGTCTGACCACCCAGAGATATTCTGTCCATCTGTCCATCGCAATTCTTGTCAGTTTAGGAAACCTAGTTGACATTTTGTGAACTCCAGGCAGTCTGGGGCCAGTTTTGCAAAAAACACTTTCAATAATTATTATTAAATATCATCATTTCTTAAAAAATCGTGTCTCTAGAGTTTAAAAAGTACTTGGTGCTACTCATAAAGTCTTCTAATGTTCGATTTTCTATCTAAACATTTTAGTTTTCAAGTTGAATTCCTAAAATATATAGTGTACATTAACTGTAAATGGGAAATTGTACAATTTAGAAAAAAACTGGTCCTGCAGGGCTGTTCGTGCGGGTGTTGAAAAGAGTACTTTGATACTAGTCAAAACCATTTTTAGATCTGAGACCTTGATGTCAATACCAGGTTTTCTAGACCTGAATAAAGACAATATGTCAATAACTATTTTTCACATGTTTGATGTCAGCACCGGGTATGTCGCATCTCATTTAAAAGATCTTGAGGGAGACATTAGGTTAAGAAGTCTATAATTAGATATTACAGAAATGTGATCTTAATGTACTTATTTTCAAGAGCTATATCTCATATCTTAATGTAGATATAAGATTTTGTATACCTGGAAAATCAGTAGGTCAATAACTGTATTTTAATCTTGTCTGTAAAAAGATTTTTATTTATGACACATTGAAATATGAAAAAGAATAATAGGTTGTATACATGTATACCTGGGAAAACCATTGGTCAATAATTGTAATGCATTATGTCTGAAAAAATGTTGATATATAACAAAATTGAATTATAAAATATTTGTGTACAAGCCTTTGTTGACTGCAGATGAGATGAGACACAGCTAACTAAAACAGGATGGAAATACCGCTGAATTAGTGAACAATAATAAATGACAATAGATTAGTACTGTCAGCTGTTACAAGGAACCTGCTGGGCGGTTTCATCTGTTTCACCTCAAGGACTTTATGCCAGGTGCACTGGATCAAATGTACAGTTATGTGATGTTGTATAACCAGTGGCATGCAATGCACATCAAATAAACATAAAATAAACATGTGTAGTTTGCCTTAATGAATGTAGATGGCGCTCCTTTACATCAATGGTGACTGGAGTCAGTGAACATCTTTGATTATTTCTGATGATACAGGATGATAAATTGTCATCAGGCATGCCTGTTCTTGTTGTTGACGTTTTGGGTGTTATTAATATAATCTATCACCCTTGGGAGTGAGACAGGGGTTCTCAACTCGAGGGAGAAGATTTTTAAGTTAAAGCTGAAGATTTTTACCCCAAGGGTTAAAATCACCCTGTCTCATTCCTGTGCACTTTTTACCCTTGTACGTATCTTATATTGCCCTGTTACATCAATGCAAGACAATGTTGACGTGATGTCATTGTATTGTCAATGTGACATCATTGTATTGTTAACGTGACGTCATACAATTGTTGAGGACATGCAAATAGCATGTGTATCTTGTCTTAACTCACACCGGTAAAATTGTGGCTATCCCTCTCCAGGGTAGGAGAAATATTGTTCCATTTGATATTTTAATATTATAGCTGTTCAGAATTGTTTTACCTATTTTGAAATTCATTCACATGGACTTGGTGCCTTGGTACCAATCCCTAACCTTGGGTTGTTGTTATGAATGTATTACGGGATTCAAATTAGTACCAAGGCCCTGTGACCACTGCTATAACTTTTAGTGGTACCGATATATTTATTGGGGAAGAGAAATATGTCAGTTTTCCCTTAGACCCAGAACTTGCAGGAATTTCCTCCATATTTTAATTTTGTATGCGAGTACTGTATTGGTAGGTAGGTACCAAGGTAAATTGCCGCCTTGATTTTATTAATATCTTGAAATTTAATTTTATGAATATTTCTTCTTTCCTTTTTAAGAGGAATAAATGATGTTTTCCTCCAGTTACTTCCCTTGGATAACATTTAAATTAAAACGATTTTATTCAGTACCTTCGATAATTCAATGTCAGTCCGCCACACTGTTGTGAAGATATGACCTGAAGTCGATGACCTTGAAAAGTGTACCGCACAACACTTGTCAGATAAGCACTTCGTCGTCATGGCAACAAAAATATCGAATAACTCCAAAGTCTGCAACATACATCACGCAATTTATGATGGTTGTCAATTTCGAGGTCATTTTCATTTTCTGTATCAAAACATGACCTTTGACCTCTGAAAGCTATGCATAAAGCGAGAGGAGTTCTGGAAAGGTGCATATTGGCTTGGCATGTATATAATTAACTAATGAGCGTTGATTGCTAAAACAAATGTTTCCGTCGCCATGGCAGTGGAAGATATGTCTGTAGTGCCTACATAATGTAACAAGATGTCGCCGTACACTGGAGGGAACTGGTAGACTACAATTAAAAACATCACGAGAGAGCTTTTATGGAGGAGGTTAATTTGTTTAGTTGCACAATATACCATCAGGCAATGAAATATAATGGGATCCAGAAAAGAGTACTTAAACTTGTATGTATAATGTGTTTTCTTTAATTTGTTAAAAAAACCCACCAAAATAACAAACAAAATCTGAAGTTAATACCATCAACTTTGTATCACTTGCATTGGTGTGAAGTTTATAGCAGCAAACGTTTTGAAGAAGGACCCGTTCAACTTCAGGCGTTTCTGAGAGGTAACTCGACACAGGCGCGTGTCTCTCATGAGTTATATCAAAGTTTTGCTATTTATAAATGAGGGGCGTTTCACTGTCTTTAAAACATCCCTGGTAAGCTCTTTGAATAAAACTTTTTCTTTACAATCCAAGATGTGCTATTCCAGTATGTATGTGTCTTCTAAGAACCAAAGGTTTGTGTTATACAGTACTTGAACGCAGTGCTATCATAGTTTAATCATATTTCATTGCCATACATTGACAAAGGGATTAGTCAGCAAGTTTTACCAACTTATAAACGACATCTCCCATAATAATAACATACTAATAGACAATAACATACTCGCATGATGGCATATAAAAATATTCAAAAATGTGATAAAGAAACGAATATAGAATAATTGACATATCAGAAATAGTGTTTTTATAGGAGAGAGAAGGGGGGGGGGGGGGGGGGGGGTACATATAAAGTTAAATGACTGCAGTAACATCACTTCCATTTACGTCACACACCCAGTACACGTGTATCGTGTTTTATAACATGGCTGATAAAGGGGATACAGCGGCTGATACAGCGGCTGATACAGCTTCTCGCCCGCTTCTTCCTCGGAATTAACAGTGAAAGTGTGAGGTGTTTTTTTTATGAAAGCGACATTTGTAAATCGTGTAATGTGTAAAACAATGGTTTGCGGTATCAGAACCGGAAATGTTATATGATTGCCACAGGTGACACATATTTTTTTAAAAATCTGGAAATGATACTTTTTGCTTCACGTATATAGCCGCTTTGGTTGTTTTGACAACGGGCTAGGGAGAGTCATCGATAGAGATGGGTGATGAGGAAAGGGATCATGTGTGTTTGGGCAACAGATCAAATTTGATTTGTGTATTGTTTTCTCAACAAACTAAACAGAAAATCCCAGATTTGAGAAAGCTCCAGAAAAGTCGCCCCTTGCCAATCACGCTATAGAATTGTACGGGTTTTTTGGTTTTTGTTTTGTTTTTGTTTTTGACAAAGTTAAGACGAATGTAATCGCAATATTAAGGTTTAAGAAACACTAAATGTAGTTCTGTGCAAAGCTCGACAGAATTGTCAGGGTTATGGATATGAGCCATGCTTCTGATTTCTCATTATTCGACAGTTTAAGATAGGAGGCTTCTAAAACAAGATCGAAAATGACGATGTTCTTTGAAACATGCACTCTTCACTTTACCAATGATGGTTTTTAGATCCCTCGGATAACTCGCCTCGAGCATTATGATTTCAGCTGTCAATAGAGACGAGTCTTGTGCCAAGAATCTTTGTGATATGATTACTTTTTTGCAGGGCTATTCCCATCTATCTGTCTGTTTTTGTTTTAATGTTATGCAGAGTTGTTCCTGTTAAAAATAATTCGGAATAGCACCATTATTTGTTTGTTTGCTGGGTTTATCGCCCCATGAACAGCCGGAGTCATTTTGAGGCGGACTCTCCTTGTAGTAGTTGGTGACTACCACACTGAACAACATACGTGTGGCCCGTGGCATGCCATCCAGGGCAATTAGGGCAAAGTGCCATTCCCAATGACACCACCGCAACAGCACAGATCGTCCCTTTTCTCAGCTTCGCCAGAACAGGCCCCTCACCATTTATCTTCGCTTACGATTCAGTACTTCCCTAAGGAGAGTATATTAATGAAACCTTGGCAAGCGAAGATGTTCACCACTAACGGCGTATTACTACATGCTATTATAGTTTTCAACCAATTTCATAGTCGTAAGATATTCCTGTTGTGCATTTAAGTAGCGACGATTCTTGTCTTAACCATGGTAACCATACTTTTTGCAAATAATTTATTTGAGTCATTTCATTAATATCCTTAGCAACCAACGTCACTGCGAAGATCACGTCTGGTTGCTAAGTGGGTACCAGGCTAAAGAGACAAACAACATTTGTTTGTAGTTAAAATAAACGATCCTACCACGTTATTGTTTATAAACAAAGCCTCGAATGTATTAACAACCAGTACACACACATCGCCAAGGTCAGACTAGCACGCCGCCGATCAGGAAGATGCAACCTTCTGTTCACCCTCGGCGCATGCGCAATGACTGGTCTCGAGTTCCAGCATAAACTTATACCACAGGGGCCTTATAGTATATGCCTATATCTCAGGGTCTGATAAAGCATTTGAGCTAGGCATATATCACAGGGACATGAGAAAACACTATAATTAAACTAGGCATATCACAGGCCCTTGCGAATACATCATTATTTCACAAAGCATCTATAATATTCAGGAGAGATAGTGTATCCCTTTAAATACTAGTTAGCCGCAGTGCACCGCTCGGCTAGGTAGAACTCCATAATTCTCTATAGGTCGATCGACAGAGCTTACGACTAATAAGACTGAGCTTTCGAATTTGATCCCTTTTTGAGACAATGAAATACACGTGTTTTATCATGCGCTCTGTAACAATACTATAAGCATAACTTAATTAACATAATTAATATTAAGCCATTGTAAATGTACCGGATTGCACTTTGGGCGCATCAACATCACTGGGATCTTACATGCAGTATCTTGTTTGTTTGTTTGTTTTTTTGTCTGGCGGATAAGAAGGCGATGATTGCAATTCTGAACTATTCACCAGATAGGTCATCTGGTGCTGAATGATTTCTCAAAAAGAAATATCCGGACTAAAGGGTTACCATGGTGATGGCTTGACCCTTCCTGAGGTCAGCACGTGCGAGACACTGACGTTATATTTACCGATTCCTCGCACGTCATCGGGGATCAAAACAAACATTGCCTGCCACCTGAATGGGAAGCATATGTTTCTTATCCTCAGTTTGATGTATTCATATAATGTAAACGTATCCCAAGAGGTCCTGCTTGTGCCGAGTAATATATCTCACATTGTCCTATAACGCCGTTCAGTTGTTGGGATATTGTGGGCAGGACGTAGATACATATGTACAATGACTTTGATTCGCTTTGTTTGTTTTTGACGCCCTTGCAGCAACAGGGTCAAACAAGGACAGGTGTCTAAAAAAGCAAAAAAATGAATAAATAGATAAATAAAAAGAATGACAGAAAGAAAAAGTATACAGGAAGAAAGCGTTGCAATGGGAACGTCAGATGAAATTAGCTTCAATATCCCGTAAAACGATACAGGAAAGCAAAGTTCTACAAACAAACCCCAAATTCTGCAGCCTGACTGTCTAAGTCGCTAAACATCCGGTGGGATAAAACAGACCTTTTTCTTTGGTTAAAGATTACTATTCATAAGAAATATTTCTCATTTGAGAATCCACGCCCGATCCCGCAAAGAAAATGGCGATACACATCAGTCGCTTAGTATGCCATGTAGACTAGCCGGCATGTTACTTTATCGTCCAGCGATTTAGATGAACATTAATATCAATCGGAACACCTAGCCTCCGTCTATGAACGTAGTTTCGAAGAAAATGACGAGGGGTTCCGATTGCATTAATATGTGAGCAGAGGAGAAATCACAATTTTCGGAACAACTCGGTATCTTTTATTTAGAAATGAGCAAACACAGTATCGTATGTATTTGAGAGTTTTGGATATTTAGCGGATAATCATTTGTTCGGAACAATAATAAGTCAAGTGAACATATCTGTCGATCCTTTCACGATAAACACTGACCATATTAGTATAAAGCACATTTTAGTGTGAATCAATTACACTCGTGGTCACTTCGGAATTTATGCATGTTTAGCTATCAATTTTAGGTCACCGCTTTGGCCAATCGGAACACCTCACCTTCGTCTGCGAACATAATTTCGGAGAAAATGAAGAGGGGTTCCGATTGCGCTTTGGCTTCTGGATTATCGTTGATGCCTAACATATTTACTTAGTTTTCTTTCGGCAGAACACTATCGTCAATTACCGTAAATTACAATAATGTTATTTTAAAAAGTGTTTTATTCATTTATACAACCCGGGAGTCTTCCCTGAAAACTGGACATCATTTTTACACATGAATATCGTAGACTCCAGGACTTCAATTTTATAAAGCTCAAATAAAATACCAAACATCTTCTTTGGTGGTTTGTCTCGGGCAGGAGAGGAAATCAATAACTTTCCTCGTTCAGCAGTTCTAGGGCTTGAAGTTGGATTGTGAAAACAAAATACTTCAGTAAATTGACCAATCAGTCCGCAATATTTCTTCAAGCACGGAGCTATATTTGTCCGTCTCTGTTTCCGGAAGTGCATTCGCCAATCTAGACCATATAGTCTTGCTGCACATTTATTACTTTTTAATTTGAATTCACTGAACATACCTCTCGTATGGGGGAATCTATAATGATCAGTTTGTTTGATCTGGTAGTTTATTCCGTAATCGTTAACACCCGAGTTCGTTTTAACTATTATAAACATCACACAACATCCGGTTATACCACTTTCGATTCTTGACGAGCAATGCACTTTCAGTCAGAATTGAATTAGGAATACTTTTTGTATCAATGACGTAACACATCAGACTAAAGGTAATTTCAAACAAATCTCACTGGCTAACCAGTGGATTTGTAGACGCATTTAGACTTTAGACCCACGTGTACTGGCAGATGGAATTCAAACACTTTGGCATCACACAAACAAAACCCATTTCTTTGGATTAAATTTATTTGATGTTTAGGTCTGATGCTCTATATTTGAATCTTTTATGGGGAAACAAAAAGGTCTTCGAATACCGCCAGAGATGACCTACTGTCACGTGACCACTCCATGTACTCTACAGCCCCAACAGGATTCACGTGGACCCGCAATCACGTGAAGGGGCCTGAAGTTTTCGGATTGCTGAAAATGAGAATATTATACACATCCGTACATTTTTGCACAAGTACTGTTACATAAAACAGCATGCTGCACTCTCTCTCCGACACTTCCGCAATCGGGCGAAAGTCGTCTTACATTTTGTTCATTATAGGCCCTAAATAGATATAAACACTATCGATAAATAAAACCCTTAAATAAATCAAGATCATCAATTTATTGCATTTATTAAGCAAAGCATTGACATTTTTGGGGGCTATACTATATATAGATTTCGTAGAGATCTGCGGTATGACTTCAGACCGAATACATCTTTTATCAATCATCTCGGAATTTTTGGCGGAGAAAGTAATGCTGGTATGTTTTATCTAGACTATTTCGAAATGAACAACTGATGAGTACTCGTGAGCAAAAAACACCTATAGACAGCTCAGTAGGAAGTATAAGTATCGGGAGTCGACGATTGATGAACATGTAGTTTCGTTCTGAAAATATGCTTTAAAATATTTTCCATGATAGATATTGAGTCCATCATTTCTTTTCGCCAGTCTTAAAACAGATTTACCAAGCTGTTTTATTGAAATCTTTGACGGAACATATTGTCTCGAATATGTCCTATCTTAAAACAATTGCCAATATGTTTGGTAGCAAAGAATCGGTACATAATGATGGAAGAAGTTGTATTATCCAATGCTCCAAACCATTTCAAGGCTTTATTAAATGGCCATGGACCATGAAAAAAATCAAGTTCTGCAGTCAGACTTTAGTCGCTTACTTAGGGTTACGATCCAGTACCTTCCTTTGAAAAAAAAAGAGAATATCGTATTGAACACTCTTGGCCAACGAAGATACCAAGACTGCTCCATCAACCAACCGGAAGCGGAAACCAAACTTTAGTGGGGTAGAGAGGCGACAGCCGCCTATGCAAAAAAAAAAAAAACGACTTTGCGCCAGGTAATAAGTAATATGCTTTAATCTTGTGACGTCATCATCCAAAGACGACAAAGTTCCGGTCAAATTGATAATTTTGAAAAGTAAAGTATATTAAATCGCTCTTAAGTAGGAAGTTTTACATGTACAGTGATCAACCATGCTGTTTTATGCTGTTACCATGCTGTTGCCATGCTGTTTTATGAACTGTTGACCTTGAAATTTCGTTTTCCTTTGTTTAAATAATAACGCACATATAATTTAATAAGCTGCATAATTATCCATCAATAACACAAATATTTCAATAAATAACCATACAAACCCCAAAAAAAAAAAAATCAACCCAAAAAACAACATACAATTCGTAATGGGGTGCATAACGATACCTAGCTGTAGCGGAAGCTCGCGAGATGAATAACAAATCATGTGAGGTGACGCAGCAGACAGAGAATATCTAACATACTGTTATATATTTTGTCTTCCAGGGGGGTCTGTTTGTACGGAATGTGCCTATATCATTCCCGGTATTCCTCTTTGTTCCGCCCGAATTGTACAATAAACTTCCTTAATGACATCTCGTACATTGTATTTGGTGCCCAGACGCTATTTCCTGGTATCGTCGTTCTGGCCTTGAGTCCGCATATAATGCTCACTCCAACCCACACACCTTCGTCTCTTATGATCCCCCCCCCCCCCCCCCCCCCCCCCCCCATTCACGGCTCATTTCTCTAAACTCGATCTCATTCCCGCTTTTTTTGAACCTCGAACCCTTCCCTTTGCATCACCTTTCCGTTATATTTCCTTTCTTTCCTCTTTCCTTTCTGATCATCTCCCCTTTGTCTCTCCCTCACTTTCCCTCTGTAAAAGTATTATGCTGGCCAGCGGTAAAGTTTGAAAAATCGTACATTTCATTATAATGACAGATTTTGATACAAGAAATGTCACTTTGGCCTGGATGCTTACATTGTTCTACCTTGAGGTATTCTTCTTTCTCTCCAAAGTCCTACTTACACCGTACCTTATACATTTTCCCATTCTTGCTTATTTTCCTGCTTCCATGTGGTGTCTTAAAAACTTTCACCCCAGCACATCCATTCTTCCACACTTGACTTTTCTATCAAATTACTCAATCCTCCCCCATCACTAATTTCCTTGCACTCTCCGCTCAGATGCCTGCCCCCTTCTTACCCCACCATCACCAATTTCCTTGCCCTCTCCCCTCAAATATCTGCCCTTCCTCCATACCCCACCATCTCCAATTTCCTTGCCCTCTCCCCTCAAATATCTGCCCTTCCTCCATACCCCACCATCTCCAATTTCCTTGCCCTCTCCCCTCGAATATCTGCCCTTCCTCCATACCTCACCATCACCTATTTCCTTGCCCTCTCCCCTCAAATATGTCATTCCTTTTACCCCACCATCATCACTTTCCTTGCCCTTTCCGTCAAGATAAAAGTTCTTCTTATCACCACCCCAGTCACCCTGAGGCGTGGTATGTCGATGATGAGGCGTGGTCTGTCGATTATGAGGCGTGGTTTGCCGATGCGGAGGCGTAAACAGCCAATGATGAGGTGTGGTCTGTCAATTATGAGGTGTGGTCTATCACTGATGAGCTCTAGTGTGTTTATGATGAGGCACGGTCTGTTGACAAGGTATGATTTGTCATTAGAGAGGCGTGGTCTACCAATAATGAGGTGTGGTCTGTCAATAAGGAGGCGTGGTCTATCGATAACGAGGTGTTGTCTGTCAATGAGGAGGCGTGGTCTGTCAATGATGAGGCGTGGTCTCTCAGTAATGAGGTGTGATCTGTCAATAATGATGCGTGGTCTGTCAATGAGGAGGCGTGGTGTGTTAATGAGGCGTGGTCTATCAATAACGAAGCGT
Source organism: Pecten maximus (assembly GCF_902652985.1). Lineage (NCBI taxonomy): Eukaryota > Metazoa > Mollusca > Bivalvia > Pectinida > Pectinidae > Pecten > Pecten maximus. The sequence goes on along the minus strand of NC_047022.1, from coordinate 7,716,838 downwards.
GGTCTGTCACTGAGGGGCGTGGTCTATCATTGAGAAGACGTAGTCTGTCTTAAAATGTCACTCTGTAGGTAATGTTGGGACCAGAGAAACTCGTGACAGTAATCCTGAGTGTCGTCCACTTTCTGATACTAACAATTCACGTGTTAAATTCCCTGTTTTCAACAGCGGATAAAATACCCGGAAGTCCAGACTTAGAAATATTTCTAAAAGAACTGCACCCTGTTATGCAATAGAATTCACCTTAAATTTGTGCATGGTGACACTTAAACGACTGCTGAAGTAATTATGTAAGATATCTTATACTTTTATATGAGATATCTTATATATGATTTGACAAAATTCTGGATCAACGTTGCTCAGTGAAAAATTGACAAATTGGCTTGTCATACGTTATCGCAGCTACATGTGGATCGGCGCAGTGCATAAATCCACGAAGCGTAATTCTAATCCCCCCGACACATATAGATGTGTAAATTCAGTTGATATGGATGTATATATAACTTCCCTGGGGAGTGTGACTAAAAGTGAAAACAGTCACGTCAAACTTCACAGCGAGTATTTGCAGTTTAATATCTACAATGCGGATCGGTCGAGCGAGCGAGAGGGTGCTTTTCGCTCTATGAAGCACGCACCGTAATTCGAGATTACCATCTTTCTGAAAATGTACATAACAGTCGGAACCCAATCCAAATCAGCACATGCTATATTTAGATTCAGACATCTGTTATTACGTCATATATCAAAGTATACGTCATGCCGACAATTAATACACAGGAGTTATAGCTTCCCGACGACGGTCTCTCTACTTTCTATTTGCCCATATGTTACACGGATGAACCCGTGTTTCCGTGAGTCAACCAGGACAGACAATGCTCATATTATATACGGCCTTCTCTCATACCAATATGCATGCTGGCATTCGCGTGCGCTTTTATTATCTATGACGTCATTTGGCCAATGATATTAATTGGCTCCGACGTTCAATAGAAACAGAACAAATCGGAGATCTGACAGTGTCTTACACTTATACTACCAGATGTGCTCGAGCTTAATGTTACCAGATGCGTTAGTTCTCAGAGGGGGAGTTACTAGGCATGGGAAAGTGAATGGCCGTGGGGTCGTGGAGACACTATCAAGATTACGAGGGTGTAGAGGGTGTAGGGAGTACAAGATTAAAAGGGCCGTTTGAACAGGAATCGGGAATGAAAGAGCTAGTGAGGATGAGTTGTTAATATACGGAACACTTGAAAGGATGGACGTATTTTCGAATCACATAGAGGTGTTCCGGATGTGGGGGGTGATAACGGAAGGACAGGATATAACGAGGAAGGAATGGAGAAAGAAGGAAATAAGGGGTGTGGGGGGATGGTGCCTGAAATATGAGAGCTAGAGGAGATATGGAAAGTATCGAGAATAGTAATTTTTAGTTAGTTAGGGATTTCCAAGGGAGGGTAAAGAAAGTTGGCTTCCAAAATGGGGTCATTAAGTGTAAAAAGGGTGTAGGCAGTTACAGTGTCTTGTCTCCCAGGAGAAATAAACAATTCGAAATGATAAAATTACAAAGGAACATGATATATGACTTTTAATAATACACAACGAATACTAGTAAGACATTCCAACATATCCCTAACGATTTTTTTTATCTGGAATGGTGCCGCTCGACTCCAAGAGCCCCGAAAACTAGTATTGAAATACGGCAATGCACGCGCATTACAACGATCCATGGTATATGCACGTGCATTGCGGCTGCGTTTGACAGAGGATATGCTCCTGTGTTATAATTGCTGCTCTTGTCTGAACTAGTTGATAGATATATTTTTACATTGTATCAAGGTTACTGCAAATCATGCATGTTGCGTTTTTGTCTGCATAAACAGGTCAAGTCGGCTGCACATATACACGTTAGTGTTAATAGAGGACGAGATGGGCAGCAGAATAACAAGACGATTCGGTTACCCTTAGTTACAAAGCAGAACCTCGTCAAGAATGTATCTGCTGTCCCCATTACATGATATTAGAGGCGACTAAATTTGGGATCTTATCTTTTCTCTTCTTTCTATCGTACATACTTTGTTCTTAATGCCTCCCATGATACTGCATCTCTGATGGCCTCTGAAAGGCATACCAGAGTCTTCTCTTGCTTAATCTTCAGCTTTAGGAATGGTTTGTTTGTTTGTTTGTTTTGTTTAACGTCCTATTTTCGATCTCGCCCACGGCGGCCCATCTTTTTCTTCTTCTGGGAATGGGACGGTATAATGTAACCAGGTGTAGTGTCCTGTGATTTGTCTTCAGCAGTATATTTCAGTGAGATAACACTATAAAGCCAGCACCTGTTAGGAGACCGACACGAAACATACGCAGTATCAGGGTACCAGTAAATCTTAACAACTTATCGCTAGAACAGTAGACACAACAACATCCATGGTATAGTTTGGTTAAGCTTGGTTTACCCGGAGTTTACATGGAGTACCCGGAGAAAAACCATCGGCCTACTGTCAGTACCTGGCAAATGTCCCAAGTGGGTTTCGAACTCGTAACCAAGAGGTGGAGGGCTAGTGATAAAGTGTCGGTACACCTTAGCCACTCGGCCACCGCTAAAATATGAGTTCGCCAAAATTAATACATTTACAGTATTTCTATTAATATTAACCAAAACACACAAACACTCGCCACACACACCCATCTCGATCGCAAATAAGGGAGGTCCGTCAGCAGTTTACAAGATTTTAAACAATATGTTTGACAAAGTCATACACTCACCGGTCACTAGAACATTGTCAGAATATTGCGATACTCTATAGGAACGCTGTATTTGTTTGTTTGCTGGGTTTATCGCCCCGTGAACAACCAGGGTCATTTTGACCTTGTGGTAGTTGGTGACTACTATGAAAGGCCGTTCATGTCAAAAACGAGATACATTTAACGCGTTAAGCTTTAACGCGTAAAACACATTTAACGCGTTAAACATAACATTTAACGCGTTAAAACTAGTTTTAACGCGTTAACGCTTAACGCGTAAAGCTTTAACGCGTTAAAGCTTAACGCGTTAAATGTTTTCATGGAATTTTAACGCGTTAAATTTGTTACTTAGCTAGCATTTAACGTGATAAACAGCTTCATTCGTTTAACGCGTTAAAAGTCGTAGCTTTTGTTTTAACGCGTTAAAACGACTAAAATAACAGACCAATCGAATTCCCTGTATCTACTATGTATTTAAAGGACTAAGAGTATGGCTGCCAGAGCCAGTTTTCTGGAGAGAATTGACTCTACCGTCAGCTATTGCTATCGTAATTATTGTTGTTATCTTTTAAATAATTTACTACTGTTTACTTTTATATTTAAATTCTAATCGTGTGTTTATATTTGCCAGTTGTAGGAATATTTACTGTCATCAATGTTGCCATGGCAGCCGACCAGATAGACGAACTATCGACAAATACTTGTAGTAGGCTGATGGATGTTGGAGTGATAAATACAGTTTTCTGTACACTGCATTTATAACATGGTATATTGTGAGATGTTCTGTGTTATCTCATCAATGTTCAAAGATGACAAAACTACCATATCCCAGAACAAAATGCCACCTTCGTGTCGGTGAGTGCATACACATCTCGGAACGTCAGTAAACAATGTGACGTCATCAGAATGTACCAGTTACAGTAATGTACAACAATGTATCTTACAGACCTTCATGAATACACAAATGACCAAAAGAATGAAGCACAGCGAAAGAGGAAAAAGAAATTGTTGATTCACTGCACAAATTGATTATTTTGATACGGTCTCTGTTTAAATCGGTTTTCAGAGATATCAACGTTCTTTTTGACGTGTTGATATTCTGTCAACGCGTACTGTAATATTCTGTCATTAAACTGTTTCCCTGAAGAACTTTCATCCGAATGCTGATGCAAGGGTGCAACTGATTGGTTAATCTGATAAAGTTTAACGCGTTAAGATTTAACGCGTAAAAATGATTATGAACGTGATAAAACTGTCTTTAACGCGTTAAATGAGAACTACATTTAACGCGTTTTAACGCGTTAAATGTTATGATTAACGCGTTAAATGTGTTTTTAACGCGTTAAAGCTTAACGCGTTAAATGAATCTCGTTTTTGACATGAACGGCCTTTCATAGACTACCTCACTGTCTGGATATATCATACGGGAGGCTCGTTGCATGCCAGCCACAGCAATTAGGGTAAATTTAAAAGTGTCTTGCCCAAAGACACAACTCTCAGCTTCCCGAGAAACACAAGCCGACATGATAGGAAGTGTCAAACCCCGTACCTCGGATCTTCACCCGAGGTTCCGTCTCTGTTTTATTAGTAATTACCTCGATTTTTTAATAATTTTTTAAATCTCGATTTTTCTGAAAAAAATCATATGGTCGTTAAGTATATTGACCAGTCCATCCAGTAAATACGAAATATGTATGGTAAATTCCATTTTCATTGAGTTAGCCCCCTGTGCTCTAACCAGCTGAGCTATGGCGGTCCCTGATGAGAAATGTACAAAATACATTAAGTAAATAGCACGTTTGGTTTGAATTTAGTGATAGATACAGTTTATATAGAGTGCACCTGTTATTCTAGGACTGAGCAGCAGTATGTGGCGCCGTTTTACTTTTTATGTAGTGGTATGACTTAATCATCAACAAAATGCTATTATATTCAAATGTTATCTACTAGGTAATCACCTAGAAGTTTAAGTTATTGTTAGATTGAATAAGTGATATCAGCCATTCAAAACATCTACGAGATATAAATATAAAAAGTTAGACAATATAATAAACCAAGTAGTATCACTAATTGGGAATAAAAAGTAAAACATCGCCCCATACAATAAAACAATTAAAAAACATCCAGTTTTAAAGTAATTTCAGCGATTTAGTTCTTGGTGGGAAGTCCAAAATGAAGAAGATTGCCTATTTTATCTTACATTATCAAAATTAAATTTTATATCATGCTATTGTACACATATTAATTATATGCGATGTACTTTACTGTCTATGATATTAGCCTGCTGATATTTATTATTTACTTTACTCCCTTTGGTGTGTACATTTATTACAATTGTATGGCACTGCCACTAGATAACCCTACCAATTCAGTTGCGAGTTCACCAGCTTATGAACTGCCAACTGAAATTTGAATTTGAAAATTTCAAAAAAAAAATCGTACGACAAATAAAAAATCGCAGATGGTAAATATAAGCATTGAACGGCTTTCAGTTAGCATTCATAGTCAATATGAATGCTAACTGAAAGCCGTTTAATGCTACATGTATGTGGTACCTTTCGGAGAGGACTTATATAGGCTGGCCTGTTGTCCAATCCATTTGTTTTCGAAAATATAAAATTTGTTTAAATGAAATGACCGTTCATGTAAAGAATGAATATACACAATCGCTTTATATGCAGCCGTATTTAATTATTGGCGTTTAACGGTATCACATTTTATACAGACCATGCTCGGGATATTTGGCGATATCGATAGATAATTCATAAAGGTTTGTAAAAAAGAATCGTGTTTTTAAATTAGAAAGATCCCTACTTTTATAACAATTTTACCAACTGCGAAACATAATATACATTATACACTTATCTGTTCCTGTTTCGTCGATTAAGATGCAAACTTTATCACATTTTACAATCTACAATAATGTAGTTATTCCTTAGGCCACACCAAATTAATCAGTTGTTCGTCGGGAATCCCGCTCCAAAAATATCAAAGTCGAGAAAAAAATAAAAATAATTTTTTCCCGCACCTCCGGAAAAATCGTCAAATCCGGATTTTTTTTTCCGTTTTCCGACTTCTTTTTCCGGTTATTACAACACATTTCGACGCTTGAAACGCCGACCCAAACAAGCGTTTCGTTGATACCTGATGCAGAGATGAAAAAAAATGGCGGAAAGGCCCCGGCCTAGCACGAGGATAGTTACTCCAATAACATTAGAGGTTTTTCACGACAGGAAACTTTTGACAGGCTGTCATGTAACGATATCCACCAATGTAATCAGGTGGAATAAGACCTCATATACGTATAGGAGTAGAGGATAGTCTGCTGTAAATTCTTGGAATAGTATGGGTATTTTTATAGTAAGTGTACAGAGGGGGTCGGGTGCACTAATGTAAATACAGCGATCGAAGCGGAGAACAATGAAACGTTTTATGACCTTTTTATCCGCAGTATTAACTACCACCTTGGTTTAAACAGTATTTTATTATCAATGGTATATACAATACATGGGTCATTATATACAATAATTGGAAACTACCACCTTGGAAATTTTTTGTAATGTAACAATCAAAGTATTTATTTTATTTTGAAGAATGATATTTTTTGTTAAATAAGGTCAGTACCTATGTGATATTTTTTTTATTTGTATTCCATAATAATAATCAGAAAATGTGGAATTATTTTATTCCAATTTCATCATTTCACAGTTGTCCTCTTGACTTAGTATTAGGGCTATTCCATTAAAATATCTAAATGACCCCAGGATTCCAAAACAATTCACCTCTGTCCATGGTTAGATTTCGCTCCAATTACTTCTGTGTATTAAAATTAATTAAATAAATTCTTTGGGTGGTACCCCTAAAACAAACTAGACTCCTGGGGTAGGGTAGATGTTTTACTGGAAAAGCCCTTAGTTTTACTGTTAAATACAAGTCAATTATATCTGATAGATGCTGAATTCCCAGCCATATACATTTTAATGATTGTGTTTCTAATATGCCAATTTTCTGTTGTTTTATATGGTATTATTATTTTTGTTCCAGATAATTATATATGATATAGTGATTTTGTTTTTTCTGTGCCAATTTTCTTTTGTTTTATACATTATTTTCTATTATACCGGTATTTGTTCCATACAAATGAGAGAACTGTGTTAAGTTTGATTTGATCAAGTAGATCAGGTATTAAATTGTTGTTGGATTTTACATACAATTGTTTAGTTATTTGTGTATGAAATCACTTCATGATATACATGTACTTGAATTGATCACAAATAGACACAAACATCTGTTCAATATGGTATTCAGTTTATTTCCAACATTTAATGAAAAAAAAATAATGGAAAAAAATATCGCTCGCACATCATTTGAACGCTTCGCCTCTTCAAATCTCTAAATGGAAATTTTTTGCTAGAAAAAAAAATTTCGCTCGCTCGCCCCAATTTTTTTTACCAGTTTCCCGAAGAACAACTGATTAATTTGGTGTGGCCTTACCATATCTATATACTAAGGGTGGTACATATTGTGTTGCTCCGACCATACATTTGGGGAAATAAATGTAATTTTTTCTCTAACTGGCCTCAATTTCTTGCGTAGATGGGTAAAATCAGATATTTTGTATTTTAATCAGATTAACAACATTAATCTCCGACAACTCAGTAAGCTAGAGATTAATATTTATAAGAATCTTATGTATGGCAACGCTATCCTGCAATGGGACGATTCGTCCCGATGAATATGCCAGGACGAATTGTCCTGATTTACAGTTCGCGTCAGTAGTTACGAACAAGATATATCTACTCAATGATGCGTATGATAACCAACTAGATTCAATGATCTGTAACAATATCCAAAAATATACGAACTATCCACTCATCTTTTGAACATCTACTGGCAGCGTAAATATTCCACATCAGTGCTCTGTTCCGAGCAATGTGTTCGTTCTAAATTTAGACAGTGCGCCGGTATGTTATGAGCGGGAAAGTGAGGCTGTTCTTTGTTCTGTTAGCACAGAGAAGATATCGTATTGACCGATCCGGAATGATAAACCTTATTAACAAATGACTTTCGTTTAAACATATTAGATTCTTAGAATATCTAATTGAAGCAAAATCGTGTCTTTATTACGAAAGTAAATATTTTGTTGTATTTATACATACTGGGTTGACACCTGTATAACGCCTCCGTGGCCCAATGGATAAGGCACCGGCCTCCTAAGCCGGGGATTGCGGGTTCGAGTCCCGCCGGAGGTTTAATTTTTCTTTTCAATTTTTCATCTTATTGAGTCAATTTCAAGACAAATAAATTAAAATTGAGAAAATAACTTCGACACAGATCACTTGAACAGATGACAGCAATATTCACAATGCAACGAAGAATTAAAAAAAAAAAAAAAAAAAAAATTAATATACCGGTAGTTTGAATAAAATTTCGTTGAAATTAATTTCTATTCTTTATTTTGAAATAAGATATGAATAGAATTTCGTTGAATTTAATTTATATTTTTTATTTAGAAATAAGATGGGAAAAGCATTAATACGTTATCAGTGGTGAATAGGTAACACCGTCAATACCCAAATCACGATGCACGTGCCGTAATTTGGTAACTTATTTTTAAATCTTGGCCTATAATGCCATAAATATAAGTAAGTATAATGGATGTTATCACAATCATAATTTATTTCTGTTGTGTTTGTCAGCATGTGGGTAATATGTAATGTTTTCTGGTATGCCCGTCATAATGCATTTAGTTCTTATCTTAATATCTTAATGTTATTTCTGAAGGGCGATGAACATAGAATGTGTATAGGTACCATGTGTTCAGCATTTAGGTAAATTACGTCAGTGACGCACGTCAGTAATTTCAAAGGACTTAAAAACATGTAAATTGTCGGAATATTTGGGTACTAAATATCTACCTGTTATAACACTGGTACGTCTCTGATCCGGCGGGTGGTGGGGTCAGAGGATACTCGGACTACTGTCAGATTCATGCTCTATGATCTGGCAGCGTGGTCAGAGTAAACTGGGGCTACTACTGCATATATACACAACTACCAAAAAGAAGTACGTGCGTCTTTAATTTGTGGTGTTTGTTTATGGTATGACCACGGGGTCAGAAGATACTCGGACTACTATCATATCCACGGTATTTTTTCTGTAAACAAAAAAAAAACAGGTGAAGCATGACTACTCTATATCTAACTACAAGATGATGCATGCAGGTATCTGTGGTCGGCGGCGGGGTCAGAAGATACTCGGGCTACTACTGGACATAAATTATATAATTCCACATACATGTACCAACAATCATAAGTATATGGCTATCTCTCGTATGGTGACGGGGTCAAAAGATGCTCGGACTACTTCTCAGTACTTTCATCTTCAGCTTTACTTATTTAATTTTCTGTACAAAATATGACGTACAGAAAAAATAAACAAATAACCAAGGAGACAAATACGACCTTTTTTCAACAAAACTTTGATAAACTTGCACAGATAGCGTAAGATTTTAGTATTAGTAATATTCATTAGTTCTGAAAAGTTAAGGATATTTGCAGTGTATAATATTTATTTCTTAAAATAACTTCCAATTCGTCACCTATTTTATGAGAATCACAGTATGGACATATTATATTTTGTTTTGCCATATTATTCAACCTACACGTTTTAAACAATGACTTCTACTGTTTAGCGTCTCGAATACACTAGGCGTTGTTTATTTACATCCGGGGATCAAACCAGAGAATTCAATTTCCGATCATCACGCCTAGTACACATAAATATTGATCTATATCTACTGACATCATTAATTTTATGAGATTTTCTATTTCATCCAATAACTTAAATCTGATTATTTGTGATGCTGCGATAACATTTAATCGCCTGTTTGATACCCGAGGGAGATGTTTCTGTACAGTTACGATGTACGATACACACAGATTTATTCTAACAATATACCTAAAACATGTACAGCATTTACAATCCTTTGAAAGTCAGCTTTTAAAAAGAAACAAAATTGTAATGTTTTTAAAGAAAGAAAGAAAGAAAGAAAAAAAGAAAGAGAGAAAGAAAGAAAACACACTTGTTGATAGTAGGAAAGATCTAGTAGAAATAATGTATCACAATTAAGTAACAAACCGGAGGAACAAGCAGTTCACGCGGGTCGGGCTGGGGTAAAACATGTGGCAGAGAGGTTAAACACAACGAGAACAAGATTAGATATCCAGTGTTAATTAATACACAAGTAGGATACACCGGTATTACTGCTAGCCGTAGACCTCCCATACCTACGCTCGTCTGGGGTGATATATTTATTATATACCTTTCCGACACCCCACCCTCCCAGTCTAACTTATCCCCATGCCTACACCTGTATATATTTTTATCTTCGCCGCACTTATTAAACCCTATTTAACTCCTCCTCCTCCTCCTCCTCCTCCTCCTCCTCCTCCTCCTCCTCCTCTATTTGTTCGTTCATTTCTCCTGTCGGTCAATTGTACTTTCTCTTCTCTACCACTCCATTTCTCCTCCTGTCATCGCACTCCCTATATCTCTTTCACCAATCCCCCTCCTCTACCCCATCCCGCCCCTATCCTAGTCATCCTCAGTTCATTTCTCTCTTCACCCCCCACACGTAAAGCTATTAAACAGACATTGCCCCACACCTGGAACACGTGCTTGAATCTATCCATGGTAAGGCTGTGGGTGCTGTGCTCGTGAAATACCTACCGTGTCTATAATTCTCGCGCTAGGGTCACGTGACTCTCGTATAGACGTTTGACGTCACACGATAGGATTAATATGACGTGTGTGTACTTCGTAAACTAATTTGTTCCTCGGGTGTGACATCCATTGTACACACGTGTATGAGGAATCTGGCTTCCTTCCATTAAATTTCTCTTTTCCTTCCTGCCACTTCCTTGCGATTACCTTCTCTCTTTCTCTCTCATCTATCTTTAATATATCCATGATAGCTCTCATCCTTTCGTCGTGTTTTAGTGTGAGACAAGGAGTGTTTATGGGACCTGCTTCATTTAGAGGACTTAAATATTTCAAGTTTTAACATTAAAATTAACAAGTTTAATACTTATGAGAGGCTGAGTCATGTTCTTTCAGACGAAAATTGTGTTAAATTCTTTGTCGGAGTCCTATGTGATACATTAATTTATGGAATAACTTAAGATAATATGTAATCGTTAAATCTAGCTTGTAACAAGCATTTCCATTGGCTAATAATGTATAAAATGACGTCGCTGTTTGTAACATTGTTATTAATTGGATAATACAACGGGCGTAATGATTTCTAAGTGAAAAGAGTTCACCAATAAAAGTAGATGTCCACAGGGGTTGTGTACAGTAAATCAAATCATAAGGATTAACTTGAATTTTTTCTTTATGTTTTGGAGCTTATTCACACGTGGAGCTACAAAAAAAACACCTCCAAACACAAAACAAACAAGAAATATCTTTAAAAAAGATAAACGGCATAGTTTTAATTGTGGTGGTTATAATGTAAAACTGCTGGTGAAATAAATTTACGAACTAATGCGTTTCTGCATTGATAACAAATATTTTTTGGTGATAATAAGACTACATTTGAATCAGGAATATAATTTTATTAATGTGTCTTTTGAAAAATACACCATTTATTCAGTTTCCATTCAATCTTTACTTTGTTTCGTTTTTAACTGTATATCCGCATTTTGCATTAACCGCTACATTGACCAATCATATACTTCATCTTGACCAATAGTTCCACCTGTCGCGTCATATCCGGTGCCAAAAGAAAATTAAACTACATCATGGTTTATTTAGATTATTTTATAGCTCCGCAACATAAGTGAATTGATGTTAACTCCTAATCCGTAGTCTGATATATTTGTTACCTGATGTAAAGGTTTGTTTTTTTATTATTGGTTATTCAATGTAATTTTTTAAAATGTATATTGTCTCTCATAACTTTCTAGAGTGTTTTTTTTGTGACGGGATTTAAGATAATTTTTAATGTATAGCCTTGATTTAATTAATTACGAAAGGTTAGACTTAAATGAAATATCTGTACAGATGTCTGTATATTACATATCAGAACAGTCTTTGTCTACAGGATCTTGAATTCCTTAAGATAAAAAAATGTCTGGCTATAGAAACGGTAAGTTTCAAAACAAGGAAAGATAAGCTAGCAGAAGAATGTTAATTGAAAACAAGCAAAACAAAACAAAAAATGAAGACGGAAAGGGAAAAAAAGGCTGATATCAAAGTGTACTGCTCGGTTCTTCATATTTCGGTCAGTGACTTCTTTTTTACCCACAACGAAGAATTTGAATGCTATATTACATAACACGATGAAAACATCTGATAAGGTTTTATTCTTTTTTTGTCGTTTTTTCTTTTCTTTTTTTTTAGATTACTCTCCATCGCAAATGAAATGCACCTGCTATGTTGGTAATCAAAACGAAATTGTTCCCTAAACATATATCCACGATCTGCTGTCATGATACCTCTGCGAACACAACCCATCTCACGTATAATTAATATTAGGTGTTATCTTACGCTTTCAACATATGGCTGGTGTTCGAGTTATCGCCCTTCTTTTTTGACTGATAATATTAGTATTACAGATGTTGCTCTGTATGATTTAATAATCTATCCCAGGTTTCTTATTCATAACAATTATTAACGCATACATGTTATAAACAAATCAATGTTTATAAATCAGAGTGGAACTCCTTTAAAATACGCATTCCACAAAAAGTAGCATGCACCCTTAATATCATCTTCGCAAGCCAAGACTTCTGATTACGTTACACTCCACGAACCCTTGGCGGATATAGTCGTGTTCAAACCGTCGCGCCCTGGAATCCCAGGGCATCCAATCAAATCGCGTTTTACATTCAGGCTTGGTTTCGCAGTAAACAAAAATTACGGCACCCAGTGCAGAGCTACATTGTCGACTATGTCATGATATTTTACCTAAAAACAGAGACGTTCAATCTTTAGGGAAATATTCGCAGTTTTTGATCAATTTATATAAGTCATTGATCACACAGCTCATCAAAATTGACACAAGCCTTCATGTGTGTCTGTAAACATCACCTATGAAGTAAATCGGTAACGTTCGTTTTGATTGGTCGAAAACTTCATGCGTAAAGGGTGGTAATTTCGAATCTCCGCTAGAGGGCCAGGACTGTCGACTATATCTGCCAAGGGTTCGTGGAGTGTAACGTAATCAGAATTCTTGGCTAGCGAAGATGCCTTAAGATAGTCACAAAGTCTTCAATCTTCGCAGTGCATAATTTCCCTGAGTTACTCTATGCCCCGTCTGGTCCCTCGTTCCAGAATTAAACATTCCAACATCCTAACTTATTATAAACTCCTATAACTGTTGAACTCTTTTGCAAAGGAGGAGCAAAGATCAAGGTTGTATGCAGCTTTAAGTCATTTTAAGAGAAGTTTCAGCCACTCACACACACGCCCACCCATGATATGTCACTCACCTATCGATGGGGGTCTAACTATCCTCATTGATATTATCAGTGTAATCTGACCATGACCTGCGCGAGCAATGCACGGGCGTTCCATGATTGACATCGCGATAGATATCTTATCCAATATGGCTTTATTGATTGAAAAATATATCAATCATTCTAACCTGGGAATGCGTCACGTGACCATGGACTATGTTTATATTTACATATTGTTTATATTTACATATTGATAATTGATTTCCTCCAATTAAGAGCCTTTTTAGATTTATTTTTCTTCACCTGTACACAATATTACGTCACGATTTGCGTCATTGGTGTCCTAACCTACTGAAATGAGCATTCTGAAAATAGCACTGATGTTTGTATTCGAAACAGTTACTGTCAGATGATGTATCAACGAAATCAGCATATAACTGTCAGAATGTACAAGGTCTCGCACAACTAAATCAGCCAATCAGCTGGTGTTTCACCTTAACCGAGTCCCTGAAGAAAATGTGTTTCTTGGGTTTGTAGCTATTTCCTGAGTAAATAATACATGGAATGGGTACTTTCTATATACGAGAATAAAGAGTAGGGTCTTCAGATTTTAAAAATCAAAAATATACATTGGTTGTATAAATAGAAAGATGTCGGATTCCAGGTGTAAAAAGGTGGGAATTCCCAGGTGGGGGTTCCCCTGTCCACTGTAAATATCAGGGTTACTGTCTTCCCAGTACTGGTGTGTTCTTATATGCCATTAACCCTATCCAATTACAAGAATTGTACATCATTTTTCTGGTAGGGAACTCTTCAAACTTTAATTTGATATAAATTTGACAATATTTGAACTTTAAATGAGCGGATTGAGAGGATGGGGTCATGGGATATAATGAAATAATTAGTTGTGCGAGGCCTATAAACCAATTGTTAACTGGATCAAGGACTGTAAGAAAATGGAGTTGTGTCCCTTTTTATCGAGTTATTTCCCTTATATGAACCAGAGATGTAAGTATCACATATGATATATATAAGTCTCTGTATGAACGATGTATTATCAACTGAAACCTGGTAAATTCGGGTTTCCAATCAAAAACCGGATTAAATAATTTCCGGAAAGCACAAACCTTCCATTTAAGGCTGTATGCTACTTAGTATTGTGACGCACATCTTTCTTTAAAAAAAAGCTTCATTTATTTAATGTATAAACCGGCATATGTACATTGTATATGCCGTCGATTTTACTGAGAGGAAAAGATCATATCATACTTGATACTGTTATATATGGACATAATTAATTTGATAACCCCAGATGAATCTTGTCTCTGTCTTCACCCTTTACAACACCAAACACACTGTTGTATCCGACCATCTCATCAACCCCATGGTGTCGGTGAAGACAGGGTTCACAGACAAATCCAACGGAAACAGTCGCGCACCAACAGCTTTAGCATGTTCTACCTAGAAGGAGTGCTGTGTAACATTCTTAAATCAAAATGTATTTCTGTCATGAAACAGATAGATAAACAAAGGGGATTCCAGCTGTGTGCATCCAAGCAACAGTTACGTAGAGCCGCTGGTAAATGTAGAAATTACATACACGTGTATTACGTAACAGAAGTGTGAAGGCCCAAGGTCGCGTTAACCATCAAGGTCGCCAGATAAAAGCTTCACTGCTGTAGGCGAAGACCCATATTGACAGATACAGCAGTGTTTTTGTTCCCATTTTAAAATGTATTTAAAGTCGAGAAGATGATGATCAGAGGACATGAGGCCAAAGCATGAACGCGCTGCACAAACAATGAGGCGCCATTGGGGAATCCACACTGCCTTATTTTGATCTTTCAAGGTGAAAAGTACCTGATTAAAAAATAGGATATTGTGCGCTGGGATTTTATCCAGGAATTTATATGTTTGATAATTAAAGTACCACAATGAAATATGAGCCCAATGAATCGGTATCTTTTGGTTTTAAAGAATGTTTTACCAAACAATGCAATTCTAAAAATATCTAGACAACCGTGTCCGGTTGGTCAAGTTCGGGCCCTATTAGGTAGAAGTCGTTCATTTAAATTCGTTCACCTCAAATTTTCCACTGAAAAATATAATTGGATTGAGGAAGTAAATATATCTAAAGGATATATCCTAAGATTCTTTAATGCTCTACTAAAGTAAAGGAATTCTTGTGATGAAACTTCGGCTATAACAGTTTATATGAAATTGGAAACGCATAGATTGCTCAAAACTTCACAAACAGAAATATTTCAATAAATTCAGACACTCGCTTAAAGAAATTCCGCCTTTTTATACGTTCTTAACTGATCGAAGTGTGCTTTGTCGCCTTTCGTTCGTCCTGCCGTTCATATAATGATAATGTTTATACTTATTTCTCTAATTTTCCGTCTTAAATTCCATCTGTCACACTGACATACAAGGGTATACATGTATTGATAACCATGCGAGGATTCGCTATATTGATAATTTTGCCGTAACACAAGATAACTCAAATCCATGGTATTAAAACGTGAGATGGGATGCGGCGATCCATACAAAATCAACTGGCAAAAGCAGCGCACCTTGCCTTATTCCTGTAAGCTAACAGAATAACTCTTTTTCTTTGCAATGCACCGTCCTTCCTGAAAAATGAAGTAAAAATAACACATTTTCTTTGATTCTTTCCCATTTTGATTTTATTTTTATTTTTTATTTTTTTTTTATTTTTCTTTTATATGACAATTTCACTTTGATTCTTAAAATCATTTTCCCGTATGGGAACTCCATTCAAAAGCACCATCTCATCGACCTTCTATTTCAAATATCAGAATCAGTCACAATTAATTTACAGCAGAAACATTTAGCTGACAATGACAAGTCTAACGTCTTCCTTACTTCATCTCAAGAGTATAATATTCCACAATATGCGTTTATGTGCTGATCATGTTCTATAATGGCGGGATTGTTCCTATCAATAAACAGACGTCAGCAGGCAACCGTGAGCCAGATTCTACTGATACGAACTCGCTGAATGAAAGTATTCAGCAGAAACTTTCCTTAGAGCTCAAGTCGACGATGTCAAGATTCGAGATCTTTCAACAAAACTATCTCTTTATTACATCCGGGTCAAGGTGACCATCTCGTGCCACGTGCACGTTCTCCTTTCATCAAGATCCCTGATAAGTTGCGTTAACATTGGCTTATCCCGTCTATATGAGATCAACACTTGTGGCAATTTAATGGTATTTACAAAATTATATCAAGTCCTAAATACCAACACTTAAAGACAACGACAGCTATCGTATTGTGTGAACAGATGCGAAGCGACAAGACTTCTGCATTGAATAAACCAGGTTTATTGTGACTGAAGAGCCTTCTGATTGCCATTTCATAAACCCGGTATCAATTCGGAAACAATTCTTGACAACTCCGGGTTTTTTTTTTTTTTTTTTTATACGTTTATCTCATAGAATCCTGAATGGAGGTATCCAGCTATTTTGACCTATGACCATTTATCCATGCATATGACCATTTATCCATGCATTGTTGGTGCAATGCTATTGTTTTTAAACAAGCTATCCGGAGGAGGATGATCTGGTGTTGTATCAAATAATCATAATGATCATAAGTTTTAACCTTTTATTGGCGATGCAGCATCTTAAGGTCACATAAATGACAATTACTTGCACGTTTAGTATGAATTGAAACTAATTAGAAACTCTATATACGGAATTAAAAATTAACACAGAGCTCAGGGTTTATGAAAAAACATCTTTACAACGCTGTGAAGTAGTTACTGTAACGCACTAGCTCGTATTTGCATTAATTTACTAGCTCAGTGTCTCTCAAATACACACGGAGCAATAACAGGCAGAAAATTCTTCTCGAAATCCCAGGGTGTACGTTCACGTCCGAAAATTTATAGAGAAAGTAATTTTTGCGTTTCGGAGATACAAACCAACGTATGCGGAGTAAGAGAAGGAAAGGACACCGGGATGAAAAGCAAAACAATAACACAATGTTTTCTTTATTTTAAAAAAAGTGGTAGGAATCGTCCACGGGGTTCGATATCCCCGCCACAGTCAGAGCGATAGTGTGATCAGCTTTCTAGACTCCATTTTGAAATATCGTAGTTCTATGTGTGTACTCTGAGACACAGGGCTCTGAGACATGGGAAAGTGCTTTTTGTAAGGTCGCGCGTTTTTATTTATTTATTTGATTATCATTATAATCATTTTTTCATGCAATTTGGTCAAAGGTCACATGAATGAAATTTATATCCATAAAATAACATTTCCGGATTCCGGCCTTGGCTATGAATTAGTACACTCACTTTGCTATTCTGGGTCTCTGTAATGATCAAGCACAGTCAGCTTCGTGATATATTAATGTAGCTTACATTTTAAAAACTAATTAAAATTTTATGAGAGCAAATGCGCATGTTTTGGAATTTTATCAGAACGTATTTACATGTATTTTAGTTATGTACACAAGTTTTTGTGCATATCTATCTTCACGATTTTACGCTCGCTTGGATCGAAAATTTGATGTTTTAAGATAACAAATCTCGCAGGAATATGATCCGATCTGCCACAAGCAACGGCCATGCTTATATAAGACAGTTTGACTTTCCATCGAACACCTTTTCTAACTTGTTACAAATAATGGTTACCAGGGTAATATACTCACGCGCCAAGATAGTTAATTCCATGTGACGTCATTCTGACAAAATATCTTATTGACTGTTATTGTACACGCCAAGATAAATATCCTATAAATACTCTGTATATCTCATTTCATCGAGGTATTTCCAGAAGCAAACGTTTTTGGAAATATGAGCCTGCTGATTACATTAAAGAGTTTACGCCTTTCAGATTTTTTCTCGGCTGGGCTTAGTTTACAAAACCTTAAGGGTTTCCGTGTGTATTGGAGGGGCTTACCGGTAGTATTTAACATTCTCTATGATTCAGGTTCAAGCGGGGTTATTATTGTATAGAGATGTTTGCTTGTAAAATGTATTTGTGTATTCATTATTACGCAAGTGGTTTAATTTGGAATGTATGTACAGTGGAAAAATCTTTATTATTTTGTAGATTAAAGCATATTTTTCATTTCTAATTTTCATTTTCTTCAAACTTTCATTGTTAACGTCAGCAGTTCATACGTAAAGTATTCTGAAATTAATTAATTTTAATTACACAGAAACTAAAACTATTATATAATTAGTGTACCCATTCCTTTTATAGTTTTATTTATTCAATAGATAATATCTATATCACAAAAACAATATGGGGCAAAATATATGTCGATGTAGCTGGATAGAATCTGTCATACAGTTAAACCTCAATATCTCGAAGTTAGTGGGGGGTCATGAAAAGATTCGTAATATCCCGAGTATTCACGATTAAACAGTTTATCTTGTACAGAACTAATTTATTTTTACCTCGAGTTAAGCAGGGTCTTCCAGTGATCAGAGTGCGAGATAAAGAAGTTTGACTCCGTAAGTATATATATTACTTATATTCCCTGACATCACTACATCACTTGTTTGATGTTGATGTTTACAGACATATATACATTGTTAACATACGTTATCGTGGCATGGCCACATATAGGCCAATGGCTATTTATATTGTTACAAAGAACTTTGCATGTGGGCAGATGACTCACAGCAAAGTGATATCACTTAAACTGAGGTTTTTATGCACATTTATTATAATGAAAGATGTTTACCGGAAAATAACAAATAGAAAATATCGTAAGCTTGAAGGAAGATCTTCACGTAATTAAAGAAAAAATTTAAAACATTCAAAATGCAAATTCCACTTTTGAAGTATACGTTTCAGCAAGAAACCGTTTATTTGTTTATTTATTTATTTATTTATTTTCCTTTCCGCTCTAAGATATCGAATAAAACCATCGTTGCAGAGATAATATCTTTTTGATATTAGATTTTCTAACATTAGAAAGCAGAAGGATTTGTGTGTTATAAACCACATATGTTTTTCATCTTACAAAACTCTACATTCTGTTTTTGTTCCATATCTATTCTTCTTCTTTCTATCTTCATCCCTGTCTTCGTTAAAATTCAATATTAGTATAAATCTGTTGCGTGACAAATTGTGTATATATACACCTTTTCACGGAAAGGACTTAAGTAAGTTGTATAACTTTTGTGCAGTCTACTTGCATTTGTCTGCAATAAAATTTATTTAAACTAATTTTTTTTGCAATAATGTACATTCAATAGAAACAGGATACTTGTTTACTAATCTGACGTTCTGCCGAACTATCAATTTTCCAAGGCGGTATACCCCAGTCTGGGGAGGAGCTCGTCTGAAGTTCTCTGGAGGTATAACGGTAATATTTGTACGGGAAATCTTATATGCCAATGATCCCAAAGGGCAAATATAACCACAGCCGTAACAGACATCCGTGTTTTTTTCAGTTGTTTTCTGAATATCTAGACTCTCCATTGTTTCAGAGAAATTATTCGTGTTCTTGTTGCAATTGCACCAAATTATGGTCATTACACGAGGAATGCATGTTTACGAGGTTGTTACAATACGGAACTGTGCCGCGTTTGATGGCTCCATCCACCGGGAACCACGTTTCCAACAATTTAGTTCTTCAATTTGAAAACAAGATTCCTAAAATAGATAAACATGCTTAATGGCCTAATCTATTAATACCCAGTGACTGTTAAGTGTTACATCACGTGCATAATGTCGACATTTATCAGAGATTGGAGCTGGAAATAGAGATACAGAAGGCGTGCTCGCGCGCCGTATAGCCGTGTATTCTGATAGCATTAAATACGATTTCACGTCGATCTAAAATTATATACATTTTCGTCAAACGTCTATCAGTTAAGGGTGTATGCTGGGTTATTGATATCTATCTCCTTTCAAAAGAGTTCGAATGTTTAGTAATATGCTATGAACATTTGTATATGTACCGTTAGTGCAATATGTATGCTCTTTTTGCGTTACTTCTTTCAGTGGTAAACTATTTTAGCGGTTTCACGTATAATTACAAAGCTAACACATGTCGCCTGAGTTAAATTCCTTGAGACGAAATGTCAAGTTAACTTGAATAGAAGTATGTTTTCAGAAAGAAAAAAAAACCTTTTAAGCAGCCTGGATATCGCATGGGTTATTTTCGTTTTTGTTGAGAAATGAAAAATCACGAAAATGACATTTGAAGTTTTGTTGTCGCTTAAACCGTTGTCAGATAAAAAAAACATTTTGCTGAAAACTGCAGTTATCATTTTGGACAGCTAACGGATCTTACTCAAGGGACATGTCCTTATTTGGCGTATAAAATAAATAAGGTTAGTCTGGACATAAATATCACGGTAAAATAGACAGTTATAATTACACCACGATAATGATCTATAATGATGATAAAACGGCATAGTTTTAATGCTGGTGGTAATACTGTAAAACTGCTGGTGAAATAAATTAACGATCTAATGCCTTTCAGCACGGATAACAAAATTATATCAGTTTGAATTTATTAGTATGTCATTTCAAAAAATTCATCCGCTTATTCAGGTTGCATTCAATCTTAACTTTGTTTCGTTTTTAACTGCATATCTGCATTTTGCATTTACCGCTACATTGACCAATCACATACTTCATCTTGACCAGTAACGCCACCTGTCACGTCATATCCGGGGCAAAAAGAAAATTATACGGCTATGCCGAAAAGAAAAACAACAGTAAAATGTGTCGCTACATTGCGTTTTATCATGTATTTAAATATTGCATTGTAATAAATGTCAGCAGCATATCGAATTATATCATATGTTTATTAAATTAAGTTTTGAATGTATCGCTTGAAATGGACATCGTTTAGTATTTTGTTTTTCGGGCTACGTTGTCATTTACATTTTTCGAATATTATACAAGTCCCTGTGTAACAAATAAGGGAGTCAAACGCCTGAGAACACGCTATTATCATCCTCTTATCAGGACTATTCTTGTTCTGACGATACATAGAACACAGTGTCTACCT
This sequence comes from Pecten maximus, assembly GCF_902652985.1. Classification (NCBI taxonomy): domain Eukaryota; kingdom Metazoa; phylum Mollusca; class Bivalvia; order Pectinida; family Pectinidae; genus Pecten; species Pecten maximus. Next base: position 7,695,623 of record NC_047022.1, on the reverse strand, counting down.
CGACAATCTCTGCTACTTCAGGTGGAATCCTTCATAGGTATTTGCTTTGTAGAGAATTCACGCGCACACGCGCGTGTATATATAGAACACAGCTGATCCCCCTTCAAGTACAAGATTGAGTGCACAACGTTGCATGTGACCTTGATGTTTGTTAAAGGTCATAGTCGTACCGGACTATTTCAGCACAGATGTATACACGGCAACCATACCAGCTCGGCAAAATTCGTTAAGTTTCGGAAGTTGATTCTTGACGGAAACAGCCGATATGCTACGATTGGTACTCAGAAGTGCATTATTAGCATGTAGACCGAGCAATTATCCCTTGTTCGTCGACACGCACTGTAGACAATTACTGACCATGAGGATAATATATATTAACAGCAGCTCACACATTAACACGCGAAAAAAATGAGAAGCAAATAGACAAATGCGTTGTATGCATACACGTCCGAGAGAGAAGTCCCGAGTTTGCCATTAGTCATGAAGATAATCATTTTAACTGCAAAAAAAAAACAACTAAAGGATAATATGTATTTCACTGGAAATAACACAACTCCGAAAAAAATGAAACCCTGGGTTACCGAAAAAATGTTAATGACTTATCTTCGCCATATCTTGTATACATTTGCATCTATATCAAATAATCAGAACACGAATCTATTGCCCTCAAGGATAGAGGCTACGTATTGAAATGTCTCTTATCTATAACAACTATTCACGGCTAATTGATGTTCATTATGAATTCTTTTCCATCTGAAGGTTGGTATGTTTTCAGAAATTGTTTGCTTTCTGTATAACTACATTCGAATCATGCATAGGTTCGTTAGTAGCGTTATATAGTAAGGAAATTCGGGACCAAGTAAAAAGTTCGATACAGCGAGAAATTCGAATCAACGAAGTTCGAATCATCGAGGTTTGACTGTACATATACGCCGGTGTATACCAGGGAATTTGCTGTACACTGAGAGAACACGAGCCAAAATTACCAACATAAAATATGGCTATTGTTTACATATCCTCTGTTTTACATACGACATCCCTACTTCAAAAACCATTGATTTATTTAATAACAAAAAACACTGCAAAAAATGTGACTTCAATTTCGAAGAGTCTGCTTTGCGGAGGAAACAAATGCTCATAGAATCCATTTCAATGACAAAGTCCCCCACCAATTAATATTAATTTAGTTTCTTTCTGAAAAAATAAACCGTAGTCCTCCACAACCACCTGGCTCTGGTACCCAGATCGATTACGCTCAGTTCGGACAGAAAGGCGACTACCCTCCCCGACTCACCCCTCCGACGTAACCCTCCCTGAATGACTAACCTCTCCCCGACTGACCCCCTCCCCGACTAACTAACCTCTCCCTGACTGACCCCCTCCCCGACTAACTAACCTCTCCCCGACTAACTAACCTCTCCCCGACTAACTAACTCCCCGACTGACCCCCTCCCCGACTAACTAACCTCTCCCCGACTAACTAACTCCCTGACTGACCCCCTCCCCGACTAACTAACCTCTCCCCGACTAACTAACTCCCCGACTAACTAACCTCTCCCCGACTAACTAACCTCTCCCGACTAACTAACTCCCCGACTGACCCCCTCCCCGACTAACTAACCTCTCCCCGACTAACTAACTCCCCGACTAACTAACCTCTTCCTGACTGACCCCCTCCTCGACTAACTAACCTCTCCTCGACTAACTAACTCCCCGACTGACCCCCTCCCAGACTAACTAACCGCCTCCCCGACTGACTCCCTCCCCGACTGACTCCCTCCCCGACTAACCGTCTCCCCAAATGACTAACCTCTCCCCGACTAACTAACTCCCCGGCTGACTCCCTTCCCGACTGACTCCCTCCCTGACTAACCCCCTCCCCGACTAACTAACTCCCCGACTGACCCCCTCCCCGACTAACTAACTCCCCGACTAACTTTTCCTCGACTGACTTCCTCCCCGACTTAACCCCTTACCCACTCCCAAACTAACCTCTCCTTGACTAACCCCTTCCTGACTAACCCACTTACCCACACCAGTGGCGTAGGAAGCGGGGGGGCAGGGGGGGGCAATTGCCCCCCCCCCCCCCCCCACTTTTTTCAGTGGGGGGGGCAAACATATCTTTTTGCCCCCCCACTTTTTGACATCCAAAATCTAAAAAAGGGGAAAAAACACGAATTTATATATTCATTTCGATAAATATCTGTATATTTTCGAACCGATAATGTTTTCTTGAAGGCAACGATAAAAACTGTATCTTGTACATCCGGAACATTCCGACCTTTATACTAGTATATCAATCCTCAGACCTGTGTGTCGGTCGTCTGCAATAGCCTGGTAAGTCAATATTTATATCTTAATACGAAATTTTGCTTAACTTCATCACATAGATTCAATAAGTTGATGATAATTTGTGAAGTTAATTGAGTTCATAATGAGAACAAGACAGAAACACAACATGAATAAAAATGCGCGGTTTTAACGTGAATAGAGTGATACTAATTACCGACAGGTACGAGGAAATACAAAAAAAATCCGGCTCGCGCCTATGGCGCTCGCTTTATCACTAAATTACTGCCCCCCCCCCCCCCCTTTCGATTGCTGATCCACAGGGGGGCTTCGCCACCCTGGGACCCGCTGGGCGGCCCCCAAACCTCTCGCAAAAGGGGAAACAAAAATCGGTTCGCGCCTACGGCGCTCGCATGATCACTTAATTACTGGACCCCCCTTTCGAAAGCTCCTGGATCTGCGCCTGATCCCGAATTATTGGAAATGTGCTATATTCATTTTCCGCGGAGGGCTTAGACCCCCTTGAACCCCCTATCAGGGCGCTGCCCTGGACCCGCAGGGCGGCCCCTCAGACCTCTCGTAAAAAAAAAAAAAAAAAATCGGCTCGCGCCTACGGCGCTCGCATTATTACTAAATTACTGGACCACCCGCCCTTTCGAAAATCCTGGCCGGGCCTGGTGATTCATGATTTGCGTAAATAACTTATTTCGTACTGCATAAATTATCAAAATTATCATGGGATGTTGAAATGATAATTATTGCCTAATTATGCGGAGATGGCATACGATTTGTTTAGTGCGTAAAATTTAAGGTTAAAAAAAATTTTGCCCCCCCACTTTTTGATGACTTCCTACGCCACTGCACACCCCAACTGACAACTCAGAATAGCAATTCTCAGTGACCTCTGTCACCTTCTCCGTTTGTCCATTCAATCACAGCATGGTGATATAGATGACATGTGTTTCGTTCCAAATTCCTATTGTCAATGATACATGTAGTGAATTTAAATACCGTGTACACATGTATATTAAATTGTTCCCCGATGTAGCCTTCGATATAGTAGAGAAGTATAATTCAATAATTCTGATGGAAATAATATAACATTAACGTGTAACTTGTTATGAAATTTAATCAAGCATAAGGGAGGGGATTTACACATGCATACCGCTGCGAATGAGCTGTGGTGGATTATAGCAACCTGCGGGCCCGCCCAGCGGAACATTACAGTTTGATGAAATGAATATTTTCGCATTCTTGCGAAAAGTTGAAGGGACTTGCTTCCCGGGATGTTTTGTAGGTTATTCGTGCTGTTGAATGAATAAAGATGATTTGACAAAGTTCACTTTAACGTTGAAATTTAAGAAACATTATCCTTGTCATATTTTCTCACCCCTCATAACAAGAGGCCAAACTGACCTGTATCTAGCAACGAATATGACAAAAATACTCATTATTGATGTTAATTTGATATTATGTACACATTGTAATTTTTAGTATAAAAACGTTTGTTTTACTTGCTCCATAAATTATTCATAGTAAAATTAGTCATAATGCAATCCTTTATATATAATTCATAAAAATGTAAAAAAAAAAAAAAAAAAAGGTAAAAAAGTCGTTTAGACAATGATACTAGCATCTTATATAAAAGTCTTAATTTTCATATAATATGTATATAATTTATGGTGTTGGTTTTTTTTATTATCATAATTTTTTATTATAATTTCGTGCGGGTCAGGCCCTCCGTTTCAATTAACTAAATTGAATACCAATTACGAAATGATTCATTCTGGAGAAGAAAAAGTTGACAGACATTACATACGCCTACCGATTCGATGTTACGTGAAATTATGAAGATTTTGATAAGGAAAACAATGCTTCATGTGAAAACTAGTATTACCCCATACATCTGTTTCCATGAAGAGTATCAGGCAAAAGGTAACAGTTTTATTTAGATTATTAAAGTACTATTAAAGAAGATAATTTGACGCAATCTAATTTTAGCGCAAAACCAAATTAAAGCAGATTCGCGGAAATATAAATATAAATAAGCACAACAATAATGGTTGACATGGAAACCAATGTTGATAAACTACAATTAGCGGAATCATAATTCAGCGAAATGTTTCCAGCGCGACAAAATGTAAAATAAAATTACCGCTAAAATATGTATGTTAACAGTATGTAGCATCCTAAAGACAGACAGATTTGGTTTTGTATTGTTAAACATCCTACCAACAACTCTCTCTTCACAGGGGCGAACTCTCAACTAAAGTCCAAAGGTGAGGTAGTGTCGATGGGGACATAACAAGGAAGAAAGTGGCTAGAAAAAAGCAGTTACACCTTGTAGATCATGCAATTGGGGCAGCAGATAAAATTCTTACACCTACATGACGGACAGTACCTATAACCTTCCTCACATGGGCGAGCACTTACCAGAGGCCAAAAGATAGAGAGAATCAAGGGAGTAATGAAGAAAGGAGATTGTTGAAAGGAAGAAAATAGGATATGATTCCGAATTTAGTCGCCTCTTACGCATTAAGGGCAGTACGTACAATTTCTTCGCTCTACCAGCAAGGCATATAAGTAATATTGAAGTAATATTGGCATTTTAGCTACATGTATGAAATTATTAGCCACAACCAATAACATTTCATTACCCAGACAATCGATCCAATGTCCATTACCGACATTATGAAGGTTTAGTATTGTTTAACGCCCTACCAACTGTTACGGTCATTGATGTTGTGTGTAGTTTATGTGTGTGTTTTGGTAGGATGTGGTATGTTTCATGATTTCGACTTTATAGTGCGATCTTTCAAAAGCTTACTGCCGAAGACATCTAGCAGGATACCTCATCCAGCCACATTATTCTGACAAATAGACAAACCAGTCGTCCTACTCTCAAAATGCTGAGCAGCGACTACCATTTTTATAGACTCTGATATGTTGGCCCCATAGCACGAACTATCAACTAAAGGCAAAAATTGCGTCATTGTCAAGAGAGAAATTAGGTAGTAAGTTGTTAAGAAAGAAAAGAAAAGATTTTAGTCGCCTTTTACGATCATTTAAGCATGGAACTGCTTTCAGTTGGAAGCTATGGGCTGATGCATGCCAATTGGACAAAGGCAAAGTTATTGAAGCGCGCTGGGACAACGATGAATAAACAAATTATTATCAACAGCTAATTTTCGTCATCGCCGATGTGACAATTATGACGTCACGGTAATAATGACGTCATAAGAAAGGTTTGGAAGTTACGGACTCGTAACCTTCAGGTGAGCTTGGTAAAGTTATATTGTGGGACTGCAGTGTAGATGTAAATATAACGCACTACCTGCAGGGACCGACATTATGACGTCACAATACCGGCATTTATGACACGCGTTAATGTTATAGCTGGGGAACGCGGCTGTTATTTAAGGAATGCATGTCTACGGAGATTATGTTACCGCCCTAAAACTCTCGGCATGGTGGTTTTATGTTAGTTTGTCAGCGAGGTCTGTTTTCCGACCATATCACCATTCATAAAAACATCCGTTGTTTATCCATGTATTTACATCTCAACATGTAGATTTTTTCACTTTCCAAGCGTCAATTTCTGAAAATATTGGAATAGAAATGTCGACAATGAGATCGGTGATTTAATCACAGTAGTCACGTGATCAAACAGCATTTTGTGTCACAAAATATATATCTATTCTACATGTATTTGCATTTCAACGGAAAGAAGCAAAGGAAAAGAAAAGAATCCAATTGACAATGTTCCCTTAATGTAAAATTGATCATGCTTTCTTTGACTCTGAACCGATATCGCGTGCTGGGAGTATGGAAATGTTTACTGAACATGTAAATAAACGGGAAAGAATGTAATATCACACAAAAAATATTTAATAAACATGGACAAGTAAGCATTATACAGGCATGTCGTGCAAGATTCAATTATACGTGGTAAATAAACCATGCTTGAACGCCGACGAGCGATTACGCATACTGCGCGTGCTGAGGATATCGCCTTCACGCCCGGTCAATTCCCACGTATCATCAAGTCAAATTCTGACTGCTCGGTCTGTTTAGGTTAAAACAACTGTCTGATTGTCGAATTTAATGTAGGACGAACTCATGTTTATGTGGCGTAACAGGGAAAGTCCATTTCACACTGTAAACAAGACTATTCTTTTCACAGTGAATTAAATGGTTTCTTAGATAAATTAACTTGTATCTGGCAGATGCACGTCTAGAGATGTTTTTAAAACTGTCTTGATATCTGACTGGTCTGTGTAGTAAGTGTGCTCGCCAATTAATTCAGAAAAGGATTTTTGTATCTTCCTTATTCTTCTCCTCCTCCATTGCTTTATGCATCCTGCTATTTCAATTTCACCGGCGCCGTCCCAATGTAACTAGTTTCCTGTTAATTTATTTCATTTCAGAAGGTGCCATAGTATACGATACAATGGATTGCATCCATCGTCTTGTGACTTGACCGTAGCCAACACTAGCTTCGTAGAAGAAATACGACGCCAAAGACAAGCCAACCAGACACGCCTCTAGCTGAAGGTACTCTTACAAGCGTCTAGTTGATGAGATCTATGTAAACATTCTAGTGACGTGTTGAAAAACCAATAAGCAGTTATTGTAAAGTAGTGGTAGAAAATTCCATGCGAACATCTGTAAACTCCAGTAGTCTAATTGACATCGATCGAAACCATTTCAAACCAGCACGCAACTACAGCGCCATTTGATATAAGTATTATAAACGCCACCTTGTGGAAATGCAACTGTATCTATCTGAATCATACAACAGCGTACCAAGAAAATACCCCCACCTGGTGGATATGTTGTGGTATATAAAACAGCGCCACCTGGTGGAGGTCCGATGTGTTGCCAGATGTGGCGTCACCTGGTGGAGGAATTAATATGTACACAGGAACTGAAGGTCTCCAAGTGTATATCAATAACGCCAACTGGTGCGCCTTGTAGAGTCACACCTGGGTCAACCTAGTGGCGGTATTAGATGTCTACAGGTACAAATCTAAAAGTGTAGGCCAATCAAGTGGGGGTTATAGTCCCCCAGCTACTTCTTCCCGAAATAGAAAGAAACTCGAGTGCAGGAAATTTAACCAAATTGATAATTTTGAAAGTTTCCCAATATTTCCATCGGCATATTTAAGACGGAACTTTGCTTACTTAAATTTTGGAATAGTGTCAAAGGCAGTATTGCAATTTATCAAATGTTTCATGAAACTGGAACCAAAAAGATTCGTGAATCCGTATAGGACAATTGAACGCAATCTGGTGAATGTTCATATACAGCGCCCTCTACGATTTGCGTCGTGTCAGTTTACACAGCTCCACCTGGTGAATGTCATAGATCGACTGTTCCACCTTGCGGCGATCTCAGTGTTTACGTCAAGAGCTCGGTCTAATTGACGAACATCAATTCCATTGTCTGTGACAGATCACAATGGGAGATCAATACATGAATACAGAATAAAGTGTAAAACAGCTCTACAACAAAACCATTCCAAATGAGAAATGCTAATTTTGGAAATGTACAAGCAACAGCCAATTATGAAGCCGGCAACAGGAATTGATGTCATTCATTGGAATATTAAATGTAAAGCGAGATATGTACTAGTTTATGAGGGAATTAGTTAACTTAATTTCAGAATATAAAGAATGGTTTAAAAGCAGTTTTTTTTTCTGGCATAGCCTGTAGTCCGAAAACAACAACAACAATATCACACAGAGCAAATATAGGAGAGTGATGTCACTTCCGGTAAGTTTAAAACGTTGTGCCAGCAAAAGACTTCTTTAGGGAGGAAAAAACAACAATGTCTCGTTCTTGCTTTGATGACTCAAATAGAGCAAAACGCAAATTCTAACCCAAGTTGAGGATTCGAGAAGTTTGTTGATCTATGAAGTCGTAAGACAATTGCCCTTTAGGTTTTGGAGTAATGAAGACGGAAACAAAGTTATAATTGTTAATATAAGAAAAGAGACACTAAAATTTTATTTAATGTTTCTATGTCATATCCGGTTATATAAAATGCTGGAATAGTATTTCCGGTGAGAAAGAAATCATTTTCATTGACATACGTTTAGACTTGCGAACTGTTTCCGGTTAAAAGCTGTTGATCGTAATGGGTTGTAGCTATGCTCTGTGATATCGTAAATTAATTAGATAGTTCAGATAGTCCATTCTTTTATTTTCGACGAGTTCTGTAGAGCACCCCTGATGCTATAAATTTGACACTAATCTTGAAGCAACCTTAACTGCGAGCTCGCGGGGATAATAAAGTAACTGTCGATAGGCGAAACTAACTACCGGAGCGGAACAGTGTCACTGAATCAGGAAAATAAACACCGCTTTTTGGCGTGTAACGAGCACTTCGGGTGAAGAACGACAGGAGAGTACAACTACCACCAACTGCATTATCATGTATTGTATTATAATGTAATGTATCGTATTGTAAAGTACTGTACTGTTTAATCATGGTATTATATTGTGTTGTATTGTAATATATTCTACTGTGATGTATCGTATTGTAAAGTACTGTACTGTATAAGCATGGTATTATATTGTGTTGTATTGTAATATATTATACTGTGATGTATTGTATTGTAAAGTACTGTACTGTATAAGCATGGTATTATATTGTGTTGTATTGTAATATATTCTACTGTGATGTATTGTATTGTAAAGTACTGTACTGTATTTATTTTATTGTACAACTACTACCAACTGTATTATCACGTATTGTATTATATTGTATTGAGTTATTTTGTATTGTATTGTATTGTATTGTATTGTATTGTATACTCTAACAATACACGTACAAATGCATTGTCTACTCTCCGATGTAAAAAGAATGAAAAAATAACCTGAGTCTGCTTGTGCGTCATAGGCAGCCGGTGTGAAAACCTATCGAATGAGGGATCTGGGTTCGTGACGTCAGCTTGGGACCACGTGATCAAAATAGATCTGCTGTCCCCATTGTACCATTCGGAATATTCGTTCTCTCGCTAGTTACTAGTTACTTTTTTCTTCCCTGTGAAATGTTCAATGCCCCATTTTTGTTCCGAGCGTTGAACTTTTCCCAAAGTGAGACATATCATGGGTTCTGTTCACAAAGGATTCGACAAAATACACTTTTCGATACAAAAAGAGAGTTAGGTACAGAAGAGCCAAAATGAACTTAATTGCATCAACAGCTGTTCCGTCCTCAAAGGACTCGCTACTGATGCGTAAGGCCGAAAATGTTGACTACACTTCAAAAGTGGTCCCCTAGACATCGCCTTCATGTGACCTTAGTAACAACAAGATTAAGGAGGTTAACTAACAGACAAATAAATATGTGCAGTAAATTAGTGTAGCGCAACCTTTAAGTATTTACAAAGAGTTACTTCCCTTATTATAATGAGGTGTTATGGGATCTCGCATATATGTCAGCCATTAACTCAGGCTTTACTGGAAAACCATCGTCGGAAACCCACGAGATACCGCTCCTACGTTTGTATTTAACGTAGAGTAACGAAGAGCGATGTGTCGTGGGCTCCCGACGATGCCGGAAAACGGCCATGAAGTTATTACGTTTTTTTTCATTTAAAATAAAATATTTGGAAACCAAGAATAAAAACTGGTAATGCTGTAATAAAATGTCATTATTAACAGATATGCTCCGCGAGTTTAAGCACTAAGTTCGTTAGTTAAGTATGTATTAAAAACATATGAAATATCCATTAGCCAACAAACTGTTGCATAATAAAATACTAAATATATACTCTTAAGCCCGCATATTGGTAACCTAGAAAGCAAAGCATGCAATTAATGACGACTGACGTCACTTTTGGAATAAGCTCTGACATTGACATGGTGATTCTCGGAACTGACGAGTTAATCATTAGTAATTTATTGCTTTATAATCCGTCGACAAAGGTTGGCGTCTGTTATCGGTGATGAACGGCCGTGAACTTACGACCGGGATGGCTTTGGACTGTCGGGGAAAGCCTGTTTTAATGTGCTGACAGAATGACTGTTTACAACGTTATTTGGTATACCCCAGCTTGTTTTACAATTTTTAGATTAACTTCTATGCATGCTTTATATATATGAACAGGCGATATAAAGGGATGGTAATATATAGAGGTGTGGTTATTTAATGTGATGTCATTATAATACAATCTTTTTTGTCACGAGCACTTTCATTGGATTAGAAATTTGTTAATGTAAAATATGACGCCGCCGTTTATAACGTCGCTTGTGATTGGCGGATGGATCAGCGTAATGATTTGTAAGAGAAAAGACTCCATCAATAAAGTGATTTTTTGCAGGGTATAGATTAAATCATAAGGATTAACTTCAATATATTTTTTATGTTGTGGAGTTATGAGGATAAAGAGACATCGCTATATATCGTGACGTCACAATATAACAAAGGTGACGATTTAGAGAAACATGGTTATATATCGTGACGTCACAATATAACAAAGGTGACAATTTAGAAAGGTGTTTTTATAAACACTGCGTCAATGTATAATGGGATGACGTTGAAAAGGGATAGATTTGATAGAACGGATCACTGTTCTTGGAGAATGGTAAAGCAAATCGATTTTTATCGAAACCAAAGTCGTTGAACACAACCCGGTCAGGTTTTAGACCTTAGTTACAGACGACTGGGAAATTACTGTCTAAATTTAAAAGCGTTTTATAAGAGAATATCGATTTCAAATTTGAAATTAATTGGGAGAAAAAAGTAATGCAATGAAACACGGTGTCTATTTAATATAAAAAATGAGATCAAGTAGAGATAGAAATCACTGGAGACATACACAGTTTAGTCTGCCTAAACCAGACAAAAATATCGTAGTTGTCGGTGTAGACGGATGTAGTTGTGTTTTAGAGGGCTAAGATGACAATTTGGGATAGAAGATGGTGTAGGTTTCAGCCTTAACTGTTATACCGACGTACTAGGATATTTTACCGTTCGGTGTGTGATCCTACAGTTTGATTTTTATTTCGTATACGGAGTGATCATAAACTGTTTTTCCGCGAGTTTCCGAAAACATAGGCTTCCTTGACGTCATGCGGTTGTTACAGTGGTCAAAACTGTGCGTAAAAACACATGAAAGCTTTCGCTTATTTTGTCAGGAATTTGAACAGTGTGATAAACGTAATCTCACACTCGTGTCCATATCCTGTTAAACGAGTCCCGTGTCATATACAGTTATCGACATGGAAAAGGCGCGCATATTCGATCCATTAAAATAAATAAATGAATAAATAAATAAGTCGTCTATTTCCACAATCCCAAAGATAGAGTAGCCAAATGCATATCGACGGAGCAACCGAACCGCCTTATGTTTCACGGAAAGCTTAGTAGGAACCTATCGGTCTGTGCCGTGGTGGTTGTGTCCTTGTGGTTGACATTTCATTCTAATTGCAATGGATTGCATGCGACAGGCCTCCCGTACGTTGTTCATTACAGTAGTCACCAACTACTACAATGAGACCCGCCGTCACGGGACGGTGAACACAGCAAACAAACAAAATCACGATGTCAATTATGGCTATTGTGCCCATGACTTGTTTCAACAATTCTTATTGTTTATTAAAAAATCATTGGATTGGACAGTAGGCAAGCCTCTCCAAAGATTTACTAAACTAGCGTTTGATGAGCAATCATTTCATAATGGGCGTACTGACAATGTCATTAAGTCATATGAGTTACACTTCTTTTCAGTTCTTTTATCTTGTAATATTACTTATAATGTATAAAATATAAATGTTTCGAATGCTATCATGAACACGAAAGTGGGACGTGGACTTGGTGTAATGGTGTAAGATGCAGGCATTTCTGGCCAGGTGATTAGGAGTGCGTACATTGTGAGCTCAAGGCATGCATCATAAATGTGTCTTCCTTCGTCATTTGTTTTACTATATTTTATATAAACATGGATGCATATCTATAAACTCATTAATATGTTAGGAATAAGAAAATTACAGCTGAACATCCGGGTTACATATACTGTATTACATATCCCTGCTGTACCATTTTTACCAGCTGCCCCCATTGCATTATCGTAAGAGGCGACTAAATGGGATCTTATAATTTTTCGGCTTTCTAAGCAACCTTCTTTTTCCTAATGTCTACGTCAACACTGACTACGTTTTGGCCTTTAGTAGAGCGTTCGCCCATGTGAGAAAGTCTTTGGGTTCTGTCACCTGGCCGAGACATACCAGTCTTTACAAATGGTAGTTGCTTCTCCTACTTAGCCCTAAGCATTTTGGGATCGGGGCAACTGGTTCGTCCGTTTATAGTATAATGCAACCAGGTAAGGTATACTGTTAGGTATCTTCGACAGTACGTTTCAGTGAGGTAGCACTATAAAGTCTGCATCAGTTCCGCGCCGTCACAAGGATACTTAACACGGATATACCACAGCCTTCCAAAGCCTACAAACACGCATGCATCTCGATCACACAAGACGAAAGACCGTCCTTAAATGACCTTAGCTGTTGACGGGACGTTAAACAATACTAAACCTTGATCGAATCAACATATCCTTGGTACTTGTTTTCAAAAATGCTTTCGAATAATTACTCTATGTTTCTGTTATCAGATTACGCTAAGTTCATTTACAGTCGGTCGCTATCTAAACGTCAAGTTCGGTGTATAAACACGTCAAAATTTTGAAAGGAACGAGATTAAACAAAATGAGCAAAAACATACCGAACGTATATTGCATATTAATAGACTTACGAACACCTCTACGATTACATTATGCCCTCTGTGCAGCATCACCAAACACTCGTCTGGGTCTTATAAATGTTTAGGTTGAGTTCGTGTACGCGCGCTCGTGCTTTATCTTTGGGTAAGTCGCCGTGTATACAATCTTGGAAAAAAATGCACGCGATATTCATGATTTGTACTAAAGGTTATATTAGGGCTTGGATGATAGTGAACCATCTATTGCAGAATCAACTTCTGTAACTGAGACGTAAATCCGGATATCAAACCGCCCTGTTTATTAGTATGCACCAAGAACATGATTACGTCAGAAGGGTGTTTGTGTCAACGGTGAAAGAGCCGTGCGCGTGGCGCAGTGACGTCATTAGAACAAGACTCTGTTATCTGGAACAAAAAAGGCGGACAAGGGTGTCGTGGTTATTAGGGTTTTTTTTTTTGTTTGCCCTAGCTCTCAGTAAAACGTTGTTGGAAACCTTCTTTGAAATTGGAAGCGCTAGCATAACACGGGATTTATTGAAGCTATCTATATGACATTGACATACCCAACATCACAGACGTTGTTGTCCCGGTGAACCTAATCTTTTTCTTTGTTAATCGCCGGTCTTGGTACTTGATAGATAGAGTTTCACGTGCCCAGAATGCAAGATAGTTTCGGGTCTTTTGTTTACAATTAAACCCCAACCCCGTACTGCTGCGGAACCTGTATATAATTATTCATCAATCTATAACGAAACATCATATAAACTGCTGACGTCACATCTAAGGGATACATAATAAAGGAATAAAGACGGGTTCATGAACGTGTGAACGAAAGTAACAATATATGAATTAACCAATGAACGCGCGATGAAGAAGAATGATAAACGATAGCGTGAGTAGAATATGATAAATGGAAGAAATGACGAACGAACGAGTGAGCGAACGGACGACTGAATTAATTTATTAGAAAATATAGAAAGCATGCAGATAACACAAAATTATTGCATTTTCTGAGATAAAAGATTATTAGATATAGACTGTTTGCAAAGCGGGCGTCATATTGGTAATAATGTATCTCTAAAGTGCGCGTTTTCCTTCAATCGAAAAAACAATAGAATTGGCGTATATCCAAGAGGTTGATATTTTATTTCTCACTTTCTACGTAATCCCCAAAAATATCCTTCTCAATATGCATACTTCTTTAGAACTGGTCCTCGTGTACAAAGTGAATCGTGCTATAAATAGATCCCTGGGCTACTTAAACAAAAGGAACAGATCATAAACACATCTGGAAACGCTCAAGTGGACAAATACTCTCAGTTTTACAGACGGAAGTCTCACGCGCGCCTTAAGTCGTGTTCAAGTATTCAACGAATGTCAGACACTGGATGTATTTAGTAGCAAATGAACACGGCAAACACCAATAGTTAAAGGTATATATCGTTAACGCCACACCTGGGGAGAGCAGGATGCATGATTATCTCGTTAGGGCCGCATGTGGTGCAGGAAGCCATATCGACGAAATTACGTAACATGAATAACGAGACAGGAAGTGACGTCATGACCTTGAATTTCGGCTCCTTACTCTTCCTACCTGGCACCAACCAAACTTATTGTTCAATTGTGTCTCTTCACCCATTGTTCTCAGTTGCCCTGCATGTAGGTCTGCTGTTTTGTAAGAGGCGACTAAATTTCGGATCACAGATTTTCTTCCTGATGTCTCCCTCGACACTGTCTCACTTTTGGCCTTTTGTTGAGCGTTCGAAAGCGATGGATTGTATCGAAACATACCAGAGACTCTAAAAATGGTAGTTTTACAGCTAAGAATTTTCGGAGCGGGACGAAAGGTTCGCCTGTTGTCGGTATAATGTGACCGGGTGGAGTGTCCTGTTGGGTGTCTTCGGCAGTATGCTTCAGTGAGGTAGCACTTTAAATCGGTATCAGTTCCACACAAGCGGACAAACACTAACACACACTAAAACATTTCATCTCCACACAAGGAAGGGTCGTCCCTTACAAATGAATCCAAAATCAAGCCATGTTTTCCAGTAGTTCCATATTTCATATGGCTACTGTCCAGACAGTAGCTGGCAGCCGTTTTGTGAATGACCCTTGTAACTAATGCCCATCGGAACATCCTGCCTAGACTAGCAGTAGTAAATAATAGAAATGGTTGAAATTGACGAGGGGTTCCGATCGAGCTAATGCAAGTGTGACGTAATACTTGTTTTTTTTTTTACATTTGGGAGTCCGTAAATAAGGCCTACTTCGGGACTTCAAAGAGACCCGAATTAACCTGCGAGTCCCTTTACAACACCTATAATATGTGTCTGTTCTTTCTTTCGGGACTTTCCTCTTCTGGTATCACCTTGACAACCATCTTAATTCATATGACCTTGGATATGTCCAGGGTGTCTAACCCAGTAAAACATGACGCCCTACTTATCATCCCAAAAACTAATTACTGGATTGCCTACCGTAGTTTTGTTTGTTTATTTGTTTGATTTCTTCTTCTCTCCGCCAGGCTTCGCTTCTAAATGATAGACATGTTAACCTAGTTCCTTCCTTTATCAACGAAAGTAGTATCTATGAGCGCAACCTATCGGAAAGAAATGGTACTACGACAGGTAACCCAGTCTACCAAATCCATTTCTGAAGCAAATGGACTGCGACCACAATTAAGCATTTCCGGGCCCTGTTCCGGGTTCAGGCCCCACGAATACAGTTCCTTAAAATGTATGTATTTCAGGAAAATAAATCAAATGCCTCTTTGAACTTGATTTTTGTCTTTGAATTTAATGTGGATTTATTGTAGATATGTCAATATAGTGTAATATATTGATATAGATAATGTATTTTGTGCTCCATTATCCTATGTGAAGAGTCCTGATTTGACCTCTACCCTTGACCCGGATGTATATAATCCCCGTTGGTGACACATGTTGACAGCTATCTCCAGATAATGCCCAACATACTGTGTTGAAACTTTTATATTTTGTTTCTCAGATGTTGGTCTTGGCCAGGTGAGATAGAAAGATGTATATGAGATTTTGGGAATGTATTATGAATTTTAATGTCACAATGAAACATATAGCGCAGCTAATTGTGGTCTCAGTCCAATTTGAGGTTTATCTTACTGACTCCATTGCCATCGGTTTCCGAGTCCCTCTATGATATTGTACATATCTCTCTACCGAGTATTACTCCATTGGAAGTCTAGTTTAATTCTAGGCCTTGAATTTAGTCAAAGCCTCCATGTGACATATTTCACATATTAAACACGGAACACGTGCCAGTTGATGTTTCGCTTCAGACTGTCATAGTAAGGTGTTTCATCTTCGTGCCTGAAAGATTAATGTTACAATTGTCGTTATTTGGTGATAAACAGTAAAATTCACACAGTCATATTTACTTTTAAATTTGTTTTAAATTGACGAATACAAGAAAAAAACTCTCAAAATACGGAAAGAATGGTTTGCTTTGGGTTCGAATCCTCAATCGGACGAGAAAAAGGTACGGAGTCACCTGCCTGATCACGTTGGTTTTAGCCCACACTCTGGTTTCTCCCCACAGTAAGACCCCCACGCGCGTTTCCATCACAAAGGTGATTAAAA
The DNA here is from genome assembly GCF_902652985.1 of Pecten maximus. Lineage (NCBI taxonomy): Eukaryota > Metazoa > Mollusca > Bivalvia > Pectinida > Pectinidae > Pecten > Pecten maximus. Next base: position 7,678,993 of record NC_047022.1, on the reverse strand, counting down.
TCAGTCGATAACATATTACATGTAATTGTATATTTTATCAATAACTTGTACAAATTCATTTTAATTGTCGTTCTATTAAGTAAATGACATCAAATTGCTACTCACAATAACTATTCTGAAATAAAATAAATATTCATTTGTATTTTTATTTATTTATTTATTTTTTATCATGATGTATATTTAACTATGATAGAAACATTCTCATATTTGACACGGTAAGCTTGTCATGCTTTTACAGACACATATATAGCCTTCAGATAACAAATTTATAACGCTGGCATTGATTGGTTTCATAAATATTGAAAACTAAAACAAAATCCTGTTGAGAGTTGCTATAAAATGGCTGTGCCGAGAACGACGCCGGCCGTTCTCTTGATCGTTAAAACGTCATTTTTGAGGTTCGATTAATTAAATTTTGAACGCCATGAAATTCGTTTAAATTAAGATTAATTAGACTGAACGCCAAGTTAAAATAATTAAACCTTAACGTGTCTGTCCTCAGTTTTTAATTGTGTTTTGTACAGTATACCCATTAACGTAATTTGAATCAGTTTGGCTCAATGAAGTTAAGAGTTCAGAGTTTTAGAACTTGATACGTGATGAGTTTCCCACTACGGTATGACGTCATTTATTTATCAAACTAAATGCTGAAACGGATGAAAAATTGGCAATAGGAATTTAAAAGCAAAATTTCAAAGTAGAATAGATTTTTTTTCGAGCTTTCATCTGAAATGACAAACAAAATTGATCTGCTCTTGATGATTGTAATGATAAATTTATTTGAGTACCCGAGGGGGGTTGGGGTGGGGGTGGGGTGTTTGGTGGGGGTTGGGGGTGGGGATTGAAGGAACAATTCGTCACTTTATATAGTCGAAATATAAAATGGACAAACCTGTAATAATTCTGCCGGCTTCATGCGTCTCCTTCGTTACAATTATCAAAAGAGGCCGAACGTACATCAAAAACAATTCCTCTAGACTTTTCCTTTTTTCTAAGAGTTGATAAAGATTTATTAGTTTTACTACAATACTGTTAATATGGACAATCCATTTAGCATCCTCACTAATATTAACTCCCAAATGCTTGTGAGAGATAACTATCGGGATCGGGTTTCCGTTAAAGTTAAATTCGTGCTCATAAGGTCGGGTCAGATACGAGGTTAATAATGATTAGGTTTTTAAGTGGATTAATTTTTTAGCCAATTTTTTAGCTGTTCCAAATCAAAATTGATAACATTGATAACAAATTTCCTGTTGAATGTGCTAATGCAGTATCATCAGCAAATTAAGTATCTGAAATATCATTTACTTATATATCGGAAATACAGTGGCCTTAAAACTGAACCCTGAAGAACTCTTTCAAAAGAAGTACACTTTTTCATCACAACTGATTGTTTTCTTTCAAGGATGTGTTGTTCAAACTATTTCAATAAATGTTCAAAAGCTTATGAAAAATCCCACAATATAATCGCCGTGAGTTCTTTGTTTCAAGAGCAAATAAGTATTAGAGGGGTTCGGGAGAAATCCAGACTGCAATTTGTACAACAAGCTATGGTCAACGAAGCAATTATACACAAAACCTTTCCGATATAGCTCAATAACGAAATTGGTCTGTAGTTTTCAGGAAGCTCAGAGTTTCCTTTCGTGTAAAGTTCAAAATGAACAAGTTTCCAAGATGTAGGAAAATGACATCAATTAAGAGATTCGGTCAATAGAATCGACAGGGATACAACATACAATATCATTTACTGTTAGTTTTAACATTTTATGGCTTATTCTGTCTGGGCCCGGGGCGGCTATGTTTACTTCCAAAATAAAAAAAAAAAATCTATTATATTTTGGGAAGTCACGTGTAACCCACAATACTAGAGTTTGTTCTCATGTAGAAATCAGCTCGATCGGTTGAGTGTAAGACTTTGTTTTCACTAGGAGGAACCTCAGGGGTCCCAACCCCTAAGGCCCTATGTTCGAAACAATAAACTGATTATTTTGATAAACATTATCTTGTTGTATGTTATATTTACAAACGCGCAATCAATCATTTTCCGTTTACGGAAATTGCCGACAGTTTCCGATGGCACGTCATAGCCTCATGTTCAACTTCTGAATAGGATATAGTGAAATAAGATAGACCTTCAAACGCAAGGTAAAAGTCTGCAATTAAAAAAAGTGGCGTTAAGGAAAAAGTGCTATATTTATGATGACCGGAACAGTTCACACAGTCGCCAATTATACACACATATTCCTTATCTAAGACCCCTGTTCTATCGCGCACAGGATAATTTATTGAATCACTTCTCTCTGATTTAAATATATCTTATTTTTGAAACGGACAACTGGATGAAGGACAAGTTTTATAACTTACAAGCTCGTCTCTAAATTTTCTCTGTGAGATTTAGGAATTCCGCCTCGAAAAAAAGAATTCTTTCAGTTCGTTTTGTGTTTTTTTTTCTTTTCTCCTTTTTTTCTCGGTGTAAAATATTTCCTTTGAAGTCTTGTCATATTGAATAATATGGAACCAAATTTCGATAGTTACCTTCTATACAATATAGACAGAAAAAAAATCAGAATGCGTTGTTTCATATTTTGCGTTAATAAGGTTAGGTCGAATGAACTTCAATATGATAACGGTTAGCTATATAGTTACTAGTTTAGTCGGTGGGTGGGTCGGTCGGTGGGTGGGTGGTTCGGTCGGTCGGTCGATGGTTGGGTCGGTGGGTCGGTCGGTGGGTGGGTCGGTCACAATCGAATTCTTAACGACCCAGGGCTTAAAATAAAATGTGAGGTTAACAGTTTCGAAAATAACTTTTGAACTGGTTACGCTGTTAAAGAATCTGAAAAATGAATCAATACAATAAAAATAAATGGTTCATTGCATGCGATGTACTGGGGCTCGTCGTCAACGCTCCAATAATAAGTAAAAATGCGTTATATATATTTTACGTGTTTGCTCAATCGATGGTTTCTGGTTAACCATTTCAAACAATGATAAAATGCGGAACGGTAGTGTAGGAAATGAATAAATAAATATCAGTTTTATCTTCCGTCTTGTCAAGTTGCATGAGAGAAAATCGATAGAGAGTTTAATTTATTTTTTTTATATATCAGAAATCGAGTCCTAGTATTGAATTCTGTCAACAACGACAGCACACTCCCAAATGAAATCTAGTCGCCAATCTTCTTTGAATAAATAATAGATCATTTTGATATTTGGTCAGATCACGGTTGGCCTTATTTCAATACATTTGATGCACTGATTTTCTTTCGGGCCAGGACAAATTTTAATGTTGACGGGAAACCGACTTATTTTTTATAGAACACAAAAAGCTCTGTCTGTTTGAAACTATAACGGCGCATTACCAAAATCTTATGGTTTTTTTAAAAACTTTATACTGTGTGCGGGAGTCCCGTTCTTGTACCAAACATTACATTTTTTGATTATTTTTAAAGCTGGGCATGAATTCGTTTCTCAAGGCATTTAAGTTTAAGAAAAAAAATCCTTAATCTTGTAACTTGTTAGTTCACCTGGTCCGAAGTACAGGTGTACAAAAACCCTTAACTCCAGTACAGGTGTATAAAAACCTTTAACCCAGTACAGGTGTACAAACCCTTAACCCAGTACAGGTGTACAAAAACCCTTAACCCATTACAGGTGTACAAAAACCCTTAACCCAGTACAGGTGTACAAAAACCCTTAACCCAGTACAGGTGTACAAAACCCTTAACCCAGTACAGGTGTACAAAAACCCTTAACCCAGTACAGGTGTACAAAACCCTTAACCCAGTACAGGTGTACAAAAACCCTTAACCCAGTACAGGTGTACAAACCCTTAACCCAGTACAGGTGTACAAAAACCCTTAACCCAGTACAGGTGTACAAACCCTTAACCCAGTACAGGTGTACAAAAACCCTTAACCCAGTACAGGTGTACAAAAACCCTTAACCCAGTACAGATGTACAAAAACCCTTAACCCAGTACAGGTGTACAAAACCCTTAACCCAGTACAGGTGTACAAAAACCCTTAACCCAGTACAGGTGTACAAACCCTTAACCCAGTACAGGGGTTCATTAACTCTCATGAACCCTTAAACCCCCTCCACTCCCCAAACCCTCCCCACCCCTCCCCTTGCGACATGGACATTTCGATCTTGGATAGATTATATATGACGTAATTCAAACCCGTCATGTCGTTGCCAGAAACTTACACGTATACAAAACCTATATTTAGATATGATAGGTACAGCTTTAGAGGGAACTTTAAATACCCCTTTGTCATCTTAAGTGTGCAAAAGCACGAACTATTTTCCACGCGTGTTTAGTTTTAATCCATATAATTACATGATACTCCTCTCAATCTAGTCACGTGATACTCCTCTCAATCTAGTCACGTGATACTCCTCTCAATCAAGTTCGACTTTATAGAATGTAACTCATTCAACTCCATTGGTCCACGTGTATAGGTATGCGTAGTATCAACACTGTAGTAACTGATGACGAAATAAAGACCGGGATTTCGTTATCACATCTGTGTCACCATTTTGTGACGTTTTCACGTAAAACTCACTTCAAATTAATCTAACCTGAGACAGTGCGCTCCGGTATACTTTTTTCCGGAAATACACACAAAGATTCTTTGATTACTTTATCAGCACTTCGGCAGTATTTCCATCCTGTTTTAGATAAGTCGTGTATCATCTCATCTACAGTCAACAAAGACTTGTACACATTTTTTTTCATATTTCCATTTGTCATATATCATTTGGTTTATTTTGTTTAACGTCCCGCTATAACAGTCAGGGTCATTTAAGGGCGTGCCTAGTTTTGGGGGTGGAAGAAAATCAGAGTACCCGGAGAAAAAAACCCGGCATACGGTCAGTACCTGGCATTACTGCCCCATGTGGGTTTCGAACTCGCGACCCAGAGGTGGAGGGCTTGTAATAAATTGTCGGGACTCGGTCTCGGCCACTGATTCAATAACAGTAATAAAATATTATATTTAATCTCTACCGTTTACTTGATTCATTTTTAATGCATGTCAATCTTCTGAATATGTGTGTTCAAGGATATGTCACCCGTAATCTTATCTCGGAATGAAAAAAGATTAATATGTTATTAAAATTGCAAATAAAAATCAAATTATTTTAAAGCTACACTGCTATCAAAACTTTTGTGATAATTACGTCTTATTCAATTATGACGTCATAATTCAATGACGTCAAATGCGTTTTGACGTCACAAAAGAAATAGGCATGTATCTCTAGTTCACATTTTATACCATGGTGAGAAAGTGTTTCACTAATGTTAGCAAATAAATATTTCATATAGAAAACAAAACCTTTCACTCTGGGATTATCCACCCCGCGGGACACGAGACCAATAGCGTGATGAGAAAACAATTTTGGTTCTTGACGTTTTTCTGCTTTAGGATTGGTAAGGAATTCTATATACAATTTTGATGTAAATCCAATTTGTAATAATACAGAAACTATCAAGATAATATCGATTAGATTGACACAAAGTTTTGATATCACTGCATAACAATGAAACCATCCTATATTACCTTATATAATTTACATTTATGGCATAAATTAGATAAATTCGACGAATACAACATACAACAATCCCCCTCCCAAGAAATCACGTGACAATTTACGAGAAAAATGTAATGTTGTTTATAACCAATAATATAAAAATAAATCTTGACGTATACTTGACGTATAGATAGATGTACACAAGGTTTCCAAATGGATACTGGTTAACCATTTCAAACCATGATGTAATGTAGATTTCAGGCGATTGGAGAAAAATTCTTCTGTGACTACGTGTCAATCATAGGCTTATAACAAGAAATTTGTGACAGAATTGTATGACTAACGATTATTCTGACGTCATTACCCTCGTCGAATAACTGGACTATTCCCTGTTGGATCAGAATCGAGGCATCGTCTTAAATATTGGTGTATATTGTTTTTAAGGTTACCGGATTTTTTTATTTTTTTTTTTAACGTCCTATTAACAGCCAGGGTCATTTAAGGACGTGCCAGGTTTTGGAGGTGGAGGAAAGCCGGAGTACCCGGAGAAAAACCACTGGCCTACGGTCAGTACCTGGCAACTGCCCCACGTAGGTTTCGAACTCGCAACCCAGTGGTGGAAGGCTAGTGTTAAAGTGTCGGGACACCTTAACCACTCGGCCACCGCGGCCCCTAGGTCACCGGGTAACAAATACAAAAAAAAATAACAAAAAAACAATTGATAATTGTGGTAAACAATACATTTTCATTTAAATATTAAAAGGCTAGATTTCGGCAGTTCTAATAAGAAATTACAGATAAATTGGAATGTCAATTGTTCCTCCCATCTACTCCAGCGGTTGATTTCATGCATTTTATATTTAATACATATATCTATATAAGCCCACTGAATGACAATTACTATTGATCTGAGAGCAACAGACACTTTGGTTAACCAGTCGTAGTGATGATGACATGTGTATAGCGAAAATATGATTTCCTAGTCCGTGTATCATACGCATTATTATTACAATCATTTAATTTGATTTAAATATATTGTGAACAAGACAACTGGACAAGAGATAAGTTTTTACAACTTAAGAACAATCTTTTCAAATTTCATTTTCCCATGCCTTTCTATAAACAGTAATGCAAAGATTTGTCGGAATTTAAATTTTTCTTTTTTTATATTTTGATATTTTTCAAAAATAATGTAACAATATTTCATGGTTTGACACTATCAGAAATCAGAAGCTGTCTGTCCCTATAAAAGATTATCAGAGGAGAGGAATTAATATATGCTTTAAGCACAGGCGTCTTCATCTGGTTAGAATTTATAGTTATAGAAAAAAATGTTGATATAGTAGGAGTAGGGGCTAGTATGTTTTCTATAAGTACCAACCAGATACATACGCCTGTGTTTTAAGCTTGTTTTCAAGTCCTCGTTGTATTTATATGATAAAACTGTAGTTTGTAAATGTTGGAAAAAAAAATTGTTATTATGTATATATTGTACATAGTGTTTTCTATGCAAGACAAGTTGAAATGAATCGACTGATCAATTATCTAATATATATATATATATATATATAATACGCACATGTATCATGTTTTGTGCTATCTGACTCGTAACCAGGTTGATTTTCTTATTTTTTTATTTTATTTTCTTCCATTTTAAGAAACCCATTCAAACCACTTAGTGACTTTTATGTGTAATACAATGTAAATGACACCAAACCAGCGCGACTTGATTAAATCTGCCTAAATGTGCTCAATTAGTTGGTCTCAGTGTATTAGACCCTCTTTTTTTTCAAAGATTTTTATTCTCTGTGATGTTTGTTAAAGATTGAAAAAAAACCCACTTTTATTATAGATTTATAATTCTTATTCTGTATCTCAGTCATTTTTTTAAATTTACATGCCACATTGTAATATTAATTGTATGTTTTATTTTACATTGTGAAGTCTTCTTAGTAATATGACTATTTTACCTGAATAGATATCATTACTACATGTGTACTTGAACTATGTGGGGGAAATCGCTTAAAATGTTGCTGTTGTTGTGGTGAATATATTCTTCAAATATTTTCAACAGTTCACGTAGACTGTACCTACGAGATATATAATTATTGCTAGTGAATGAGAGTGCCATATGCTTTCCACTGCGCTACCCAGGTTAACAGCTGTTAACCAATGTGTACCGTTATAAAATTTGTTATATGGCCATGTGCTGGTCTTAAAATAGTAACATAACGGTGCTACCCTATGACGTAGGCAAAGTAACATTATCCAACCAAGGAATACTAGCCAATCAAAACAGTACACATTTAGTTTATCCGTGAATAAAGCATTTGGGTCAACCTATTCCGGTTTACCCGTCAGTGTCTCAAATATTTTAAGTAGGGAACAAAACTCGCTGTAAGGACATTTCGAATTAGTTCCCATGTTAAAAGAATACAAATATGTTCTAAATGTGTTCAAATACATCATTATTTTACAACGCGGGCACAGCCTATTTTTAGCAGCCTCTGTCTGACCTCCCCTACAAAGTCGATTCGTCCACTGTACCTAACACGGTGATCTGCTTTGGAGCGTTTGTCGAGGTGAAGTGGTTTGCCCGAACACCGAAGAAAATCAAGCTAGAAATTGCATGTTTCTGGCTTGAATTTTCGTTCCTTTCACCAATCTTTCATTTTGGGATATATTTGGGGTAAAGGGTCCATTCACAGGATTTTTATATGAAGTGAAGGTGATTTTTCGTGAAATTTATACTCAAAACATTCGGTGCAATGGAATATGCACACACAAAATCGACAGAGGAAGTACTCGAATACTTCAATGTCGAAACGAGCGGTCTATCGGAGGAGCAAGTTAAAGTAAACACAGAGAAATACGGTCCGAATGGTAAGTACGAATTTAACATATGAACATTTGAATCACCTTGAAAGAGTGAAAATATGCGAGCTTCTCCGCGTGGTGGTCACGTTGGCTGCGTGTAACAATCGCCATATTTGATATAATCAGATAAAAGTAGTCGATAAATAAAAATGAATTAACTTTGAATAACCTTATATGATTATGTTAAATCATTATGAACATAACTTATTTAGTTGTACACATCATCACATAATCTATTAATTCATTTTTCTGTTTTATTTTGCAGAACTACCGACGGAAGAGGGTAAGTAAAGTGTGGAATTTTTATCGGTGGATTTACTCTGGTGAAATGTCACCCGTGAAAAGGATTTCGTTATCGTGATCATTATTTTGTATTCAGAGGACCTTAATTGTTTTCTCCAGGTAAACCACTATGGGAACTGATCCTAGAACAATTCGACGATCTTTTAGTGAAGATTCTCTTGCTAGCAGCTATAATCTCATTTGTAAGTATACTTTTAACTATGTCATAATTAGAAGTGTCAACACGACACGTGGACCGGTTGTATGTGATTAGTACCAAACTGTTAAAACCATGTGATATATATATACAAATATTATAGAGGGCAGATCTAACATCACTGGCGGATATTTGAAACATCTGCCCATTGGAAGGAACTGGAATAGCATCTGTGTACATGGAAATTAGATAAAAGGATTAACACAGTTTTACATGTGTGCATAGTTTGTGATCATTATATGTATACCAGTATGCCTAGTCGTTGTACCCGACCTAAAATTCGAGAGAAACATTTTATGGCAACTGGAGACGGAGGATGGGTGAATTGTGATAATTGATATATGGAAAGAAGTGATTTAGTCAGACGGAGATCGGTTGATTATGTACCGTGTGTACAAGGGTGGGCTATAGCTATAATCCATGGTTGCAGATAACAAGATCTGTCTGGAAACATTTCCCTTTTCAAGGAAGGAGTCTTTGTGATGAATACAATGCATTCTCCATAAGTGTTGGTCTAACATGGTATATAAATTTATAATAGCAAATCACATTCCACAGTCTAGACAAATGTCTGCCATTTTCAAGGTGGTAGTCGAAGTATCCTCTCATTTGAAGGGATGTACTGGAACTCAGCATTTCTTGCAAGTTTGAGAATGATAACCTGTATTTAGTCCCAAAAAACAAAAGAATATTGTTTTTGTCTAGCAACCAATAAAGTTTAAATTAACATAAAAGTTCTGAAGTCCTGAAACTGTCACAAAATGCCCCAATCCTACTATACAAATTGAACTGTCCCTAGTATATGTAATATTAGAAACAAGTTTCTTGTGAAGCTTGGAAATGTGCATTAATGTCTTCATGGAGATCTCTTAAAAGATCAGCTAAAACCTTGTAACTTTATGTTTAGAATTTATATTTTCATTTAAAATATCCTTATGCCAAGAAAATTTTCAGCTATTGATTACTAATTCTTAAAAATAGAAATTGAAAGAGGCAGTGATTTGTGACTAGTATACCCTATCTGCCATTTTCTCTGACATGTTTAAGAGGTTGTAAAAGAAATATTTCGAACATGCAATACTTTATTTTGTTGTATTGATAACAGTTCCCTTCATAGAAAAATGTGACCTGTTCTGAAAATCCTGCTACATGTGTATTTATGGACACAGGATGTTGTAAAGTCAGTGTTAAACAGTTTCACTATCTGTAGATCTCTGTATATACAAACTGGTATACATCCTTCCACGGCTATTTTTGTTTTTATGCTAGCTCTATATATAATGACTCACACAGACAATAACTGATTGAAATTCATCAATTACATGCATCACTTAACCGACAACATTCAGCTATGCTCCTGAACACAGGTGATTTTCACCTTTTCCAATTGAGATTCAGAATATTGTGTAGTTACTTTTGATCATGACCTTGATCACAAGGTCATAGGCAGTAATAATTAGGTCAGATGTTCAGTACTCCTGTACTATACTAGAGTATGCATACATGTATGTAATCTATCACAAATACTTGATGTAACTTCATTTCTAATATGAAAATTATGTGTTGAGATCTTAGAGCTAGTATATACATATATATACTTGAGATACAAATGTGCAGCTATTTTACCAGCCTCACTGATGTTGGGACTCATGGTCTCTGGCTTTTCAATCTTGGAGTACTACTAACTATGACTTAATGAATGTATTAATAAAGAATTTAATTTCAAAATTTTAGAAGATCCTACTACAAAAGAACACTGATCATGAGTTGTCCTTGTCTGCTTAAATTTGGGGGGAAAAAATAAAAAAAAAAATGAAAGATTCTTAACTTGGGGAATCTAACAAGTATCACAAAGCTTAACTATGGAAAATATCACAGGCATGTCATTATTATCTCGAGGTAGACTGCTTGTGCTTTCAAATTCAATAAAAAAAAATCTTGCAACATGCAACAAGTTTTTGGTAAAACATTTATCATAGTTATAAGGTTTTAGTTTGCAATACAGTGATTTTTCTAAGTCCTCACAATCTAGTTCCTTTATTACTTAGGAAAATCGTCTGTTCTTTACAAACGCTGTGGCCATGGTCTGTTACCAATTAATGGGGATAATATATTATTATACCGAAATTTAGTGTTGTAAGGGGAGGTAACTCATATGTTACAATATTTAATTGTAAACTCCCAGTGAATACATTGTAGATAAAATTAGAAAACACCACCACTTAATCCAAAAATATTTGTATAATTTAAGAAATTTCTAAATATCAAACTTTGTGCTTAATTTTCATACACTAAATTATATAATATAATGAGTGTAGATTTTACAAAATGGTCGGTTGGAGGTCCTGTATACTTGTTAATAGCTGATAAATAACCCGTCCTGGAAATAGTGGGTTCAAACGGAGGAACAGCAGGCTGGTTTTGTTGGCAACCAGACTTAATATGAATTACAGTGATCAAAGAGCTTAGAACTTAAGCATTGAACAGGGATTAAAGTTGAAACACACTAGTGATGGGAAAATCAATTACATATTCAAAATCGATCATCAGTTATAATTGGAAAGGCCTTCCGAAGTAGTTAATCAGTTATGTAATCGGATGACAGTTTATTCAACTGTCCTATAAAATACATCAATTACCAGTTGTTGTTATTCTTATGTCAATTTGATTTTAGAATATATCCAACATCTAAGTAGGATTCACTAATAATTGAAACATGCGAACAGTTTATTTTGTTTTTATGTATTCTACGTAAACGTAGGCAATGGTATTTGTTTAATCTTAAATCCAGGAAAAAAACAATATACTAAGATCAATTATAAAAAAAATTCTATTGATTATCAGATCAGTTGATGTTCGTAGTTAATCAATTATATCTGAGCATCACTAACAGGTGAACAATATTTTCATGTGTTATATTTTGACAATTGAAGGTTGTTACCACTATTTCTCAGAAAGTATCGAGTGATGTCACTTAAACTTGATGTTCAGCTTTAGAGTTTTTTCCCTACAAACTGGACATATACTTTTCTTAAAATCATATCGTAGAGATCCTTTGACTTCCACTAAATAATTAATTAATAATTATCAGGACAAACAGCAGAGTCTAAAGCCGTAATTAAAACTACAACACATCTTGTTAGTCAATGTTGAGATAATAATCTGAGAGTTAATAAATATCCACATCCACCTCAACTAAAGACAATGATTGTATGATGTACCTATCAGCTCAGATGGATTTACTTGGCTTGCAATTCTGATAAAACTTCAGTGGAATGTGCAAGTTTGGTGTTTCCATGTATCTACTGTGTGATGTGTACTGGCCGGTTATGCACGTAAAACTGTTCTTGCCATAAATACAACAGGCTATAAGACATTGACCTTTCCATATTTTACCAAGCCTACCACACATCTATGATAACTGGTTGCAGCTGAATTTGTCTCTTGACTGGCAGATCTGCTGGTAGGGATCTGAAGAAGCAAGCTATCAGCTTTTGTTTGATGGAAGACAGCCAGTACATATAGGCTAGTATTAATTAGCCGGCAGATGAAGATGTCAGATTGCGTCTTATATAGCACAGTGTAACCAACCACCCCGGCAAGTATATTGTAAAACAAAGGCCCAGACCTAGAGTTTTTCTCCAGAGATGCACATCCCTTCTTTTTGAAGATCAGAGAATTCAGAATTTGTACGAAGTACAGGAAATTACTCCAGCATTTTATTCATTATACATCCGTGTATACACACAATCTAAATGTTAATTTTGTCCATCTTGGCAAAAATTGAACGAAAAGAATCATGAATAGAAAGAATCAAGACTAAAGAAAAGGGGCCAGGCATTGATTATGGAATATAGAGCATTGCCTGGTCTTTACTTACCTATAGCTATGTATAATAGTTTGGGAATGTTACAGCGTCTTTGGTCTTATTTCAAGAAGAATGTTATACAGTATATAATTAATCATTTGGGAATTATCAGAATAAATAAATTTACTGGAACAATTGCAAAATTTTGGAAGTAGATAATTTCAATTGTGAAAGCATATATATATATGGGAACCATTGTCATCCTAAAGTCCTTAAAAGATTCAATTGTGAAAGCATCTATGGAACCATATTCGCCCTAATTATAAAGTCTTTAAGAAAGCCCCCTACAGATATCGATATTTATAAATTAACCTGTTAAAATATATAGACATGAGGTATGAGCGCTACTTACAAATTAAATCTGTACAAATTAAATAAGCTTTTAAATAAAGGATAATTACTTCATATATTGCTTTAGAAATGTTTGGTAGCCACTTTAGACCATGGTCAAGCAATTTGAATAAAGTTAGCTTAAGTGGTTTAAATAATACACATAATGGCTCAGAGATAGCTATAATGTGTTTATAAGACTTCAGGTGTGAGGACTGGCGACCAACGTTTGTCCAGGCCATGGCCACTGAACGACATGTCTGTTCCCAGTGTAAAACATTAACAGTTCCTTAATCACTGTAGATGTGTTTTAAATATCCGGAGTATGCAATTCTGAATTTGAAGGACAATGACGTTTTGCTCTCAAAGGATTTGTTTATATTTTATATTGTCCCTTTATTGTCTAGTAGAAGTTGTACATGCTTATCAGATCTGAGAAACAAAAGCATGAACCGAATACTTGTGTGCTATATTGTTTTGGAGGACAGACTGGTGCTCATTAATTGAGGGCCACAGCTTGTGCACATCACATATTGTAGTCTGTATATTACTTGGTACTGTACCTGTCGATAGTATGATTTTGGATTGTTCATGAGAAATGGATATTATGCTGTTTGGAAAAATGTTGAAATCCTGTCTTGAAAAGCCCGAAATTTGCTCATAACATGGATTCATGGCACAACCCAGCATTATCTCTGTAAGATATATAAAATTAAGAACGACTGAAAATCTGGTCTGCATTTACGGTGCCTTAATATTATCAGAAATGGTGCATTGAAGTTTTATTTTCTGACTAAATATGTTCAACACTACCACCTGTCTAAGTTCTTTCCTTCTTTTCCCGTAAAAACATCGGTGCCCTGAAATAGCACCCCAATGCATCTTAAACCCCATGACCTCCCTTATTGTTCATTCTATGTATGAAATGATCACGGCAGGCTCTGCATGCCATTTCTTTCTCCCGAAACCACTACCTTGCCGAGCAACCAGCATGCTCTTTGCACACCACCCCAATAAAAACTGACATCTCTATTGTAGCATGATTTACCACCAGAAAAAAACAATCAGGAGTTTAGAATATAACTTTTATGCATTTGTCCGTTTCCAATAACTCCTGTACTTTTGTTCATACAGCTTGACTGTAAATTTCAGTGTCTTCCAATTGCAACCACTGGATAGTATATATGTACATACATGTAAATGTACATAGCAAACATATAGATAGGATAAATTTGGCAGATCTTAGATCAGAACAGGTATTATATGTTCAGGGGTCGTTTTCCGTTGATCCGATTGGAGAAGATCTAGATTTATGAGAAGATTTAAATTCAAGCTCGTTCTAGAGAGAGACCTTTACCTCCACCATGTTTGAACAAAGTCTGATCGACCTCGCACTATTGATTGTGTAAATGTAACTGATACTTGTCCAATAAAATAATGCAGTCGTTATGTAATGGTATTGAAAGATTTGTCAGCAATTAATTGAATGAAAATTGATTTTTCTATTCAGTTTCACCTCATCAGTAAAATCATTTTATAAAATATCTAGAGATTTCCCATCATTTAAAATTTGTTTAAAAAAAAAAAGAACATTTGTTCAATCAAAAATATTTTGCAGATTCTTTTCAAGCTCATTCAATATGTTTAAGATTTTAAAATCTTGTTTAAATCTTGAAATCATATTATGAATTAATGAGAAATTTGAATACAGTATATTCTGTATATGGTATATAATTCTATTACTATGATTTGATTAATTTGGCCTAAAGTTGTGTGGTAATTGTATAATTTGCGGCCCCCAATCTTTGATGTTACACTAGGGTAGAGGGAGGGTGCTTCAAATTCTTTATATATGGTACATTCACATTTCAGAATGTTAATCATGATCATGATTATACCATATTTTTACCTGTCTGAAAAAATTTGACCCCTAACTCTACCCTGCGTGTACAACTGTCATGATTGAACATCCCAACAACTAAAAAATTCAAGCAGGATTGTGCAATTCTGTCACTCGTGATCTTTGATATTCAGTAGAATATCACTTGAGCTGAAAAAGCGTTCCAGGTCGATGATCAAAATACATCCACCTAACACCAGAGTTCAGCGTTTGTACGTCATACATCTATATTTACGAGTGTGTGATACAGCAATATACAATTTCATCAAAATCGTGTTATTGTACGTACAAAGCTATAGCTATTTCATTGTGTAGTCAGGCTTAGTTACACCAATATAAAGATATATTACTGGTGTTAAAAAGACGGCCTTGTTGGAGGTTATTTAAAGGTCAAAGTTGTTAAAAGAGTTCGGAATTGTAGGTGGTTTATTTATTGTAAAGTATACATGTACCTTAGACATTAAATGACTTCGTAGATTTAAATGTCTTTGTAGATATTATGTATTTAACTACTAGTACTGTATATATTGCTGTTATTGATTTTCTTACGAAATATGTTATTTCATAGCAAATGGTGGCATGGATAATCCTTTCCCACATAATACAGTTGTTTTCTTATTCAGTTTGTATAATACATTGTTCATGAAAATACTACTGGGCTAAAAAAATCTGCAGAATTAGATTGAGCTGTTGAACTGTACACATTTCGCAGGACTGGCATTTAAGAATTTTTGTATAGTCAGTGTCTGAAAGTAACTCTGAATTCTCCATAGACAATAGGTCTACAGAAAACTGAAATTCCATAGCCCAAGTAATTTTTCCATAGACCCATTTTTTACAACATGCTTTTAGTAGCAGAGTGATAGTCGTTAAACTTATTGTGAAATAAGTGCAATGTTGTTAATGAAATAAAAAAAATGAGAATCAATTGTAATTGTTAATAAGATTTTTATTTGTGATTGTTAATCAGTTCTTTTTTAAATTTTATTTTTTAAAATTTATTTTATTGAAAAGAAGCTGGCATCATTTAACATGTTGACAGTTTTTTCTGATTCGACCATAGCTATATTGTGTACAAATATCCGGCAGGATTTGTCATTCTCATATGTGATCCCATTGTCTAGTTTTTTTGCTCTATCAAGACGGCAAAGTGCAACATAATCAAGAAATGAAAAATCCTGTTTTGCTACCGCATGGGCATTTCTGAACTTGTTCCTCAGATTTTGTAATTGAGCTAAGCTGAGCTGTCTCATTGCTGTGACTCCCTCCGACTTATTTGGCTCTCGTTTGTTTAAGAATGCCTTCTCGGCATCTTTATGGCTTATACTTTCTCATGGGCCTTGACACTATCTAATTTAAAGTTATTTGTACCATCAACCCATATCTGGGACAGCGAATTTCCCGTACCATGCTTATTTTTCTTTTCACAACAGTACCTACATTTCATCACGTTGTCCTCGACCTCGTAACATAACCAGTCTCTTCCAACAAGCCAGTGGCGTTGAAAAGTCCTTTCTCTGGTGTTGTCGTCATATGCCTTTCGTTTAGCATGTAACTGTGTCGCCGAGGAATAAGCAGAGGAATGTTTTCGCTTCGTATTTGGTTTAGCACCTTCATAATACTTTAACATGTGCGCCATGTTGTTTTGAATAACTGCGTCATGCAAACGCTTGCATCGTTCGGTGTCAAATCACTCAGACGCTTGAAGCAAATACACCCTGCTGACGCGCTTTTCTCGGAAGATTTACTTTTATTTGTGCTCATTTATTACTGGATCATTAGTCAAAAGACAAGGAAAGATTTTGTTATCATGTGTCACGAGGAAAATTTAATATCAAGACTGAAAAATTGCATAGCCAATCGGTCCAACACAATGAATTTTTACATAGACCGATCAGATTTTCTGTGGCCTCGGGCCATCGGACCACCTTTACTTTCGAACACTGTATAGTACACATGTACATACTCACTGTTGCCAAAAGAAATCAATAATATTGTCAGCATCGTTCTGACTGTCTACATGGAGGGAAATAAAATAGCTCTATCTTATTTTATATGACTGTTTTCTCTGCCAAAATTATGACGTGACATCAATCTAAGTCAATATTTGTCTTGACATTTTAATTGAAATGGCTAGGATAGATCAAAGTCAAACGCAAAGGAGACCGAGACATGTATATACACATTGTAGAATCATCATGAAAAACCAGTCAGAATATCAGTTTTTACCATTCATCATTTTTTCTCTCATGGTCCTTGGACACACCATTGACTTATAACGGCTTTGCATAAATTATCTAAGGCCTTTCCCCGTCTCTCTTGGCGATTGATCTACAAGTCGTGATCAGAAACGGGCGTTGATATTAACCAGTTTGCAAAAGACAGCATGTTGAATGGGACTTCTGGCAGCTAGAGCAGACATATCCAGAAGAGAGAGAGTTTTATTCAAACTGTAGACTAGTACTGTTCCGTGAAGAAATATCGATAATGTCTCAATCAATATGTAGGGAGCGGCACGCTACAAAGTGTTAATCTATCATAAACGGAATGAGATATCTGCACAGTATTATAGCTTCTAGCTAAAAAGCTTCAGGCTTGGGTAAAATCATCCTCAGTTGTCTTGTTCTATGAATATTCATTTATGTCGCATGATGAAGGTTATTTTGCATATTTTGGGAATTAGGAAATTGTGATAATTGAAACAGTAATTCAAAAGTATAAGGCCCGAGTATTGCTAGTGAGTTTTAATTGGTGTAGTGCTATAATGAGTTGGTAATCATTGTCATGGTAATCAATACGCCGCCATATCCATTTCAATTTGGACCTTGAATGATTTTTCACCTGCATTTTATTGATGCTTTAGTTTAATTCATTACAGCAAACTACATAATGTTTACGAAACTGAGCACAAACACTTAAATGCATTCTGATGTAAATGTATGCGTATAAATGGCTCATTGATTTGAAAAAAAAATGCAATTTGTTATTTTCTAGGTTATTGGCTTGTGGCAATTATTTCTTCTAGCAATGATTCACAATTAAGATTTTCTGGATATATATTTATATATTTAAAAAAAAATCTTGTATGATTTTCTGAATAATCAAAACTGACCAAGTTTTGGTGTATATGTCGATGTTTAAATGTAAAGATGACTAAGTTTTCAAACAAGGAATTCTGCAGTCATCGAGTTTATATATGAAAATGTATACAAATTAAGATATGAGGAGTAGACAGATGTCAATGCGTCGGCACTACACGTGGTTAAAATATGTCATTTTAATTTACAGAGAAACTTGAGGACATGTGTCAATAACCGTAATAGTTGAATTTGAAGTGAAGTTATTATGTAGTTGCATTAATGAACTCCACAAGTTAATTAAATATCAATCAAACACAGACTTGTATTATCTAATCCTGTGATCAAAGCAATGATCTGTCTGGTTATAATTAGTGTTATTGTTATTCTACATCAAAAAAAAAAAGTAGAAGACTGAAGTTTTGATCAATTGTTTTGCTCCTGAATAAAACAATGATGTTTACTAAATATAATTTTCATAACTAAGACACATTTTAGAGATTTATTTACAGATTAAATCTGATTTTAAAAAATCTTATCATAATTATATATAATCGGTAATTGATTAGACAAGGTCATCCGATTATCCCGATTAATCGATCATGAAAATATCATCCGATTTCCATCACTATTGGTCATTATTAGAATGTTTATCATATCTGAAGATATCCATAACATTAATCTTCAGAGTGTATGTATAGGTAATTCATGCATTAAATATTTATCTTTTAATCATTAATAAAATTCGAAACTGTATCCGGTAAAGCAGAGTTTAACAGCTGTACATGATGTGCACCTCCGGGTTGGTTAACCAACGATTAATTTGCTACCTTTGTCGTTGTATATCATTCAACTCCTACTGTTGGGATGCACATATATTTAGTCCTGAAATTGATTTTATGTAGATATCTGCACACATGTGACAATTATATGATCAGGCTATTTGTAATATATATTTACCCCTGCAGCAAAATATATATTATATTCGAATTCACGCATGATGATAATTTGATGAAGATTCGCTACTGGTTGCCAAATTGAGATACTAGCTAGCTAGTTATCATTTGATCAATGATTGGTTGATTTTGCCTAGACAGAGAGAGAAACGAATGCAAAAATTCAAGATTCATTGAACACAAATTTTTATCATTGAAAGTTTAGTAGATGAATTTATTATATATAATGAACAAAATAAAAAATGAATAAAAAAGATGTGCACAGCCAAAACTATAACTTACATGTAAATGTACAGGAGGAATGATGCATTTCTGAAGTACAAAGAGGGCTTTTCTGCAGTATATAGAAACTTTGGCAATGATTCTGTCGCTCACATTTTTAATTTCATAAATCTGTCATTTACTAATTTACTATTCATAAAGTGCCTATTCTGTCGTTTACTAGATAAATTTGACCATTCTAGATCTGTTGTTCACTACACCTAAACTTGATCATTCATGCCGTTTATTATGTGAACTTGGTGATTCTGTTGTTGATTACATAATTTCAAGCATTTCGTCGTTTACTCTGAAAATTTTACTGTTCTGTTGTTAACTAAATTGATAGTCAATATATACTGGACCACAATAATATATATAATGTCTTGCATGTACCTTATACAGAATGTCGTGGGCGGATTTTAATTGTAGCTGATATGAAATCTGATATACAAACTAAGGGTTGTAAACAAGTTGAAGATGTGCGGTATACAAGTTGCCATGTGTGTAAACAAACAGGTATTCTCACCGTCTTTAATTGGAATTGTAACTCTTTGTAGGCCCGCCCTTATTATCTCCCTTGTGGAGAGGCTTAGCTTGTAAATCAAAAAGTTTTGTTATATTTCGTAGATAATGTCGTTGGAGAAGGTTATAAATGAAAAATTTAAAAGCCTGAGATTAGTTTTCATGTGATGTATTTTTGGTGTGAATTTTGATAGGCTAGCATTTTGGGAAACCAATTTGTGGTTTACGACTTTGATTTATTATATAAACGAAATTCAAATAAAATATTAAGGAAAGTGGAGATTGCTTGATATTTAATGTTTGAGAAAACCTTCAAGTTTAATTTCTGTCTTAAAACAAGCTGCCGTACAACAGTCCTAGGACCTGAAGTTGCTTTGACATGGTATAACTATTCTTATAATCATGACGCTTCTGGCACATGTGCACGTGGTTAGTCTCATATTTCATGTTCCATTCAAAATGGCCTCTCCTGCTCATGATCACTTGTAAAATGCACTCTTGTACAATGATCACGAGGATGGGATGCACCGATCATTGTTGCTTTCCTCTCATGACAGATTCTGTTTGATTGTAACATAATATTTTGCATCAATTACAGTTTAACTCTCAAGAGAATTAAATGTAATTAAAGAGGAGATGTGGCATTATTTTGTTAGAGCATTGTTCAGCGAACAGCAGTGTTTTTACTGCATGTATAACTGGGCGCCATAAACGACCCCATTCCAAATACATTTTAGTCTTATATTTCCCAAAATAAACTGAAAATGTATTCAAAACTCCAGAAAAACACAGAAAATTTAATGGCAAATATTACATAATAAAGATACGTATAAACAGACACACAAGGGTCAATATTGGTGTTTGTCATCATATTAAGCTAGAATTATGAAATTGGGAAGCATCATACATGTTGCTCATCAAATAATTATTTA
Organism: Pecten maximus; assembly: GCF_902652985.1. Taxonomy (NCBI): domain Eukaryota; kingdom Metazoa; phylum Mollusca; class Bivalvia; order Pectinida; family Pectinidae; genus Pecten; species Pecten maximus. The sequence goes on along the minus strand of NC_047022.1, from coordinate 7,658,239 downwards.
ATTATTGGCATGAGCATTTTTAACATCATTTACTGTAAAACGTTAAATTTTCCTAATTTATGAAAAGTTGGATTTTCCCAAACTACACAGGAAAACCATTGAACAGGTATTGTGAATTACAGTAAAGTGAACTGTACATGTAGATATATATGGAAAAGTCCTCTATAAGTGTGGACTTTAAGATGAAAGCCTTTGTCTAGATCTGCAGATGTTGATCAGGACAACCTACACTAAGGGATGTGTAACAGTAAAACTGGTAGAGGTTGGAGCATCAATATAGTTAGAATGATCATTTCCTGAGGGAAATGGTACTGCAGAAACTCGCTGAAGGAAAAAGGCTTAGCTTGAGCCAATTACTGTCGAAAGATGAAAGACCACGGCTGAATGTGTAGGATTGTATCTACAAAAAGATGACTTGCGAATCGGAGATGATTAGAAATTTTCTTGTGTCTGTAATCCTAGCAAGTCTTGTTTTAATTTGCCAGCCTCAAGTTGACAAAGCCAGTTTACAATATCATATAGTTTGCGATTGATCGTCTTCCAGGTCCCATCAATGATGTTGTTTCTCAGACTCGAAATCCAATTTGTGTCTTTGTGATTATTGCTGTCTCGGTGTGATTGATGTAGTTTGGAATTTCAATATTAGTTTGTATGCACCGATACTTGATAACAACTCGAGTTATAATATAACTGCTCAAGAAAAATGTTATCCAGATAGATGTGGTTGGGATTCCATTGCATTAGCTGTTTAAAAGTTGTGATTTTTAAAAATAGATGACAAACAATTTTGTGAAAACATTTTTGCATTGTGATGTTGCAATTGGTTGATGGTTTATATAGAATGGTTCAAACTAATATAATTTGTCTGAAATAAAATAAAACATAATGAATTAGAATCATTATTAGAATGATTGATGATTATAATAGAAGTCGGAGAAGACGTTGAAAAAAGGACAAAGAAAATAGTATTTAACTGTATGACAACAAATTTCGGTGACTAACTTTTGTTGGTGAAAGTTTTTCGCAGGACATTAAGCCTAGCAGATAAGTCACTTCCAATCTAGCTGTTACTGCTGTATCAGGCCAAGGAGGTCAATAGGCTCTTTCATATTCCTAATAAAAGTCTCGTGTAATCCAGTTCTTTTCACAAATGCAATCTAGCTACTTTAGCTGGAAATAAGAATGTGTTGGTCTGAATTATTGAAGGACAGCTGTATTGTATATATATATATATATATGAATGAATGATGATCTGTAAATAGATTATGATAAAAATTGATGGATTTCTACATCAAATCCGAGGACCTAGACTCGACTGACACACTAAAATATAATAATACTCCATGGAAAAAAAAATGTGCATTTAATCCATGGAGCTAGATTTACGTACTAAAATTAAATGTTGCATGGAAAAAAAAAAGATGACTTTCTTATGATGTTGATATGTTGTTTTATGAACCTGACCAATATCCTATTTTCTGTGTTTACAGGTATTAGCTTGGTTTGAGGAGAGTGAGGAACAAGTTACAGCGTTTGTAGAGCCATTTGTAATTCTGACGATTTTAATATGTAACGCCGTTGTAGGAGTGTGGCAGGTAAGTGTATAAATTGTCTCCCTTGCGATTAATGGTTTCAAAAATAAGATTTAAGAATGGTTTTCATTTTGCGAGAAAAAAAGCGAAATTCAGTGACCAAAAGATTGTATGTACAGTTGTAAATAGTACTCACTGATATAGTTAAAGATACAATTTTAATGTCCAGTATATATATATAAGCTAAATGATTAAGTCGACATTTTTCTCTCAATTAAATTCCAATTTCAACAAATTTTATTGCAAATGCAAAAAGATAGGGCCTCAGGCAAAGTCTATAATATAAGCCTTCTCAATAAAACTTTGGTATGATATCGATATATAGAGTCATTACAATGATCAAACAAACATACAAATGCTACATATAGTGTTTCTGCATCCCCATTGGACTAGATACATATATAAGCAATTTATTAGGAACCGTTAACGTTACTGTCATTTAATTTGTTGTCCAATAAAAATTTTTCAAGAAAGTGGAAATAATTTTGAATTTCCCGAGTTAAGAAAAATGCACTAATAATATGTTTATTGTGTAGTAGATTCCCACTTTATTGATGATTAGAAAGCTTGCTACATACATTTATTGAATGAATATATAATGCAGGAATACATTTGGTAAATCTAATCGGCTTGCACGATACACGATTGCCAGCCATTTTAGAACGAGTAGGCTCCATCATATGTCGGTTAGATTGAATCCTGTATGATTGAAACACTCGCTAAAGCTGTGAAACATCGGCGCCAATGCGTCAACTGCAAAGACATGTACTTAATGATACACATTTATATGATGAAATCAGATACAATTTCGCTGGTTGCTTTGGATACTAGCGGTGTAGGCTTATGAAATCTCTCGTTACAGGTGTGTAATTCCTCAGGTAACAAACACCATGTGTTACGACCTGACACGCACGACCTTTAGGTTATATATATATGTTATATGTACACAGATGTTGCGGAAACAACTCCCCTCTGTGTGATACCTGGGGACCTGTTGACTGCAACAACTGTTCCTTATAGTTAAATATTTACCCTGGTAAATTGAAACTTAAAATATTTTTTTTTTGTTAAAATCTATAGAGACTTTTCAATCTTGTATTTGATGGCAACATTTAATTCAATGAGGAGAAAATGTCAGATTTTTAAATTGCAGTGAAAATTTAACTGAAATTAAATAGGAACATTTTGTAATTATATAAGGTCTTTTGATGAAATATTACTGTATTTGAATTTCTATGAAATACTGAGCTAAAATGTACCGTCAACATCGGAAATATGTAGTTACTTTTTCATTTCTATTTCAAGCATTGTTTTGATGAAATTTTCAACCGATCATTAAAGAATTTTTCAGTTCAATTCCTAACATTGACATAGTAGAATATTGATCACATATTATTCCAAATTAAGAAATTTCATGTTGTGATGTGACATTTATGTGTTGTTCAATAATTAGATATTGTGTGATTGCCGTTTTCAACCGGTAATCATGCAGAAATGCTATAAATAAAGACTCTGTTTAATTAATGTTGTCACTGACCGATAAAATGTACCTCCATTCCCAATATACAGCTGTGACTTGTGTTATATTACTACAGTCATTAGTATCATGACCAGTAAGTATCCCCAGGCTGTACAATTTCATGTTTAAGAGTGCATAAAGGCTTACCTGTAAATTTATCAAAAAAAATTTTATATTCATTATAAAAACTATGGTTCTTTAGTTTTTCAAAAGTATAATTTGTCACTAGTATTGATGCACTGCTGCAAAACTTAACGAAAAATCTTAAAAAAGAAAGAAAAGAAAAATGAAAAATTCTAGATAAAATAATTTATCTGCCAATGGCATCGAGTCATGGACTGCTAATGTGTTTGGGTTTTGTTTAATGCGAGTTTTGGCCTTTGCATATATATATATATACACCATTTACATAAATACGTAAATATTGATGGGTTGCAGGAAAAGAATGCTGAGGATGCTATTGAAGCGCTGAAAGAGTATGAACCAGAAATCGCTAAAGTAGTGCGTAAGGGTCATAGAGGAATTCAGAAAATCCGCGCCAGTTTGCTGGTCCCAGGAGACATTGTAGAAGTCTCAGGTGGGTTGTACGAAGTCAAACAATGAAAAAACAATCGTTAATTTGGTCAGTGCTGGTTTGTCTAATTGTCTTGTCCGGTCAGTGTCGTGTTGTTGGGGATAAATCAATCGTGTTCTTGATCAAAAGTTTGTGGTATCCAAACCGTCTCGCAATCCAGTAAGGTATAGGTGACAGTATGGTAAATGAAGACTGGATGGTATGTTTGGTGTCCTGTCTCCATGTCACAGGAGGACTGTGTCGTTTTATTTATAATCAATATTTTCTCATTCAACTTTCGAACAAGGTTTAAGAAATCATATATAAAATCAGGAGTTTCATGTTGTGAAAATCATATCTGTAGGAACTTCCCAACAGATCACTTTTATTGTGAGGCCACTTTTAAAGCTCTCAATTGATAATTATTTCAATGTCGACTGGCCCTTCGAGAGAAGGCCTACAATAAGAGTCCAATTTGAAGAATTTGGGAGGCGATCCCTTTGTATACTGGTTTGAGACTAATATCACATATAGTTATTGGTAAGCGATCAATTTATTTATGTTCGGAAATATTGATGTTAGAATATTTCAGTGTTTATTAAATAGTAGCTCAGTTTGAAGAATTTAACCAACATTTTATTGCTGTTTTTGTTCCAGTCGGAGACAAAATTCCAGCTGATATTCGTATCCTCCAAATTTATTCCACAACACTTAGGATAGACCAGTCCATTTTGACAGGTGTGTATGTGTTCAGACTCCACCAGTTAGATGCAAAAGAAATTTGCTTTCACTTTAGAGACTTCAGTATTAAAAGTGACTCTATAGCCTTTCTCAAGACAAAACAAAACTGCAAGAATAGAGCCAAGAAAATTATGCTTTTTCCAAACATAATTGTACAAACAAACATGACCCTATTAAGAAAGTATGGTTTGAGAACACTCCTGAATTAAATTTTTTTAGAAATGTCCTGAGAACACCCTTGCATTAAAAACAGTTTTGGAAAAACATCTTGAAAACACTTCTATGTTAAAACAATTCTGATGATATATTTTAAGATCATCCCTGTGTTAAAAAAAATAAAAGATACATTTTGAGAACCCCCCCCCCCCCCCCCCCTGTGTTGATTTTTTTTATTAAATATGTTTTGAGAACACCCCTTTGTTAAATTCTGCAGGAGAGAGTGTGAGTGTCATCAAACACACAGATCCCATCCCCGACCCTCGTGCTGTCAACCAGGACAAGAAAAACATCCTTTTCTCCGTAAGTACAGCATAAGAAACACATATGCTACATTATCAAGTGTTAAACTGAATATTTTTCTGTAGTTTTCCTACTTTAAGTGAAAATTGTATTGACAAAATTTAACTATTGAATATACGAAGATACAGAGGAATGGTTTGTCATGTAAAATGATAGATTTTGCCTTCAAACTTGAGTGTTTTACTCCTAGACTGTATCTGTAATGTTTTCATCTGGATTTTCATTGATTCTTGCTTTTTTGACGTAAGTGATACATTTTCAGTTAAGACTGTTTTGAATGTAAAATGCAGATGTACAGTATTTAATAATACAGTAATTGACTGTATATTTACTTGTCCAGCTAATCCTGCTCTAAATGTTAATTTTGTTTGACTTCAGGGAACTAACATCTCAGCAGGAAAATGCAAGGGAATCGCTATCGGAACTGGCCTCAACACCGCTATTGGTGAGTAGAATTTTGTCTTGAGTAATCTGTACATCACTATTACATTCCAAGAGTGATTCAATGATTAAGATTTTAACAAGAAAATATTTGGAAAAATAATGCTTTTAAAATTCCAATGGCAAATGCTGTTGTTACTGATCATCATATACACCTAAAAATGACTCTGAGGCAGTTGTTTCTTTCGGAATGGAGAGAAGAGGGAGTTAGATATTGCTATCTCTGTAGGTAATTAGTGACTATATCCCCCACCACAGGGAGTTAGTTGGGTGTTAATTATCGTAGATAAACTCATCCGTGTTTATGGTCAGGAACATTCCAGGAAACGAAAAAAGTGTCTTCCTGTAACAAAAGAAAGAGATGAAGAAAAATACATACGGACGTTAAGTAGTGGTCTGCCAGTGAGGAAGCCAAGGGGTGTAGTCTTTAGAATGAGGATAAAATTAGTGCTGAGTTTATTGTCAGATTTATAGGTTTTGAGGTTTTTTCTTGGTATGACCAGATTCCTTCGTATTAGCACAACATCTGGGTGGGCAGGTCCCTGGAGTTGGCGTACAGCTTATGAATATCAATTTATTGCTTGGGAATGATTTGATGATGATTCATCTTGGGGAGTCAAGGACATTTTGATAGATATTTTATTTAAAGAATGTGCTAAAAAAAATCATAGATATTTTTGAAGCCCTTGGTGGCAGTATTGATTGGAAATTTGTCTATTGTAGTTGTTTAATATATATGTGTGTATGTGAAGTGAAATATTGCCATTGCCCCATGATTTATATTAATAAGCAAAAAAAAAAAAAAAACCCAAATAAACAACAATAATCCCATGCCTTGTAAGAGGACCAAAAACCCAGACACTAGTTGGGTTCAGCTGAATTGCCAAACTAATGCTATTTTATTACTCTGTAATTACCATCGAGTCCGACATCATGTGTAGGACCCCAGAGCTTATTGAAGGATAAAAACAGTAATCAAAAAAAAAAAAAAAAAACTTGAGGGAGGTAACTCCCATCTGACCATCTTGCTTATAGCAAAAATATTTATCACAGATTAATCGACAGTGAAGTTTAATACAGGGGATTATTACTTGGTTTTGAGTTAATGAAGATACAGTCAGGTTTATTAACGGGCCGATTAATAGATATATCTCATGGTGCTTGAACTTTTCAAAGGTCAACACAGTGACCTGAGTGACCTCGCTCAAAGGTCACAGCCTTCGTCACAGCGACCAGACAGCATTTGCGGAATATGCCAAGTGGCCAATAAAAATACTATACACTGGCAATGTTTATTGATGGAGAATCGGCTGTGACGTTCCATCGGGACTTTGTTTGTTGAAATACTGCATAGACTAGCTATATATCTTAAGATATATAGTAGATGGTCTATTTGTAGAGATTTCCTCTGGTGACACTCGCACATAATGGAGAGATTTGCTATACCTGCACTTTGAGAGTGATCGTAAAATTAAACCACGCCAAAAACAATAAAATTGCGGATACATGTTTCATTTAAGGTTATGTGGGTCGTTTTATCCCAGATAATCAAATTCCATTGATGAAAGTTGTGCCTTTGCATGGTAAACTTGGCTTTCTGCCAGGATCAGTTGGCTGAATTCTCTAAATGATGAAAACAGAACTTCAAATATGCTTCAATTTATAGCTATGAAAAACTATAGCCACTTAAACATAGATTATCAAATTCCATCTGCCTGATCCAGATCTGAGACAAGAATATACCGGTACACATGGCTGGGTTTTGGTTATGTGATGTTAAAAAGCTTTAATTTCAGAAGTTTTTATGTTTAAAATAATATTTTTTTTATATCGATCATACATTTAAAAAAAAAAAATCCAAATTTATTTGATTAGAGTTGATTGCCAGTTGTTGGTATCCAGTTTTGTTGTCCAAAAATTCCTTTCCTAAATTGATAATGGTCGAAAAAAATTATGATGAAAAAATAAAAATTGATTTATGATGCAAATTTTGTTTTCAGTTGTAAGGAAAGATTTTATTTAAGATGTACTTGGAAAACCTTTTCTTAATAAATGTGGAAACTCTTTTAATAACTTATTTTGGTAAGATATTTGGAATGTATTTTGTGAAACATGATCTAAGGTTTTTAGGTATCGTTGATAGGGCGTCCGCTTGAAATGACCTGGAAATTTGGCCCAATTTCAAATAAGATTACAGTACTAGCATTTGCTGAACAGATTTCGGTAGTTATATCATTGTGTAGAGACATTAAAATACCTACATAATTTAGTAAAATGGGGAAATATACATTTTAAGATATGTGCAAGTGTCCATGGAGATAAAATCCACATATGAAATTGAGATGAAAAATTACCAGGAATTCTTAATGTAATCTTTCAAAACTAGGTCTTATAAATTAAATGTACTCTTATATTACGTAATACAGGATATTCAACATTCATGTGCATTGATAAAAATGATATTTAAAAAGTACTCTCATAGCACTGTACTCTAGATAGCTAGCTACATATGATTAAATTTTACAGTGCATTTCTAATGAATTTTAGGTGTAAATTTCTCGAAACTTTTCTAGATCTTAAGCTTGATAGCTGGTTTAAATTGCAACCAAGTATCCTTGCTACTACTAAGACAAATTGGCTTCATACACATAATTTAACTTGATGGTTAGATTTTTATCCGTCCGTCCGTCCGTCCGTCCGTAAACAATTCTTGTTATCGCTAATCCTCAGAAAGTACTGAAGGGATCTTTCTCAAATTTCATATGTAGGTTCCCCTTGGTGCCTAGTTATGCATATTGCATTTTGGGACTGATCGGAAAACAACATGGCCGACAGGCAGCCATCTTGGATTTTGACCATTGAAGTTTGTTATCGCTATTTCTGAGAAAGTCCTGAAGGGATCTTTCTCAAATTTCATATGTAGGTTCCCCTTGGTGCTTAGTTATGCATATTTCATTTTGGGACCAATCGGAAAACAATATGGCCGACAGGCAGCCATCTTGGATTTTGACCATTGAAGTTTGTTATCGCTATTTCTGAGAAAGTACTGAATGGATCTTTCTCAAATTTCATATGTGGGTTTCCCTTTGTGCCTAGTTATGCATATTGCATTTTGGGATCGATCAGAAAACAACATGGCCGATAGGCAGCCATCTTGGATTTTGACCATTGAAGTTTGTTATCGCTATTTCTGAGAAAGTACTGAATGGATCTTTCTCAAATTTCATATGTAGGTTTCCCTTGGTGCCTAGTTATGCATATTGCATTTTGGGACCGATCGGAAAACAACATGGCCGACAGGCAGCCATCTTGGATTTTGACCATTGAAGTTTGTTATCGCTATTTCTCAGAAAGTACTGAAGGGATCTTTCTCAAATTTCATATGTGGGTTTCCCTTGGTGCTTAGTTATGCACATTGCATTTTGGGACCGATCGAAAAACAACATTGCCGATAGGCAGCCATCTTGGATTTTGACCATTGAAGTTTGTTATCGCTATTTCTGAGAAAGTACTGAATGGATCTTTCTCAAATTTCATATGTAGGTTTCCCTTGGTGCTTAGTTATGCACATTGCATTTTGGGACCGATCGGAAAACAACATGGCCGACAGGCAGCCATCTTTGATTTTGACCATTGAAGTTTGTTATCGCTATTTCTGAGAAAGTACTGAATGGATCTTTCTCAAATTTCATATGTAGGTTTCCCTTGGTGCCTAGTTATGCATATTGCAGGTGGTGATGTCAAAATAAATTAGATTTGCTGTGGTGGCTTGTTGATTTCTGATGGCACCTAGCAGTGTTATATTTCACACTGTTACAGTGTAAATTTGTTAGACAAAAAAAAAGACTTTAGGGCTGAGAGCTCGAGTGTAATCAATAGCAATAAAAATAACTTCAGTTCAGACTCAAAAATTTTCAAACGACCAAAGTGCAGAAGCTGTTAATAAAATTTTGTAATGGTTTTAGCCCAAAACAAGTCAAATGCCGGTATTTCAACTGTAAAATTTTCTATACTTTATCAATAAATTAATTCATGAAGAAAAACCCTCAGATGAAGAATAACTGAATTCCATGTCGTAGATTCTGATAATGTTTACATCTTCTTGATAACATGCATATTGGGCCGGCCTTCCTAAGATATCTCTTGCATGATGAAGTAATTAGGAAAGTGTAGAAAAATAGAATAAAGATGGATACAATCTTGGGATGTTATATTGATCAGCTAGATCAAATATGAAAGTTCATGCATCGGTGCATATTGTACAATATAATATAGTGAATGGAGGCTTCCATTAAAAGAGCCTATATGTGCATTGCAGTTTTTTGGCTCCATTTAGATCACATTTTGGTTGAGTAGACCCGGTGGACCATCTGTATTATATACTGGTGATTTGCTTGTTTGACACCAAGTCAATCTACTGGGAGTTTTTTCTTATTAAGTAAATATATATACTCTATCTCAGTCTATCCCACTGACACAGGTGTAAATTAGTAAACTCTTGGTTGTCATGACGATGAATAAACACAACCCCGCCACTCTGTCATACCAGTGGGAAGGTTGTCATGGCGATGGGCTCTGCAGATGATGTTTATTGATGTGTTAGGAAATATTAAATGATGCTATCCGTTGTTGATCGACTGGTTTCCAAGGAAATTTCTGTTAACATACACAATGTTTACATATTTTTGTACTCTAGTGAAAAGCACTGTACACAAGCTGTGAATTGTAAGCTTAGAGAGGGGATCAATTGTTATGAAATTGATCACGAGCTTACCATATATGACTTGAGTTCAAAGGTTGTTGTGAAAAGGAAAAACAATAAGATGTTTTTTTTTTCTTGTTTTATCATCCAGTGAACAGCCAAGGTGATTTTAGGCCCGGGGGTCTCTTTGTAGTAGTTGGTGACTACCTCACTGAACAATGTACAGGAGGCCCCTGACATGGAGCATATGTTAAAGAAAATTGGCAATGAAATTCAAATGCAATTATTTCATTTCCGATTTTAGCAATGTCTAGGTGTATTTTCTACTCCCATAAAATGTTTTGCTATTAAGTGGAAAAAAACTTTAATAATCAATGAAGAATTTCACTTAATCTTTTTAAATTTGGAAATTTTAGTTTAAAGTTAGGAAGTAAAACAAGTTTATCTGTAAATATCGATTAAAATCCAGTGAATAAATGTATTATGGAATTGATGCAGAAGTTCTTGGGTGTGTAGCAGGCAATGGTCTGGAATTAGGAGTTGAAGGTTAGACATATATAAAGGGAGATGAATGGACAGAACAGGCGGTAGAGATAGTACTGTCTTTATCTGTTCCATCGCTCAGTCTGAACGTTTACATGTTTATTTTTGGTGAGACAGCTAACTTAACCGTTTGGACTCCCACACCTGATGGTTATGAAGTATACAAAACCCTGGTGCTGGATCCATCACAGTAGACTGTGAATAGCTGAAAACTTATCCATAAATTACATCCAGCTCGGGGAGCAGTTCTATTGTAAATCCATCAGAACCCTGGGTGTAATCTGGTACCAAATTTTATAGCTATTTCCTGTGATATGTATATACAGCCCTTCACAGGAATTTATTATTAGTGGTAAGTGGTGTAAATGTTTGTTTTCTACCAAGAGTGTATATATATACACCCCATGTACGTCATTGCCTCATCACGCTGTCATTGTTCCATGGCCACCTGAATAAGGGTTTTAATTCAGAAGGGTTTTTTTTAAATTATATAATGATATATTTTAATTCTGGAGGGTTTTGTTGCCATAAATTTGTACTTTAGTCTCAATTGGTTTATTAGGTGTTGAAATTACAAATTATAAAATGTTTTTTGAATTGATTGAGGTGCGATGATGTGCCAGTTTTTGAATTAACTTTGAGTTAAAAAAATGAAGCATTTAGATATTTCTGACAAAATTGTTTACATCTATATATATAAAAAGTTAACAATTTACATATGTACAGCAGTAAACTTATACATCAGATATTTTATCAGCTATATATATATATATATCTATATCAGAAATTCCGCTAATTTGTCCCCTTGCTTTGCCAATTGTCTCATCCTAAACCCCAGTCTCAGCCTGCAACTTTTACTTACCGATACATGTGTACAGCCCCCAAACTCCCCTTGACTAGTCCCCTTAGGCCCCTCTGCTGACATGCAACACAAGGTAAGACTTTTCTAAATTGGGCAAACAGACACTAGAGATGTGCCTGGCTTGGCAGTGGCTGCTGTAGCTTCGAGGCTCCTCACAGGGAAACTCTCAGTAAATCAGCAAATTGAACCAATATGTTGGGTATGATTTCACAGTACAGTCACCTTACTACAATCTTAATGGAAACACAATTGGACGAGATGTGTAGAGATTTGACATTTAATGCTGACTATCGTTCCTCCTAAGGGTACCCCCCCCCCCCCCTCCAGCATGCCTTCTTGCCTCCCCCCTGGGACCCTCTTTGTGTGTGTATAGATAGGTAGCACTTTGCCACAGGTGATCTGCCCCCTCCATATTTAGACAAGCTAGCGATTCTCTCTCGATACACATGTGTGTTATCATGGTTACCAACAGTCTATAAAACTTTGACTTTTGCCATTTTGTTTATACCTAGACGTACATAGGAGAAAATGCACCTGTCACTTCTCAATCAGCCCCATACACCAATATACAGTCTTGCTCAAGTCCCCATTCTCTATACTTCGAATGGTTTTTACCACACTGGAAAATTATAGAAGAACCATATTTTACTCGATCTTGGCAAAGATATATAATTCTAAGATTATCAAAAATTAGGAAAACTTTTATCTGTTGTTTTTAAATTAGTAGAAATTAAGAAAACTATCCTTTACCAATCTTTAAAATTGGAAGAAATTAAGAAAAGGAAGGATGTAATAATTGTGGCAATGAAATTTTTGTTTTTGTTGGCTCATGAAAGCTTGATGATGAATTAGGTTAAAATCTGTCGACAGGAAGGATTTACTTTCAACTTATTCTTTTATAAATCTTTGTTGGCTTAGCACCAACTTTAAGTCATATATATTAGTCATTATTAAGAATTAAAACATCATGTACGGAAATACTTCATTTATATACATATTTAACGTAGTGGGGGGAAAAAAAAATACTTTAATGCCGTTACATTGCTGTAGCTTGGTTTGACTAATTACATGCTGGTATTTCGTGATTTGATTTACTCTAATTGGCAAATAGCGCAAATACCAAATAGGAATTAATGATATTAGTTTATGATCTTAATTAATCATTTTCATCAATTTACTCTTATATTCTCCTTCTGACCCTTTAATTTTTGAAATCTTAACATTCTTTTTTTCTATTTCTAACACACATGCACAACTTTTGGTTTTCATGAAAATTAGAACTTGGCATGGTTCTGTTGAGTTTGATGGGAATGATAATTTAACAGGTAGTGTAAAATACCCATTTGTACTAGAAATGTTGATTAGGTAATGAAAATTTGAACTTTGTATGATTCTGTTGAGTTCGATAGTAGTGATAATTGATAAAAAGCACTGAAGGAGAGATGATAATGTCCTTCATTAAGTATAGAGGTCAGTGGTAAACAGAGGAGAAAGTTTGGCCTAGGCTGGCACGGCTGGTACAGCTGCTGCGGATGGGTGTACTTTTCCATGCTAAACTCGGTGTAGCCCTTCTGTAGTGGTAAATGGAGTATTTCTTAGATCTGGAGAGCCTCATAGCAATATCTTCACAGAAATTCCTGATAATACAGGGGGATTACATAACTGAGCGCTGATCTGAGAAAAGTGCCAGTAACAACGACCTTGAAAGCTTGGCTATGACCCTGACAGAAAGATGGTGTATTCTGTCGGTTTTTTGGGGGGCTTCATCTCATGACGATCATCTGTCTGCTACATTGAAGGATCATTGTGTCTGCAGGCCAAACTAATTAAAATGTGAAACATTGGCATACAAAATTGTCCTCAGGCCAAGCTGATAAAAATGTGTTGCTGACGTCAGTATAATAAACATTGGTGGAAAGAATTGTCCTCAGGCCAAGCTAATAAAAATATGTCGCTGTACTCTTGTCAGTAAAGTAAATATTGGGTATAAAAATTTTGTCAGGCCAAGCTAACAGAATGTGTTACTGTGTCTTCATACTATAAACATTAGCGTTTAAAATTGTCAAGAGACCAAGAAAATCAGTGTGTGTATTTATCTGCAGGCCACAAGCTTAAGCTAATAAATAAATAATTATATTTCTCTGCCACATAAAAGGCATAAGATATTATGATAATCTGTCTTGAGGACACACATAAAAATATTTGTTTCTGATCAGGTTATTAGTGAATGTTAGGTACAGGGAGGTTAATTTTAATGTCTTACAACCTTGGGGACTGGGTGTTAGATACTTGTCACGGATACATTCCTAGCTGTTCTCTGTAGCAGTGTAGATAATGTATAGGGTGAACAGTGTCATGGATTCAAGATCTCGGTTTAACAAATTATCTCCTCATCAAGTTCTGGCTTCAACAAAATAATTTAACGAAGTCTCACTTTTATAAGTCAAAACGAAGCCATGCTAAAACTCTAATACTTTTACATCAGGGAGACGGCTCATTTGAAGATAATTACAATACTAAATTTTTACACTAGGGGTGGGGGGGTATTTGAAGATAATTACAATACTAAACATTTACACTAGGGGGGAGGGGTTTGAAAATAAATATGGTACATTGCTAGATGACCCAGAGACCTGAAACTGCCCATTTCTGTGTTTCAATAGTGTATATTTTCAATCCAGATCCATACTCATAATTGAAAATATTGAAACTAAGGTACACGTAAGATACAGTATAATTTTATTGATGATCAATGTGTTCTTTTGTATTCTACAGGCAAGATCAGAGACGAGATGATGGAGACCGAGACAGAGAAGACACCCCTTCAACAGAAATTGGATGAATTCGGAACTCAGCTTTCTAAGGTAAACATTCAATTATATATTGTCATTCAGCAGTTTTTCTCCTCAATTCAATAATCTTTAATTTCAGACCAATTTATAAAAGACTTTTCTATAAAATTCAATTTTATTTTCCAAATGATCTTTTATCAAAAATTGTCCTTTCTCTCTCTATGTTAACATCAGTTTTGCAGTTCAGTTCTTCCTTAACTTTGCTGACATTTTTTTTTACCTTTTCTGACCGTTACTGACCATTAGTGTCCTTTGTAGACATTGATGACATCTGCTAACCTCTTCTGATGTCTTTTGACCTTTGCTGATCTTTGCTGACCAACTGACCATTTCTGAACTTTGGTGACTATTAATGTCCAATACTGACCTTAGCTAACCTCTTCTGACTTAATTGACCTTTGGTGACCATTACTGACCTTTACTGACCTTTAATTTACGGACCATTGTTGAGCTTTGTGGACATCTGTTGACTTTCACTGACCTTTATTGACCTCTGCAGACATTTGTTGACTTTAACTTTGTGGACCATTATTGACCTCTGCGGACATTTGTTGACTTTTACTGACCTTTATTGACCTTCGCAGACATTTGTTGACTTTTACTGACCTTTATTGACCTTCGCAGACATTTGTTGACTTTAACTTTGCGGACCATTATTGACCTCTGCGGACATTTGTTGACTTTTACTGACCTTTATTTACCTATGAAGACCATTGTTGACCTCTGCATACATTTGTTGTCATTTAATTTTACTGACCTTTATTGACCTTTGCGGATCATTATACTGACCTTTATTTAACTTTGAGGACAACTGTTGACCTCAGTGGACATTTGTTGACCTTTATTTGACCTCTGCTAACTATTTCTTTTCTACAGGTCATTACTATCATCTGTATCTGTGTATGGGCCATCAACATCGGACATTTCAACGATCCCGCCCACGGAGGATCATGGATGAAGGTAGATAGCACTTGGTGTAAAAAAGATAAAACTTTCCCTTACCGTTTAACATTTGAATATTTTGTATTTAGTCAGACGAATGTATTGATGTTCGTAAATAATGAAGTGTTAACCTTCCATTATGAGTTTTAATTTGAGGAATTTGAGGATTCATCGTTCTGCTGAGGGTCATTGACTTTTGAGTTTTGTTGGATCCTGTAATGAAAACCTGGAAATATATTTTTTCTTGTTGAAAGCATTGACCTTTTCAGGTGTTTAATTCCTACTACTTGAAAAGAAAAAAAAAATTGGGCTTGCACAATTTTCTCTTCAACAATTACTTTAATAAGTAGAAACTTAAAAAAGGGAAAACTGAAATTGGCTGCAGAGAAAGTTTTTCTGGCTTGGGTTTGTGTAATGTCATTGTGTTCAGAAAAACATAATAAACTTAATTAAAAAAAATTAATAAGGAAAATTGTTAACTGTTTGATGGTTATTGTGATGAATTCTCATAGTTTTGTCTTTAAAATGTTCACGTTGTCACCATGATCACACATGCTAAGTGTTCTCGTCCTATTCTACAGGGTGCCATCTACTACTTCAAGATTGCTGTAGCTTTGGCTGTGGCTGCTATTCCTGAAGGTCTGCCTGCTGTCATCACCACCTGTCTGGCTCTCGGTATGTAAATTAGAGAGGTCATGTGACATTGTAACAACAGTAGGTCATGTGACGATGGAGCTGTAGACAAAGTCATGTGACATTTAGGTGTTCCGTACGATAATTTGTTATCCCGATCACCAATTGTACTGGTATTTCTTAGGTAGCTTCCTTACTGATGACAGTGCTTACTGTCGGCCTTATAACTGTCATTCACCCCTTCTGTAGAATTCTTGATCAATTAAAATTTATTGTTGGAAATCAACCAGATTTATATTGAACGAAATATTTTTGTTAACAATGTCACTCAACAAATAAAATTAGTGAGAAAGATTCATGCTTCCCAGTTAAATATAGACGTTTTTCTTGCTGTCTTTGATTAGAACCAAATTTTTGCCAATTGTTACAGCTGCTGGGTGCATTTGTATAAACTTTTCTCCGTTACAGGTACAAGGAGGATGGCTAAGAAGAATGCCATTGTTAGGAGTTTGCCGTCCGTTGAGACTCTTGGTTGTACCTCTGTTATCTGCTCTGATAAGACTGGCACACTGACCACCAACCAGATGTCTGTCTGCAAGGTAATTCAGCCAATCGGACGAGGGCTAACATGAATTCAGCCAATCAGATCAGGGCTTACATTAATCTAATTAATACAGTAAGATAAGGCTAACATGAAATTCAGTCAGTCTGATTAGATCTAACATTGATATAGCCAATCAAATGAGAGTTTACATTAATACAGCCAATAAGTAGTGAGCTAATTACATTAATTCAGCCAATCAGATAAAAGCTGTTGATTACTCAACCAATCAGATCAAGGCAGTAATTTTTTCAGCAAATCAATGCGAGGCTGACATTTATAAAGCCTACAAGACCAGGTTCAATATATTGATTCCGTCATCAAGGTGAGGATGAAAATTAATTCAGCAACTTAGGACTCATAAAGTTATTCACCAAATTGTTTTAGTGACAAAAATACATCACACAAGCCAGGAACATTTAAGGAATATCTTGATGTAACTCCAGGATAATGATGTATGTGTTGTTCGTTTCAGATGTTCGTGTTCAGCAAGGTTGAGGGTAATGATATCCAGACCCAGCAGTTTGAGATCACCGGCTCCACCTATGCCCCTGAGGGTGATGTGTAAGTATTTCAAATCTCAAAAAATCAAAATCATGATAAAAAATCAGATTAAATATTGCTATATAGATTAGATCCAATAAACCCTAAAATGATTATTGTTATTCTTTTTTTTTTCAAGTGATGTATATTCATTTTTGGCATTTAGCATTTTTGGATTTCTTTTTTCAATTTTAAGTTTTGTGTAAATTCTGGAGAAGTAGTTAAATATAATTTTCTTTTTGTTACATGGATATCACCATGATTATCTTTTGTTACATGGATATTACCATGATTATCTTTTATCTTTTAAAATGGAAAATAATACTGTTAATTCTGGAAATGTGAAAAAAAAGCAAAATACCACTGAACAAATCCATGGATTTTGTCCCAAAAAAAAAAATCAAAAAAAATCTGCATTCCTTTTTAAAAATACAAAAAATATGATTTTGATGAAAAAGTTATGATTTTGAGTTAATGGTTACTCTGCTGTGTTACAGTTACATGGGCGGTAAGAAGGTGAAGACATGTGACTATGAGGGTCTAGAGGAGATGGCCACCATCTGTGCAATGTGCAACGACTCCAGCGTAGACTACAATGACGTGAGTGATAAAATCTCTGAATTTTGAGATTCACACATGAATCTCGACATTATTTTAAGATTCACACATGAATCTAAACATTTTCTGCATAAAGTTTGATTTCTTGAGCTGGAAGAGGAGTCATGATACTTGCTATTAGTTTATTATAATGAAGTTCATTAAATGTGTGAAAATGATTTACAATTATCAACTTCCAACATTAAAGGGTTAAACATTTTTTGTAACTTTCAATGTCACAGAATTACCCATGTAAAAGAAATTAAGATAAAAAGATAAAACATTGTTTTCTTAAAATACAACAGACTGAAAAACAAAACTGACCACAAAGTCCATAGTATCCCAGCAATGAGTTATCTCCCTTGTCTGGGATTTGGTAATTTAAACAAAGTACATCTGTATTACAGACCAAGGGATTATACGAGAAGGTTGGTGAGGCTACAGAGACTGCCCTGACCGTTTTGTGTGAGAAGATGAACTACTACAATACTACCAGATCTGGCCTGAGTCTGAGAGAACAGGGCACGGTCTGCAACCATGTTATTCAGCAGATGTGGTCAAAGGAGTTCACACTTGAGTTCTCCCGCGACAGGAAATCCATGAGTGTTTTCTGCACACCAAACAAACCCACTAAAGTACCTGGTGGCTCCAAGATGTTTGCCAAGGTAACTACACGTAAACTGATGATGCAGTATGGTTTCTATACCAAAAATGATGACAAAAAACATGATGCAGTATGGTTTCTATACCAAAAATGATGACAAAAAACACATTGATCCATACACAGAATTTGATGATGCAGCTACATTGATGAAATATTGTTATCTTCATATGCTTTTGATTGTGAACATACATTACTTATTTTGTAAGTATACATAAAATATTGGTAAAAGTAATACACACAAACTGATGACACAGCTGTTTAACTACTACCATTTTGATTCCCATCTACACAAAAACTGATGATGTAGCCTTATGTTTATCACATGGTTTATTTCCATCTACACAAAAACTGATGACAAATTTATAACCACTTCACACTTGATTCCCATTTACACATAAACTGGCACACTGAATTCCGATCTACACACAAACTGATGACACAGCTGTATAACCTAATGCACACTTGATTCCCATATACACACAAACTGATGACAAATGTTTAGCTGTATAACTTCACACTTGAATCCCAACATATCACAAATGAACTGTGTATGTCTGACTTGATGCTGATAACATCACTAACAGTACCATAGATGCCATGTATGCTTCTATGCCAAAGCATCCATATTTTTTTCTTGAAAAAAAAAAATGAGTAAAGAAAAACACAGAAAGAGAAAAGTCCATCAAGCATTCATATAATTTTTCGCCTAGCTACGCCACTGACTAAATATGATGTTTGTTTTAGGGTGCCCCTGAGGGTCTGCTCGACAGGTGCACACACGTACGCATTGGAAAGGACAAGGTACCCATGTCACCAGCCATCAAGAACGAAATCATGAAATACACCAAGGCTTATGGAACTGGTAAAATCAAACTTCTATGACCACAATTCTCCATAAAAGTTTGGCATAGTTCGAGGAAAATTAGACCTTGAGATAGGAAATTCTATGGGAATTGATGGTAATGGTGAAAACTGAAATTCAAGGTATTTTTATCAAGGTTTAGTGTCGATAAATGAGGAGTGTTATATTAAGGTTTACAGGTGAAATACAGCTATCATTGTATTGGGGTTTATCTTATATAAACGAGGTATATTATATCAAGAATTTCAGTGTACGTGTATGTAAATGAAGGGTATAGTATTGATGTTTTAACTGTACTATTGAACCTAAATTTGATTTCTAATGAGAGTTGGGTAGAGAAAGATTGTACCAAATTGTTTAAAAACAGGTCTATTATAACTTAGTAATAATGAAAAATCAACATGTCTATTATAGTTAAGTAACAATGAAAAATCAACATGTCTATTATAATTGAGTAATAATGAAAATCAACACGTCTATTATAACTTAGTAATAATGAAAAATCAACATGTCTATTATGGTTAAGTAATAATGAAAAATCAACATGTCTGTTATAATTGAGTAATAATGTAAAATCCTAGATGTAGAATTACAACTTGTATATGTCTTCCTTCAGGACGTGATACTCTTCGTTGTCTGGCCCTCGCCACCATTGATGCACCACCACGCCGTGAGGACATGGATCTCGAAGACTCCCGCAAGTTCATTCAGTATGAGGTAGGTCATCACTTTCACCTGGTTTTGAAAACATAACCCAGAAAATGTTTTGTTCTTGTCCTGAAATAAAGGATTAATTCTCCATAGATCTTACTGTATGATAATAAATTGAAGTTTTCTGCTACTTCTGTAAATTGACTGTAATTTGAAGTTTTTCTTAAGATTTTAGACATAGAAAATAGGTAATAAATCTGTATTGTTTGAAAAAAAAATCTGCCTTGCTTTAAAATGAATTGATCTTCAAGCAGAATATTATTTGATATCAACTGTATGTGACTGGGGCTGATAAATGTGTGATATAGTCATTCTTTGAGCATAAAGAAAAACAAATTTACCTGAAAATAGCTTAATACATTATACTTTTCTGCATTTGGTTTGGTTTGAATTTAATTGAACTTCACCTCAGAAAGCAAATAAACTTTCCAGGATTTCATTACTAATTTCGCCGTCCTGAAAACTTCCCATTAGATTTTGTGCTGTTAATATTCTTGCATAATTATGACTTTCGAAAGTAAAATCTCCAACAATTTTAAAACAGGTCTACTATAAGATACAATCATTATACATATTAAAGCATCTCCTGTATTTGTTTCAGACCAATATGACATTCGTAGGAGTCGTTGGTATGTTGGACCCTCCTCGTATGGAAGTATTCGATTCAATCAAGAACTGCCGCAAGGCTGGTATCCGTGTCATTGTCATCACCGGCGACAACAAGGTATGCCGTTACGCAGACAAACTAATAAAAACCTACATTTTGAGTTTTGAAGCCGCATTACTGAAATATTCAGAAGCAACTATAATATTATTTGGCCAACCAGAACACCTCAGGGCTATTACATTAAGATATCTACCTGACCCCAGGACCCACAATAAATCTCTTCTATATAATTGGATGGCCTTCCTATTACTTCTATGTAATTTATTAAATAAATTCTATAGGTGGTACCCCTTAACCAAACCTGGAGTCCTGGGGTGGGGTAGATGTTTTACTGGAAAAGCCCTTGTATTGAATCCTAAATCTTTGAAATTCACATCCTCGCATCCCTTATTTTTCTGTTAGTCCATGTTAAATAGTAATAAGTAGACAAATATCTTTTGCTATTTTGACAGCAGATTTACAAAAGAAATTATCCAGCAGTAATATGAGGTTATGTGATGCGTGATAAATGTTGTAGGTTAGTATCTGATATTGATATAAGGTTATGTGATGCGTGATAAATGTTGTAGGTTTGTATCTGATAGTTTTGTTTTTGTATTGTATAGGCCACCGCTGAGGCTATCTGCCGCAGAATTGGTGTCTTTGGAGAGAACGAATCTACCGAAGGTATGTCCTACACTGGCCGCGAGTTTGATGACCTGTCACCTGAAGAGCAGCGATTGGCTGTTACTAAGAGTCGTCTGTTTGCCCGTGTGGAGCCTGCCCACAAGAGTAAGATTGTAGAGTACCTGCAAGGAGAGGGAGAGATCTCTGCCATGGTAAGTTACGTAATTCCTCTCTAGTGGGTTTGGCTTTTCTAGATTATATACTTAAGATCTATAAACCCCTTATATATCTATACTGGATAATGTTAAAGTTTTGATGGTCGGGTAGCATAGTGGCGATGCATATATATCGATACTGAATAATTTTTTAAGTTTTGATGGTCGGGTAGCATAGTGGTGATGTTCATGCCAATCACTTAATAGGTGACTGCGGTGTTTTAAATCCCTGATTTTACATGAAAATATTATATTAGTACTCTGGTTTCCCTCGAAAGTAAGAAAGTATTGGCCCTTTCAATACAGGCCGACAAGAGTGACCGATATAAGAAGATATAACTTACTTCACGTTTTTGTTAAAGAAAATTTATATGCATTTACTATAGTTTTATATAACTTGCACAAAAACACTGTTAAAAGCCTTTCATAATGTTTTGTGATCTTCTCAATGTTATAACACTGATCCTTTGTTTCTTGTTGCCCTACAGACAGGAGATGGTGTGAATGACGCCCCCGCTCTGAAGAAAGCCGAGATCGGTATCGCCATGGGATCTGGAACTGCTGTAGCCAAGTCTGCCTCTGATATCCTTCCTACACATGGCTGTAATTTCATTACAGATAAACCTCTGTGGCCCATGAAAGTTTTTACTCATATATATATATATATAATTAAGTTTTCTTTGTTTTCATGGTAAATACTCAAATGTGATTGGTCGAAAAATTCTTTTCATTCTTCTATGAAAGAAAAATAAATAATGGCGCGAAAAACGTGACGTCACAATACGACAATTGACGTTGCGTATTGATTTGAGAAAAAGAATCCCATATAAAATCAGTAAAATTGTATACATAAAACAAGTTTTAAATTAGAAAATCATTTCAAAAAATTAATTACAAGCGTTGATGTCAATTATTTTTTTAGTTTCATCAGGGTATGAAACAAATTTTGTTTGCAAACTTCTGTATAAATCCGCTATGCAGATTCATACAGTTTGCAAACAAAATTTGTTTCATACCCTGATGAAACTAAAAAAAAATAACATCAATGCTTAAATGAAAAAAATATCATTAATTTACTGGTGTAACATCTCAAAATATGTTAATGTTGGTAGACTTTAATTGTTTTTAGTTTAACTTTGGCGAACAATTTATGCTAAGATTACCATCGGGACTGTACACAGTCTTTAACAGAAAAAAATACAAAAGAAATATCATTGGTTAATCGGTCACAGATAAGAATTGGTAGATATGTTACAGATGTGATGTAGAACATCTATATTGTGATATTAAAACAATAGCATATTATGAAGAAAACAATGATCCTTGACGGCCGTGTACAGATGGTATTGGCTGACGACAACTTCGCAACCATTGTGTCCGCTGTGGAAGAGGGTCGTGCCATCTACAACAACATGAAACAGTTCATCAGATATCTTATCTCCTCCAACATTGGAGAGGTTGTATGGTAAGGGCAGACAACTCCATATTTTAAAAAATATGTCATTTTGTTGGGTCAGGTGTCACTTTTGAATCCTTTTGCATGGGATGCATTGTTGCACAGAATGATGATAGTCATGTCTGCCAGACATTTCTAGTTCTAATGGAAGATATTTTTTCGTAAAACAAATCATAGAATTGTCATCCTTTCCATTGGGGATATCATGATAAAGGCTAATTACTTTCCCTTTAGCCATTTCAGTAGATACAGAAAAAGCCTTTTGATTTATTCTATGCCTAGTGAGACTGTTTTCCTGGCTTGACCAAATTCATGGATGCTTTATACAAATGTCATACCCACTTACTGGTGATGTTACAGTATTTTCTTGACCGCTGCTCTTGGCATCCCTGAGGCTCTGATCCCCGTACAGCTTCTGTGGGTTAACTTGGTAACTGACGGTCTCCCAGCTACTGCCCTTGGCTTCAATCCCCCAGACATGGACATCATGAAGAAACCCCCAAGGAGTGCTAAGGAAGGTCTCATCACCGGCTGGCTCTTCTTCAGATACATGGCTATCGGAGGTAAAAGCTCCGAAACATAGTCTTGTCATGATGATGTTATGTTGAACGTTCACATTAAAGTTTCATTTTGTTAGAAATTTGAAATCCAGCAGTTGACAAACTTCATGTAAGGATAAAATCTTTAGAGGTACTGTACAAATGTCAAAGGTTCAGATTAAACTTTGCATTTTGTCAAGGCAACAGTAGAGCCATAATCCGGATATGACAAAGAATTTGCAAATATCCAGATCAAAATAATCTTTTGATGAGTAAAATCAGGAACTAGACCAGAATCCCTCATTGAATGAATTCGATCAGAAACTATAATTACTATGGTCTAATTAGAGTCGGAGCAAACTCATTACATTACATGTAATCGCATGTGTAGAGAAACAACAAGTGACGATGTGCATGTCTAGTCGACTATGATCGACCTCTGATTTACTTTGGTCCGACCACAGCAACTAGACATCATTTGGTCATGCATTACCATTTGGTAGCATGGCAGTGATTGGTTGTTGTTATCCGCATATGTTATCACATTAGATGGAACAGCCTGACTACAGTAAATAGTAAAGGGTCGAACTTGCTCAATTTGAATCCGCTGGCCTTTTTCGAAAAGTAATAACGTTAATTAAAAAACATAAAAAAGAGAAAATGTTGAATTGGGTATTCTGATTTAAATACATGAGATATGCAAAAAAATAAAAATTATACTTTAGGTGAAATTAATATTTATTATTGAATGATTTTGATAATGTTAAGATGTATATAATTCAATACGACAGGTTACGTTGGATGTGCAACTGTTGGTGCTGCCGCCTGGTGGTTCATGGTTTACGACAAAGGACCCAAACTGAACTACTACCAGTTGGTAAGTATGGACACTGTCTAACATGGCTGCAGATGTGGGCTTGACCTACCATGATTCTGCTTGTCTGAATACCGTGGTGGCCGAGTGGTTAAGGTGTCCGACACTTTATCACTAGCCCTCCACCTCTGGGTGGCGAGTTGGAAACCCAAGTGGGGCAGTTGCCTGGTACTGACCGTAGGTCGGTGGTTCGCCGTGTACTCCGGCTTTCCTCCACCTCCAAAACCAGGCACGTCCTTAAATGACCCTGGCTGTTAATAGGACGTTAAACAAAAAAAAACGAGGTCTGAATACCAAAAACCTGATTGGACAGGATGCAAGGAAACAAGTCTATTGAAATCTGAAGTTAAAACAAATTTGGTTCAAGGATTAGAGATTATTTTGAAAGGATATGAATGTATATTTTGCACAACTGGTTATTTTTGGGACCGAGCCAGACAGTGATTGGATGTGCTTCCAATTTTGATTGAAAGGTGAAGGTTACAGGAAAATAGTAGAGGAAATGGTAGTAATGTGGAGACAAGGATTATAAAACTTGACTTACTATGAGGGAAGATAAATAACTGCTTTGATATAGAAGAAAAGAAATATTTTATTTTTCTCTTTAACTGTATCTTTGATATATATCAGATGATTTCGGCATTTAATGTCGGGAAAGGGTTGGAAATTCGGAAATATTTCAACTTTAGCAAGGAAAGTTACTGTGAAGGGGAAGATAGGCAATGTATGCAAAGGTTTTGCCCCTAAGGTACTGTGTACTAATTGGTCAGATGACCTCAGCAAGGGAAGTTACTCTGTATACCTGTTCATCAGGAGGGGAGGTAACTCCGCCATGATACGGAAGAGTGTTAATGTATAGACTTTGGTTGATGAATTGAATTGCAGACTCATCACATGCAGTGTCTGGCTGAGCCTAAGATGTTCCCTGGAATCGACTGTAAGATCTTCGGTGCTCCTGAGCCAATGACCATGGCTCTGTCAGTTCTTGTCACCATTGAAATGCTTAATGCCCTAAACAGGTATTACTTGTATTGGTCACTATTTGACCCCATGTGTTGATCTGAGGTCAAGTCGTGTTAAGCCAGAAGTCCAGTGGTCAATACGGTCAGTCCTCAAACTGAAAAAGTGACTCCATCAGGATTCATACATTCTTTTTAATTTTAAACCACATATTTATCAAAATGTGGAAGAGACTACAAGAATTTTGTTGTTGGATCTTTCTCTGAAATAAGTAAAGAACATTCTTAATAGCTTATGTAAGGATATTATAGTTGATTATAGTTGATATGTCTCTTTTACAATATTGAGGGAAAGGATGCTTGACCACTGGTCACTACTGGCCTGGACTGATCTTGACCATGATCACTGCATGGTTAGAAGGAGCATGCAAAGGGGAAAGAGTCGCTGGACTCTTGATTGCTAAATCTGACACACAAACACAGGAACAACTAGTCTTGCGGTCTTGGCAGATTAAATTAAGATAAAAACATTTTTTTGACAAAACATTTTGACACGTGTTTCCTGTATTTGTGCTGTCTTTCCCAGAATGCTCTCTGGCCAGGCATTTACCAGTTTGTGGTGCCCCCTGGTGGTGATACAGGTGGTGTTACAAATGTATGCCTTGCCAGTGTAATTCTGGATAAAAGGTGCTGGGCTTGTGTGGTAACAGTTCGTATTTCTTCAATAGACCCATCACTCACAGTGTCTTGCTCAGGACGAGCGCTTCCTTGGTGTCGACTGCAAGGTCTTCGACCATCCAGCACCCATGACGATGGCTCTGTCCGTCCTGGTCGTCATTGAAATGCTTAACGCTCTCAACAGGTAAGGGGTCTGACTGGAAAGGGGAGACAATCCAAAATTTCTCCAAACCTCTAACAAAATCTCTTAAGTTTTTTATTGTTTTGAAAATATTGAAAATGCATTTTGATAAAATCTGAATAAAATCGGCAGCACTTTGACCTCCAAGTAGTTCTCTACAAGCATTGAACTTTTGTAAACAAGGTCGAGGTTGAGAGAAATTTTGGTCTTTGTAAACCCTTGACAACAGGTGTATGTACTGCTTTGTCCAAAGTCTTAATTGAGGTACCACATGTGGTTCCAGTTTACAAAATATTGTACATAAATTATACTAGATTATAAAAATTAAGCATGCATAATGCTTCGGTAATATTTTCCATTTCATCCTTAAAGATCACTTATGAATTATGCTATAAATTTGAGTAAAAAAAAACATGTAAAAGACATTTGCCATTATTATATGATTTCTATGGTCAAGTAAGCTATAAATTCAGGCTTTGGACAAAGTAGTGCTACTGGTGTGTTAGCAAATTTGCATCACAAAGGGAAAAAACCGAATCTCCTGAGCCGAGTGTTGACTGCACCTCTCCGACTCCGGATTTCTCTTTTCTCTTAAAATTTCACTAAAAGATTTAGCATTTTAGTAATTTATCGTAAATCATAAATTATATGGAAAAAAGTTTGATTTTGGCACTATTTGAACTATGTAATTGCTATTTTTGTGCATTTTCCACATTTTTATCCGGCTGCGAGACGGAGGGCAGAGTTCAGTTAAGGCTACTGTACTACAGAGGGAAATTCTTCTTGGACAGCGTCTACATTGCTAGATTAACAGGAATAATAATCACTGAAATTTAATATCATGTATTTTGGCCAGAGATGAAATATTAGAGATTATTGTAATAAAAACCTGAGGATTGGGTTTTGGTTTGCATGTCCAGTTGTTTCCCTTTGTGGTACCGGTTACTGACACATATTCCTGTGGGGCGTCTACTCCTTATATACTTTAGTGAATTAGCTTGTCTCGGTGAGCAGAGCTTACCAGGTGAGCTTGTCAATGCAAGTTTAAACTTGTTTTGGTGAGCTTAGCTTTTCGCGATAAGTTTTAACTTGTTTTGGTGAGCTAAGCTTTTCATAATAAGTTTAAATTGTTTTGGTGAGCTAAACTTTTCATAATAAGTTTAACTTGTTTTGGTGAGCTAAGCTTTTCCCAATAAGATTAAACTTGTTTGGTTAGCTAAGCTTTTCATGATGAGTTGAACTTGTTTTGATGAGTTCAGTTTGTCTCGGTGAGCTAAGCTTACTTTGATGAACATTTTCTCTGTGAGCTTGACTCATCTTTGCCAGGTTCACTCACCTCGGTAAGCTTTGTTTCTGTGAGCTGTGCTTGAATTTTAGACAAGTCTATGCCCACAATAAGAGTATATATGAGAGTAGACGCTCCAGTCGGACCCTTAAACTGGTGAGGAAAATGCATGTTAGCTTCGACACACGCATGATAAATAATTTCTTACTTTGTCAATAACTGGGTGTTAATAATAAAAAAGACATAGCATGTTGTATGTCTTTCCCATCGGGAGTGTGTTATTTAAAGTAACATGAAATTTATTCCTAGTATATATTATAAGTGTGTTATTTACAGTAATACCTGGTAGAAATTGTATCGGGAGGGGGGGGGGGGGGGGGGGGGGGATATTTTCAGTTCTTGCTGTAACAGAAGTAATAGTTGTACATATGAAATTATTCAAAACCTGACAGTGGTCTTATGTTCTAGATACTTTGATGGACAATTATGAGCCAATTATTATGAACTAAAAATATCTGGTAACTGTCCAAGTCCAAAGGTCAGAGGTCAATGTCACCATTACTGAAAATTACAAAAGATCCCTGGAAATTGTTATGAAATGCCAATATCTTTATAAAATGTTTACAGGATGAAGTAATTCATTATTTTTTTAAAACAAATTTGAAAGGAAGATAAGATAAAAATAAACTTTGGATATGTTAAGATTAAGGATGTTTTGGGGCAGATTTTGTAATTTCACACACGTCATGAATTTAATTCAGAAATGTACTCAAGAGCATGGTATTATCTGGAGTTTATAACGTGATATATTATGTAGACAATATAGATAAGGAATATATATATATATCAATATTTTATGAAAACATGATATTAACTTAAACAAGTGATATTAAGAATGTGAAGCAGAAACTGCTTGGTTATATTAAGTGGAATGTGATATAAAGAGGAAACCTGTTTGTAGGAACTATATATTATACTAGAAGTTTAGATTTGTGTTACACATAATATTACACATATTTGTTTAAAGACCTGGATATGGTTGTTGTGTTTGAAATGATTTTTATAAGATTTCTTACACTCGTGAAAAAAATCTGCAGACAGAATACAACTTAAAAACAGCTCATTATTGCATAAAACAACTGTTTTTCATTGATCTAGCAAAATATTTCAGGGATGAGTTTGGATTGGGTAAAGTTTAAAGATGACCAGTATTGGATTGTCTGCATGTAGATTAAAAAGAAATATTGTTATTGACATATAAATAGATAATTTTTGGTAATTTGGGGCGTGGTAAAGTTTTAAAAAAAAAGATAGAAATATACCATTGCAGAATTGACCTGTGCAAAAATTGGAGATACAAAAATCGGAGATATAGATTCGCATAGGCATACTGTAATTGAGATATAGAGAGTATTTTTGCGGCAGTTTGGGGCGGGGTAAAGTTTTTAAAAAATGACCCGTGTTAAACCATTGTTGAATTAACCTGTACAAAAATTTGAGGTACAAAAATCTGAGATACAAAAATCCAAGATACAAAACACAAAAATCAGAGATACAAAATATATTAGTCTGAGATACAAAATACAAAGATCAGAGATGTAGATGTATTATAGACATACTGTAATTGACGTATAGACAGAAGATTTTTGCTGTTACAGCTTGTCTGAGAACCAGTCCCTGATGGTGATGCCACCCTGGTGTAACAAGTGGTTGTTAGGAGCCATGGCCCTGTCTATGGGACTCCATTTCTTCATCCTCTACGTTGATGTCATGTCGGTAAGTGCTTCTCTTCCTACAGGCATGGATCAGTCTTGTTTAACTGTAGGATATGTATCTCCGATACCCGTGTCCAAAGGACAATTTTGATAATTACGTAACTGGTCTGTTCTATGTAATACAGCGATGCCTTAATCAACGTATGTCTGATAGTGCTATGTGATATTGTCAGTAGCTTCGGATGACACAAGAAATAAACAACATTGTAGGATTGTCTATGTAGAGAAAAATAAGTTATGTGATTTCATCAGTAGGTTCAGACAACAAAAGAAATATACAACGTACGATTGTCTCTGTAGAGAAAAATAAGTTATCAGAGTTGAAATTTGCCTGTCTTAAAAA
The DNA here is from genome assembly GCF_902652985.1 of Pecten maximus. Taxonomy (NCBI): domain Eukaryota; kingdom Metazoa; phylum Mollusca; class Bivalvia; order Pectinida; family Pectinidae; genus Pecten; species Pecten maximus. Next base: position 7,628,784 of record NC_047022.1, on the reverse strand, counting down.
AAAAGTTATTGCAAGTATTCACCTATGTTCAAATTGATATGAAATACTAGTTATGTGATAAACAGAATCATAAGCTTGTGGCCAAAAAACTTGTAAAATTGAGCTAAAATTTATTGTAAAGACATGTCAGTCATTCCTTAGCATGTTAGCATAGTTTTTGTTTAGACTCTGTTATCATGTAGAGATGGCATTAGATGAACACATAACTTAATCGTTATTTTTGTTTCAGACCATCTTCCAAATCACGCCCCTGGGGGTCGAAGAATGGTTTGCGGTTCTCAAGATTTCATTCCCTGTGATACTTATAGACGAAACATTGAAGTTCTGTGCTCGCAAATTCACTGACGGTAAAAACCCATTTCTAGAAATTCATTGGATTTTGATTGTTTGGGTTGCTTACTCGACTTATATGTATATGACTTTTCTACATGACTGAACAGTTTGTACCCCAAAGCCACCCATAGTTGTCTCCCTTGTTCCATTCCAAGTCTGTAGTAAATTAACTGTCTTGTTTGTGTAGATTTTTTCTCACTAATTTAAAAATTCCTGTTTCCATATATAGTAACTGTAAGTTTGTTGTTATAGGAACAGTTGTGATGATTTTTATCCCTCCTTCACTCTCAGAATTTTAAAAACTAATTCCTGTCTCGTTGTAGAAAGGATTTTTTTTTTGAAAAACGAAAGAAGAAAAAATGATCTCATAGAATTACAAATTAATGTTGAAAGACGGCATAAATTTTTAAGGTAGATTTAAAAAAATCTCAGTTATGGGTAAAGGGAGGTTTTTGTGTGGAGGAGGAAAAGATGAGGAATCTTTTAAAGAGGAACGGTCCTGTGATGTAATTAGATGTGTTAGTATTGTTTTTTTGAACTCTGAATATTCCAACATCATCAGCAGTGCTGAATATACTTAAACATCCTGCTTCTTATTGGGGACTTCAACAGGGATAAAAATAGATATTTCAGGTGTATTGTAAATGTGACCCAATTTCTGCACCCTTAAAATAATAACATCACTGTTTGGGGCGCTGTTTATCTATGCTGGCCCTTTTCCCATGAAGTCTAGGGGTCCACATAGTCGGGGGTGATTTTTGACAGATTTAAAGTTGAAGACACTTCGTTAAAGTAATTTCAGTACAGCAGATGCTTTCTTAATCTTTTCTATATATTATGAAATTTGACGGCTTAACCTTTTCAGATTTGAACAAATTGATAGTGACAATACCTGGGTTCAAAATTTTAATGAAAATTTTGTAAATGTTGCAAAGGAAACATGGGGAAGGCTTTTTATAATTTGAACTTGGATAATTTTTTTGTGTCCAACACTTCAAATATAAATGTAAACATTTTTGTCAAGAAAATATTGAAAATGTTAATATGACCAATTTACTTACTATCAAACGAGAAAACCAACAAACAAATTGTAGTTCTTCATCCTTAGGGAAGCTTGTTCCAGAGTTGTCGCCCTTTGTGTTTCTCTTCATTGTCATTTATTGTATGGTTAAAATAAAGTCAGTCGTGATATTTGTACATGAAATCTCACTGTGATGTCATAGCTCACTTATGTATCCCATAATATTTTGTATACATATTTATATGGGACAAGCTTCTCTAACTGGGAAGTGTGTATAGTTTACAAGTAAATTAATCGCTGTTTCTGGTCATGACCTTATGCTGCTATTCATAAGGAATCTTTTGAATTTTTTTTTTCATTCTTATATGATTTGTTGGTCTTCTCAGTAGTTGGATGGGTAATCACTAAAAACCAAGCTTGTCTGTACTCCATAGTAAGTGTCCTCAGGCTTTTATCAACCTGAGGACACTTCAACATCAACTAAAACAAACAAATGTCCTTACCTGATAAATCTACTGACAGTTACTCCCTTTGAGGTTTGTCCGATGTATCATCCATGTCTGTGAAAGTTTAGATAACCATTTTACTCCCAGCATGTTGCCTCATCCCGTAAAAGCAGAAATTTGTAACAGTTTTGCTTTTCACAAGTTTTTTTGTTATTTTGTTTCTCTATATAGTTGCTGGAATGACGATGTTTATTTCCTAGTTGGCAAAGCTTGGTTTTCAGTAGTGCCCGTGCCCTCCCTCGTTTTACTGTATGAATGCTAGTGTGTGTGTCTCTGTATGCAGATGTGTGTATTCTGTGTGTGGGTGTGGACTGATCCAGTCTTTATTTATACATTATCACACTCAAGAATCATAGTTATATATATAAACATTATGATATATCATTCAGTTTTAAATCTTGTACATCTTGAGAGCAATTTTCACAATTATTTCATATTTTTCTGCAATGAAGAATGTGAAAGGGCAAGTTTTTCACTTCAGGCATAAAACCATTCTCTCGGCTCCCGTCATGTCCAATGTCTTTATTATTGTTTTCAAAAAATCATCAAGTACTTTATTCTCAGGAAGAGCAATATTGTAATGCATTAAAATAAATCTAATTCGGGGAATGCAATATTACTATAAGTTGATGAAGTCAGTGGAATGTGATTGTAAGTTACTTTAAATGAACTATCCCTGTATTTAAGTGTCACTGTATTTAGTTAAAATTAAAATGGGAGATTATTTATTCAGTATTAGTTAATAAGGCGCTGTCATTAATCAGTTAACTTGTTAATTTAATGGGAGGTCTTTATGAGATGTCAATAGTCAATAATTGGTTAACTTGTCAATTTAATGAGAGGTCTTTATAAGGAGATGTCATTAATTGACAAATTTGTGCTATTTTAATGGCGTGTCTTTATAAGGAGACAGTTAACGCATGTCAGTTTTAATTGGGTGGCTTTATATTGAAATGTTATTTATTAAATGGGATGGAATATAGTGAACTGTTTCTATGTTGTGTCGTTGTAAGATAACATCATTGTAGAGGTGTCATTGTACAGGGGATGTATATGATTACAACTGGATTAGGGTAATGGGGTGGTGTTTTAAGGGACGACATTACACGGGCCCGAGAGCATGGATCTGGTGAACAGCAAAGCAGGGTAGCCAACTGACGGTGATGGGTTATGGATTTTTGTTTTTTCAGTCGAGGCATAGAGGTAAAAAACATTTGACAAAATTCCACTATCTGGAACTCTTATCTTCAAACTTAAACACTGCATGAAGCTAGCATTCCCAGTACCACCAAGGCTTTCTGGTATATCTGTTGGAAATATTTGTTAAAAAAATAATAATAAAAAAAAAAATAAAAATCTCTGAATCTTGGTGGTATTTACATGCAAATATATATTATCTCCCTAGGATTCTTATTTGTACTGACCCATAAACATGTATAGCTTGTAATATCTCTGCAATACAAATAATATATTAGTTCTATTTTAATCTCTAGCCATATTCACTGTCGGCCATATTTGCCATGGGGCTGGGGATACCCTGTCCTCATGGTAACACTACATCCTGATGGCTAGGGTATTCCACGTTCTTGGTGCAGCTAAGACCCTGGGGCCTAATGGGTCGTCTAGCCCCTTAGGTGGCCTTTAAGCTCCAGTGGGCTGGCTGTTCATCCTCACCATCTTTCTTGGCTGTCCTGGCTTGTCGTTTCACTGAACAGGCAATGGTACTGCATTTCTTACTAATTGGTTTTAATTATTACTAACGTTCACAGTGTATTAATGATGTGTGATTTATCTCCCTTGAAGCAATGTTATACCTCTTGATTTTGTGAACATTTTGTGAACAAGTATATTTTTCATAATTCTTGGTTTTGTTTCCCAGCCTGCATTTGCATTTTTCATCCTTTTCTCCACCTCATACCAACATTGAAACTGCTTATGAGAGTTCACTTGTGTTGAGAGTGTGCCCCTGTATGAGGTTACTTTAAAGGTGTAACTCTGTGTGAAATTAAAAACATGCCCCTGTGTAAAGTTACTTAAGATAGAGACATGCTTTCGTTTGAGGTTATTTCATGAGAGACCTATAATCTTTGTCCTCACCTTGCTAGACAAATCAGGGAATATTCGTTTGACAGTTTCTATCTCTTATAGGTGATGTATATCAAATGTCACCAGAATTTTGTAAATCTATGAATTTTAAAGCTCTGAGAAATGCAGTACTTCGCCACAATTTGCCTGTTGCTTAAAGCGTAATAGAAGCCCGCTTGAACATGCCTGCTATGGCAGAAAGTGTTCAACTTTTTAAACAGAAAAAAAAAACTGTCCACGACAATTCCATTCCGCGGGTGCTGATTTCATTACTTTTCTTCTCATATTCAAAGATTTCTTTTTGTGTTTACGACTTAAATTGTATGACAAGAATTCTTTTTTTCTTTTTCATGAAATGAAACAACCCAGAATTTGTATTGATAAAGATTCCCATTTTTATTAAAACATGGAAAAGAATGCATGGTGTGTTTAGTTATGATTTGTTATAAATTTCAGAGAGAAAAAGAAAATAACTACAAAAAGTGTTTTTTTCTTTATTTCTTGTGATTCAAATGTGTTTGTCTCCATCCTTTCTGTATGTTTTGAGGAAAGCCAGCAATTTCTGCTTTCTGCTAGAACTAGCCATGGTAATGTGTTAATTGCATGGAGTGATCTTATATACTACTGAACTGTATGCTTGGCTTAAATGTTACTTTTGGACTTCAAATTTCAGAGGAGAGTCTGTGTGGTATCATGTAACACTGATGTTCTGGTCTAGAGTTCTTCATAAGCCACAGTGGTATCTGTGTGTTGTGTCATTAGGCCAATGTCATTTCACCCTGTTTTCATTAGCGTTAACAGATTTGTCACCGAGTCAGTTATTATATGCTGTGGAACTTTGTAATTGGACACCCTTATTTCCAATGAGAAAAAAATATTTAGTTATCGAGTCACTGAAAAAAAAATATTGATTTACAGGAAAGAAATTTCCTTTGATTATTGAATGTTGGGAAAATAATTTTGTGATTTGAAAGCTCAGAGAACTCCGGTTCCATCGTTAAAACACATCATCAATGCTCTACATGATGTCACTGTCTTGTAATGCACACACAAATCTTAACATATTAACATCATTATTATCTAATGTGGTGGCAAAAAAACTACAAGCAGATTTGTAAGTTATTCAATCAAGCTAATATTTTACATCCCATAATACATGCATTAGAAACTCAAGTATTTGTCCTATAATATTACATTCCGTATATTAGAAACTGCAAATATCCCGCAATATTATAAATTGTTTCATAATGATTGAAAACATTAGTATATAAATGTATACTTGTAGGCTTTGCAAAGAAAAATCTTACGCTAGACTAATTTATATGTATATTTCATAGGGACAAATAATTCGCTTATCTAACGCTACATAGTTTGGATCAGCTTTGGGCATGTCCAGTTCATCAGTCAGTTGCTATTGGAAATTGGACGAAAACAAATTAAACACTTTCATATGGACATTAAAATGTGTGGTACGCCTGAGCAATTAACTTGTTGCTGATGCTGCCAATTCCAGGTAAGTTATGACTGTGATCTGCAGTGTGACCAGATAAAATGAATGCCGAGACAAATCCCTATGTTACAGCTAAATTTGTCACGATGAAAAACTGAAAATACTGATTTGTGTTTTCTTTTGCTCTACAGTGTAAATATTTCGACACTTTTTACAACAAAAAGGTAAAAAAAAGAGTGACAAGTTTGACCTTGAAGAGTTTTGACCTTGAGTTGTATGACGCTTATGTCTACCAAACAAGTTCCCTGTCCAGATATTTGTATCTGCCTAGACCTATGCTTTATCCTTCAAACCATATTGTATTTGAAAGAAAAGAATCTTTCCTGGTTTTTTTTTACCGTTTTATGAAAAATAAACCCTATTTTTATCTCCAGCAAAGAAAAATATATTGGTTATCAACACCAGAACCCAATTTCCTAATGATTTCCTGCTGCTGATGAAAAAGCTTCTTTTTATCCTTGGTGAAAGAAATTGTTTCCATTGTTATTATTGCTCAAAGCTTTTACATGTTTTTTTGACCATTGGTTTTTATCAATCTCTCACCCTTGCGACCACTCAGATTTTAAACAAAGTTGTTGAAGCTTGAAATATCCATTGTTTCCATTGCTATTGCTCACATTTTTTACATATTTTTTTTACCATTCTTTCTTTTATGCCTTATTTGATTTAATTTAGCTGTTTCCCATTCTTATTTTAAGTACTCAATGTTTGTCTTGGACGAAATAGCAGGTTTCCCCATTTGGTTAATTATGTGAATGATTTATATTTGCATATTTTTTTTATCTGAACATATCTGAGTAGACATATTTGAAAAATACAGATACAATGCTTAAGTCAGTTTGAAGTCGTCCCATCACAATCTTGCCTGAGAGTGAAACAGAAGGCATTATTTTGGTTACATACACGCTTGAAGTGTTGTAATCTTGGTTGCAAACATGCTTGTATAGTGGTGATTTCTATAGGCGATTCTAGTCTGTCGAAGGCTAACGTTTTTGTTAGCCATATAAAACTGAAACATGTTTAGAATTGTGTCAAGCTGACGATTTTGATGACAAGTATGCCTTTCAAAAGATCTGAAACCTATAAAATCGAACTGATCCAAGTCACACACATGCTTGTAAGCTGTCAGATTTTGAAGCTCGAAGGACATGAAATTCGCTGATCCAGATCATGGATATGATTACAAGCCCATCCAGTGAGGTAATATTGTCGTAATAAAAACCGGGACAAAATATTCATGGAGAAGCAGGACTTGTGAATTCCCAATCAAGAGAGTGAACCACTTGGAAATAGGAGAAAACATCCCCGACAGTTAAAAACAGGCATAATTGTTACTTTAAGGATGCATGTTACTTTCATGTGAAGCAAATCATTTTCTCCTAAAGGAGTTCCAAACCAGGACACATAATTCTTAATAAAATATATTATCTTCAGAAATAGTTTAAAACTACAAGGGATGTATCAAAGACCTTTGATGCCAAGCAGCATTGTTTTGTATTTCCATTAAACTCTTGTCGTTCTTCTGAGGACGGAAATGTTGGCCAATTCGTTATCAGCATAACAACACAATAATTCTTGATCTTGCTCTCTGAAAAGCATTGACCACACTTTTATTGTCTTTTGCGGTGTTTTTTTTAATGAAATAAATAATCTACATTGTGTATATGAATTGGAAATGTTTCCTGGTTTTAGACGTTTATGAAAGCAAGCATAATACTGTTATCATTCATTTCTTCTATTTTGGACTCGGAATGGGTCAACTGTTATATATACGTATAGTTAGCCATTTTTGCCATGGACTTTCACCCGGAAAAAAAAACAAAAGAAAGATTCGAAGTCATTGTGTTGTTGAACTGGTAATGATGATAGAAATACTCGGCCTTGAAGAATGTTGTTCTGTTTAATGCTGCTGCAGTATTGCGATTATTGGAGGATAAGAGAGGTGAGAATAACAATGGTTGTTGTCTATTGTGATGGTACGATATGGGTATTTCCAGGTTTTGCATGTTAATTAGTTGTGTGTGTGCATGTTCTATAGAGATATCTGGAATTCCTGTACCGTCCTTTCTAACTTAGCCAATCTGATAGCTCATTGGCTTTCTCGATACATTGATATTTGTTATGCGAAAGCTAGTTGAAATAAGCACATAAAACATTTTCGTCACTTCGTGATTTGGAACTTTCAAGCCTACAAGTGACGCATTGTAAGTTTCAAATTCCGTTAATTTCTTTTAAAATATTTATCTATGTCTGGACTAGGTTTATATAACATTGATAATTTCTGAAAAATATACATCGAAATAAGAAATTCTGGCGCCAAAGTTTAGAAAATATCAATTTGATACAAAATTATTCTCTATTATATCTTGCTACCGCCCAATTGCTGAATTTCAAGTAAAATATCTACATGTAGAATTTACGAAGCAGAAACGGCATTTCTACATGTAGAATTTACGAAACAGAAACGGCATTGACATTTTGCATAATTGAATATATATTCTCGTCGATGCACAGGGAAAGGAACTATCTTAAAATGTAACATGTTTGTAGGCCCGATTTACTATATTTAATATCTGGGCATGAAGATACAGTAAATTGGCGTCAAAGTTCGATACGCGATAAGGAAATGTCCTTCACAAAAAAAAAAAAAAAAAAATAATAATGGCTAGATTTGGTAAATAAGATAGAATATAACACAATATGCTTTACCAATATTACCATTGGATATTTAGATTTATATATGTAATTACCAAAATTTATATTTGTCCGGCCGAAAACATGTGTTTTATATAGATATGTTTCAAGTCGTTTCTAAATACACTCCTGTACGTCACTGATATACATTCCAATCACTGTTGTCTTTGTTATAGTTCGATTATTTACGCTTGTGGTGATGGTAATACGTCATTTCCTGTTACAGATTAATATTGTCATCTATTTGTAACTCAACAAAATGTATTTATGAAGTGTAAAAATATTATATTAGTGGAAATTATAATATTCATTTAAAGAAAACAAATATATCGTATGCACTTTGAAAGTGTTTCAAACTGATATGTTATGAAAGTTTTCTCTGAGTTCTCTATATAAAACAATTTGATAAGGTTGATTCTTCAACTGAGTGAAGTCATTTGTGAATTTTATCATCATTGTTAAACATATTGCAATGTGAAATAACACTTATGTTCAACATGTTCCCACAAAGTCATCCTAACCGTGATCATTTTTTCAAACTGACAACAAACCTTCCCTCCTTTCTTCACTCGTAACTCACTTAAAATTGTCGGTATGTGTCGTTTTTCTCAACGTAGTTTCCATCATCGAGGTCATACAATGCTTTTTGGTGATTAAGACCAGAATATTCAAAAAGTCCAATCCAAAACTATGTGACCTTTTCCATCCTACGTAATATTTGCCACAACTAATTCGGTTTTATTTCTACAAAATACTTCGTCGTGTTATTAGCTCACCGGTTACGAGTAACCGAGAACTAATGCTGTCGCGTCGGCGTCGGCGTCGTCGTCGGCGTCCCACCCCAAAACTTTAAAGTTTTTGGGGTAAGTTTTTGGAAAGTTTGTAAGTCCAAAAGTATACACCTCACACCCTTCTAATTTGGTTTATAAATACATTCATTAGAGGTCTAGGAGTGATGTTATAGCAAACTCATGCAGAAAAATATTGTGACTTTTTCGCATTTTTACCATTTTGTGGACTTAACTTTTTTGGCACCAAAACTCACTTTAAAGTTTTGGGGGTAAGTCCAAAAGTATACACCTATCACCCTTCTAATTTGGTTTATACATTCATAAGAGATCAAGGAGTGATGCTGTGGCAAAATCATGCAGAAAAAAATTGTGATTTTTTTTGGCATTTTACCATTTAGTGGGACTTACTTTTATTGGCACAAAAACCCACTTTAAAGATTTTGGGGGTTAGTTTTGGAAAGCTTGTAAGTCCACACCCTTCTTATTTGGTTTATACATCCATTAGAGGTCTAGGAGCGATACTATGTGACATACAATTTCAAAATGACATGCCTATACATACATAAAAAATGAATGCATAGTGTGATTGCTGCCGCCGGTGAGCTTTCGCAATCATTGATTGCACTTGTTAACACTCTCCTACAGCAGTTTCCGTTCACCACATTCAATAACGCGATATTCTTTGAAATTTAGAGTGTCGATAAATGATATCGCACCACAATCCATTTCACGATCTAGAAAACTTATACAGTAGTCACAAATGGCGCTCAGCAAATGAATAATTTGAGTTCAATTACTATGCATTGTATTGAGTTGTCGAAAGGGTATGCTTCAATCAGGATAATCGTGCAAGAACAAAAATCTTGTAATCTTCAAACACAAAACACTGATTCGGTAACATACTGTAAATGTACATATTTTAGCGGTAATCTTATCTTAGTGAATTTCGCGCTGGAAGAATTTCGTTAAATTTTGATTGCGTTAATTGTAGTTTATCTTCAATGTTTTATATGGCAAGCATTGTTGGTGCGCTTATTCAACGTTCTGCTTATTCGTTTTAATTAGGTTTGCGTTAAAATTTGAGCAAGCCAAAATAACTTCATTGTATTCCGTATAAATTTTATCCCCGAAGGATTAAGCATAAAATTTCCGCCTTATCCAACCATCTTTTTCTTTCATCCTTCATCTTTCATGTAAGAAAATCCACTTCCTGTTGAGTTATGTAAGACATCTGCTTCCTGTCACGTGATACCTGAAAAGGTCGCATGATATTTTCCATTCCACGTCATATTCCTATCGTCGGGTTAAGATGTTTTTCATTTACCCCCTACCACATGATATCGGACCTCAATCCGCTTGCTGCCATGTGTCCTAATAACAGCTTGAACCTTTACCTTTTGCGCGCGCACTATCCGATCATTCACTGTCAAATGACCTAGGTACATAGCTAGTATCACGTCAAATCTATTGCCTTTCCACGTGTGACGTCATCGCCTTTGACACGCCTCCCATCTGCTACGGCCCTAGTTGCCTTGTGTGAAGACATTCTCAATCACTAATAGCACGGGGTGCCACTATTTATCGTCTATTTTTGCCTCACACGTTTCCTTGGTGATATTTCAGACAAGGACAAGTTGTGAGGCCCAGTGAAGATGGCAGCCATTTCGGTAAAGTAGTCCACAATCACCCTCTGTTGCCTAATAATATTGCGCAATAATTTAAGTCCAACTACGCATGCGCGATTTGGCAAGCAATACAAATAGATCAGGGCAATATGCTCTAATTTATATACCGAAGTCTACTTACATTAATATTTCCAGCACTGTATTTTGTACTTAAAAATTGTAATGGCTAACTTGAAATAATTTCTCTTAGAATTTAATACTCATCAGCTCCGTAGCTGGCTAACTCACTCACGACGCCAGTGTTTTAGGATAGACGCACCATCTAATTCTCTCCAAAACTGATTTTTATTTTGCTTTCTGATAGTTGAACACTAGTCTTAACTTTAAAGTGCGCTTCGTCGGCACTTTTTGTGTGGTTTATTTGGTGTTGGTTACATGCCAGTATTTTAATCGATTAAAGTAAATGCTAGTTTCTTTTGATGGCCGTTTGACAAGGCAGTGAATATTTAATGGTATTTCTAACATGTGCATAATATTTATTTACTATTTTAATGTTTAAGGTAGTCTTAGTTTTGCATTAAGCAATTTGCACAACTTATTACTATATATATATATATATATATATATGCATGAATAGACGGTTAGTCATTTGTTGCATTCGTTTAATTATCTCTTTGTTGCTAAGCAAGTTATCTCCCTTTTGTCGCCGAAACTTGATTTAGCTTTATTCTGATGTGGTGTTATTCATAAAGAGCCGTCTGGTTAAGAAATAAACTGTTTAGAACGGAACCTCCTTAGTGGGAACATTTCAGTTGAAAATATAAACGAAGTAATCAAATTCGATGGGGCATTGTGAACTACAGTAGTCTGTCAAGATATTGTATGATATCCTGCAGGTCTTATTTGGTGGTTAACTGAAAATCCAGGACACTACTCCAATGAAAAAGAATAATGTGGATATTTAACACTAATATTCGAAAGAAGCAAATTCCTAACGCAAGTTGAATATTATTTTCAAGTCCCGAATTTTCTTAAATCTTGCGCTCCATTGAAGTGAAAATGTCCGCACTTGAGGTTCCAGTATAGGCAGATTTATCATTTATGTTCCAAAAGACACCAGATCCAGAATACGTTAACCAAGTGTGCAAAAGCACAATTGGCCATGGCTTTCACTTGTCCTACATTATGGTCGATCGTGCGTTGTCTGGCTGATGTTATGTTGTTTAGTCAACCATGTGGTGTTGTTCATATTGTTGTCTAGCCAACGGAATTTATTCTGGCCGATGATGTGTTGTCAAGTCCAACACGTCTAGCTGACCAATTAGTCTTACCTAAAATGTGTTGTCTTGTCAACAAAGTGTAACCGATTAGACAAGGTGTTGTCTAATCTAGCACGTGAAGTCTAGTCGGCCAGTCGTTGTCTAGTGAACCATATGTTGCCTAAACGTCATGTCGTTATCTAGGCAACCACGTGAAGTCTAGCCTAAAAGTCATTGTCTAGTAAGCCATGTTAATTCTTGTTGACCACTACCAAAAAATTTGGTAGTTTAGCCGACCATTCGTTGTCTAGTAAACCACGAAGTCTTGTCGACCAGGCGTTGCTATGCAACAACTTGTGGTCTAGTCGACCAGGCGTTGCTAGGCAACAACTTGTAGTCAAGCCAATCATGCGTTGTCTAGTAAACCACGTGAAGTCTAGTCGACCAGACGTTGTCTTATTAACCACGTGATGTCTAGTCAACCATGCGTAATTTTGTCAACAACAGATTTGATTATCCAATCCTATGTTGGCTACGCGACCATTTGATCATGACCTGACAACCTTTATCGACCAACCCAGATCATCTGTCACTAGAAATGTAGCTTTAATGTTCAACTCGCCTGTTGTATTTCAGTACAACCCGCTGGGCTGGAGACACACAAAAAACATCGGTAAAGGAGGAAAGCCGCTGATGCTGGTACAACAGATTCGTGTGAATTAGTGATTTAAACCAATCGGTGTGGATGCTATAGGACTATATGGCTTAATCTGAGTCAAAATGAAGCAGTTGACGATGATTGCCTGATATGGTCGCGTGTATTAGTTTCTTCAACCTGAACTACCAGAGTGGATGCTATATTTGTAGATAGAAGCTTTAAGCATCTACCAACCCAGAAGGCACATAACATAGCTTATGTGTGATTCACCCTCACTTTGCTCCAGATTTTACTCCTTACCCAAACATTTTCCAGGAATGAGGAAATTAAAAAAAAAAACAAAAAAAAAACAAACAACATAGGTGACTTATCTACCTTATAAACTTCATGTAGCAAAAGTGCAGAAGTGACTGTTACCCGCCGGAAGTGTGATACCGGAAATGATTCCTCGTGTGATGTACCAAAGTTCCGGACTCTTTTAACGTGTATATTTATGCAAATTTAAGCTAATTTATGACAAGTCATCGAATTATTTATGTAAGTGCTGAGAAAACATAAATTTGGCAGTATCGAAATTATATTTAATTACGTGAATATTCATTGTAGATATTTATTTCTTTGATTGGACTCTTATGATCCCCAGACCTTTGACCTCTTCAGTTCGAAAAAAAGCGGGAGACAACTGTGAAGCTACGAAGACACGAAAAGGAATATATGATTTATGGCATTGTGTGGCATTTTCATGAAATTGTAAAAATTCAAAATCTTACTACGTCCATTTGATTGGCTTAGAACAAGGTCAAACAAGATCCTACTCTCTGGAACAAATAAATTCCAGACAGAAATGACAAAGTTCACCAAGCATTGCTTGAACTCTGTTCGAAGAGGTCAAAGGTCTCGTTGTTCCCAATGTTTCCTCAAATACTAATATCGGGAAGTTTTTTCGTTACGTGAACGGTCAGATTGTGTATCGAGATCATCGACCATAAATTGTGTATTTTATGCAAGTCTGTAGCGAAACTTAGGTGTTTGTGTGTATCACATGTGTTTTAAATTAAGAATTAACTAGAGAAAAAAGTATCAGAAAGTCATATTCAACCAAATGTTTTCAATTAATGTCACATATTTATAATAGATTCAAGCGTTCTAAAAACTTGATGACCATGCAGAGGGAAGAAGTTAAGAAAACAATCAAACATATTTTCAAGTTTTCATATATCATTTCATCTGTTTTCATAGTTTTCATATGTGATTTGTGAAATTTAAAGAACTTGGAGTCCCCAAACCCCATTTTTACCTCTTTCCTGCCAATTCTTCGGGTAGATCGTGTTCCACCATTCAATGTTAGCTCTTACTCGCTCAGTAAAACAGCGTCAGTAAGAAGCTTTGTGTGTTTATTGTATTATGCGAATTAGGAAATGGCCGTATATGTAGAATTATTGCTTAAGATATTAACATGTCTTTATCAATAATCATAGTTAGATGTATCGATGAGACATTTCTGTGTGTTTTAGCAATAATCACACAAGAAATGTTTTTCGTACAAATAGTCTTAATAAAAATAGTTTTATTATAAATATTTATTCTAGAATACGTTTTAGACTTTTTACGGTGTAGGCTGATAGAATAATAGCTGTTTTCTGTGGTTGTAGCAATTTCATACTCAGTATGTCTGCTAAGATCTACAAGCATTACAAGGTCATTGCTGAATTTAAGTCTCGTGCTTACTGGATGACGTCATTTAAGTGACGTCATCACATGATAGGCACTTGTCACATCGCGACTAAGTGCTGAAATTTACCAAAGTATTCCGATTCCAAAGATTAGTCTCAAATAAACCAAAAAATAGTATAAAGAAAATCCATCGAAACTGACGCAACTGCATCACAGTGACGTCATTGGCACTATATCAGTGGGTCTTATATCGTACTGTCAGAAAGAGTTCACCAACAAAACGTTTGTATGTAGCTTTGTGACGTACCTTTCGCCAAGTGATTTGACGCCATTGTGGTCACGTGGTGTGGTATCATATGTACATATCATAATTTCCATGTGTCTTGTTACTGTGTTGTCTCTCTACTCGTTGAAATGGCAGCATATCTGTAGTAACTGCCGGATTTGTAAATTTCCTATAGAAATAAAGATTATTTTGTTTGTAATCAGGAGTTTGTATTTCTTATACGCAAACATTTTATAAATAAGAAAATGAAGATCATTTCATCAGATTGGGTTTGGATTCCCGGTGATTTAATTGTGGATGAGATGAAAATGTGACAGTTGAATCTACAATGAGATGTTTTCAATGTAAATATCTGCAATAATGCTTTTGCATTAGTACATATGAAAGTAGTCGAAAATTTGAATTTTGAAACCATTTGAATAGATTAATAGATTTGATTACATTAATGGAAAGTAAAGAAGACACGTTATTGGCAGGGTATATAATAATAACCCAAGCAGAGGAATTATTACCACGTTATTGACAGTGTATATATAACCCCAGTAGAGGTATGATTACCACGTTATTGACAGGGTATATATAACCCCAGTAGAGTAATGGTTACCACGTTATTGACAGGGTATATATAACCCCAGTAGAGGTATGATTACCACGTTATTGACAGGGTATATATAACCCCAGTAGAGGTATGATTACCACGTTATTGACAGGGTATATATAACCCCAGTAGAGTAATGGTTACCACGTTATTGACAGAGTATATATAACCCCAGTAATGATTACCATGTTATTGACAGGGTATATATAACCCCAGTAGAGTAATGATTACCACGTTATTGACAGAGTATATATAACCCCAGTAATGATTACCACGTTATTGACAGGGTATATATAACCCCAGTAGAGTAATGATTACCACGTTATTGACAGGGTATATATAACCCCAGTAGAGTAATGATTACCACGTTATTGACAGGTTATATATAACCCCAGTAGAGTAATGATTACCACGTTATTGACAGGGTATATATAACCCCAGTAATGATTACCACGTTATTGACAGGGTATATATAACCCCAGTAATGATTACCACGTTATTGACAGGGTATATATAACCCCAGTAGAGTAATGATTACCACGTTATTGACAGGTTATATATAACCCCAGTAGAGGTATGACTACCACGTTATTGACAGGGTATATATAACCCCAGTAGAGTAATGATTACCACGTTATTGACGGGGTATATATAACCCCAGTAGAGTAATGATTACCACGTTATTGACAAGGTATATATAACCCCAGTAATGACTACCACGTTATTGACAGGTTATATATAACCCTAGTAGAGTAATGATTACCACGTTATTGACAGAGTATATATAACCCCAGTAGAGTAATGATTACCACGTTATTGACAGGGTATATATAACCCCAGTAGAGTAATGATTACTACGTTATTGACAGGTTATATATAACCCCAGTAGAGTAATGATTACCACGTTATTGACAGGGTATATATAACCCCAGTAGAATAATGATTACCACGTTAGAGTTAAGTTTTCATATAGGATATTACTTTGTCCGAGTTAAGATGAAAATATTGACCCCAAATATGTTGGTAACGGCAGATATGTGTTCAATATAAAAGACTGTAGTTGGCTACTCATCATTTACCCAAAACAAAATGACAGCGAGTAATTTGTTTATGTATATTCTTTTCTTATCCTGAAACATATGACTGGTTGACATAACACACGGTTTCAAGGTTACGCAGGTTGATGAAGAGTATGAGAAAGTTTTATGGTCGAAATCGTGGCCTGATTTGGTAATATTCTATTACCAAAAGACTATAGAAGTGATGGATGATAATGAAAATATTAACCACAGCATGCTATAAGGATTGTTTTATTACAGTTATTGAATAATTATTTCGACAGTATTTGTTTATCTATTTTATTTATTTATTTATGTAGAAAAAAAATAATTGTTTGAGTACAATAAAATACATCTATAATAATGATACAGTTTGACACTTTCCGGCAACATTCCTTCCATGCATGACTTAACCTAAAGTTGCAGATAGAATAAAACGTGAATATTAATAGTAGTATTTTGGGGTATTCAAATGCCCTTCAGGTCACTGGACAATCCCTCAGGTCCCTAGATAGACCCTTAGGCAGTCCCTCCAGACCCTTGGACAGTCCCTCGAGTGTCATGTCAGTCCCCGTGTGAGATCCCCTCATTTAGATGGGAATAAATGCATGGATTGAGGTTGATGTTCATCACATTCGATGGCTCAATCTCACATCGACCAGATCAAGAAAGACATCATTATAACAGAATTTCACTTAACAGAGTCGGTTGTTGTCTCGGTCTTACGTGGGAAGTCATGGTCAGAAAACTAAAAGGTGAGCTGAAGATTTGCATGATTGGAGAAAGAAAGAAAACGAGAATGTCGAGAGAAATTTTGAGAAAAAAAAACTTCATCGGAGAGCTTGTGGTGAATTTGTGCCTTTGAAGAAAGATAGCATGAGCACCGAAACAGATAGTGTGAGTGTTAATAGCTGTTTATCTCTGATAAAATCCTGCCATCCATCATTAGTCAAATGTTGTGATAGTATGAACGCTTCTATACACTGGCCAAGACATCATCACACTCCTCAACAACTAACCTCAGCCGGATGTTTGATACTGGCATGGAAGACAGTGTGACTTCTTTCATGTGTGGTGTCACTTTAAAGTAATGGAACTATTTTGACGATATCAAAACGGAACATGTAAGGGGGTCAAAGGACTGTCTTTTCGCAACGCATGCTATTCATGCTATAGACATGGGGATAATTATGTTTGACTTTCCTGATAGCGATAAAAGTTGCAGTTGTAAGAGTGTGAAGTGTGGGTACACCCAAACAACGTCGATGTTCTCATAGGGTTAGTGTGGTCGTACATGTTAATCGTGTTATAGATATGGGACGTGTACGCTTTCAGTATCCAGATTGTGACGATATATGCCATTGTAAGGAATGTGAAATGTGGGTATACTCAAGCAAAGTCGAATCACTTATAGAGAAAGGCTGGTCGTACGATAAAAGGGAGATAAAAGAGGAACACATAATAGAGTTATAGAAGTTATTGGTAAAATCGGTGGAAGAAGACGGATATACCGACGACGAATATATCAGATTGTTATTTGTATTTAATGAACGCATAGGTGCTGAAGTAACTCTGTAAAGGGTACGGACTTGTTCGATAAAATACTCCAGAACTGTTAGAAAACTGAAGCAAAGGCCTATTGGAAAAATATTGAAAAAACCTATTATATTTATCCTATGCATATGAGTTTAAATAAATGATAACGGAACGTTTTGTTTGTTCTGGATGTAAAGAAGGTCTGGCTAATCAACACGGACATCCATGTGTGATGCTTTCAGGTGATTATATTATTGATATTTGTTTTGGCGAAGCACTTGCCTGTGTTAATCATTTAGAAGTGTAAAAGACTGAGTCTGAATTTGCCATACAATTGTGTATACCTTCAGGTACATTACATCATTTCATGCAAAATGCAAATTTACGAAAATCACGTAAAAAAACGTTATTGCGATAAAATAAATAAGAAAATTGATGACGCTGAAACACAGCTATTCATTTAACTGTGAACAGTCGTAGATAGTAGACGAATACTACATTATGGGCGGAGTTTGTCGACGTCGATGGTGATGAGATTAGCGTAATCGTTGAAGAACGCTGGAGACTTCGTGGGTACATTGGTCCTATATGTATTTGTTTTCGTGAAAATAACTCTGACATATCGAGAAACGACTAGTGAAACACAAATTGGACGAGTATCCGAAAGACACTTGGGTGTAATAGTTTTAAACAATGAAGTCACACTGTGGGAAAGAATATTAGCGACGTATTTATTCGTTGTACTTACAGATGGACTCGTCATCTGATCATCGCCATATGGCAAGCTGTGTTGATCGACTGATGACGTCTTATAATTTGAACTGTGAACTGCGTGGACTTTATTATAAAGGTGTCGACGATTATTGACTTGTTATAAGTGTGGGAAAACATTGAAATACTGGAAAACATAGAAACTTTTCAGTTGAATGTATTGACACACATTGTGTTTTACCATATCCTCTAATTCAAGCCTTGTATGCATAGATATGGAGTAAACACACCGATGACAATCTACATGGACGCGTACCGACAGAAGCAACCTTAGAAAGCAAGACCAAATACATCTGCCAAGGTTGAAATCTACAATTGTACGCGGAACTGGGTCTAAAAATCACAAAAAAAAATCATGGATTTCTGCAATTCAAACAAAACCCTTGGTTACAGTCGTACATACAATTCAACACGTAAGAACAAAGTTTGAGAAATTCACCATCTTTAACGAAGACTTGGTAGCCATTCAAAACGACAAAATCAAACTAGTATTGAACAAACTTGTATATATTTGACAGACCATTCTATGTAACCCTGGTAAATACTAGCGGTAATATACCGCTCGGCTAGAGAGATCTTCTCTTTAGCTCGATCGGTTGAGCGTAAGATAAGTAAGCCAGAGGTCCCGGGTTCGATCCCTAGCGGAGGCAGTGATTTACATTTAATTAATCCTAAGCTCTGTTACATCTATCGAAATGTATCATGTATGAGTTTAATTACAAGTACCTAAAGCCCAAATACGTGGATGGGATAAAATTACTCATGACAGATACGGACAGTCTACAGGGCTTTTTCTCACTGGTTTGGGAAAGGGCCTATTTGTCTCATTTTGGGAAGAAAATTGATGAATTGGGAAAGATTATTTCAGCAAATTTTGGGAATTTGGCTTAAATATGAAATATTTCAATTAGGAATGGGGCACATTAACGGCCCCAAAAAGCCGTCAGAAAAAGCCCTGGTCTATTCTATCAAGTTAAATGTCCAGTCGTCTATGACGACATGTATCGGGACAGACACCTGATCGATCTGTCCAATTGGGCATCGCTGTCACAATACAAAAAACAAAAAAATACCAGGATAGTTCAATGACGAAACGGCACGTCAACCCATTGCAGAGTGTATAGGGCTCCATGTAAAGATGTACTCGTACGTCTATGCCGTAAACGTGTACACAAATAGAGATGGAAAATTTTACCGTAATATGGATCGATATGAAAAAAATAGATATCCGAGGGTGTCGCTAAGGCGACCATCAGACGCGATCTAAGACACAGCATGTATAGAGAGTGTTTATTCGAAAACCAAATTAAAATGTATAAGATGAATAAAATTACAAGTGATAAATAAACATCATCTCTACGTTTACACCGTTAATAAGTCGCGCCTGTGTTCCTGCGATGACAAGCGTTGGGTTTTACCCAATCGGTGCGATACGCTCGCTTACTGTCATTACATAATTTTCACCATGGGTTGGTATTAAAAACTGAATCAGGAATGTAGTGTTACAAATATTTATTTTAAATATCGGACAGAAGTCGTCATGTAAAATATTGTAAAACTATGTACTTTGGATATGTTGTTTAAGACATATATTTTGTAAATATTATATACAAATGTATTTTTGCATTTTAGTTTGAAAGAAAGTTTTAATTCGTATCAAAACTAAAGCAAGTTTTAGAAAAAAAAAATCAGTTAATGCTTGAAAAAAATAAAATTAGATTTAAATTGTAGCATAAAATTAGAAAATTAAGTTGTAGAACAAATCTTTAAAATTAGAAAAGCAAAAATAAAACTAAAATTAATTTGTTATACAAATCTAAAAAAATTATTACTAAAATTTAAATGAAGTTGCAGAACAAAACAAACAAACAAAAATAAATACATATGACAGGTTTGACTGTATATAAATAAAAGTTGTAATTCACATCTAGAAAAATAAAATTAGGAAAAATTGAAAGTAAGAAAATTAAAATAAGAAAACAAAAATAAAACTAAACTTAATTTGCATTACCAATCTAAAAAAAATAAGTTGTAGAACACTCATAAACAAACATTTTGTCTGGTTGTTTTCATAGAGAATGCTATTTCTTGCAATCATTTATTCATGGCACACCAAATATCAATTTATGATTTTTCTAATCATGACAATGTCGATTACATGCTAGATATCCAACAGTTTCTAAATTTTCCTTAGATAATTTTTGAGGCAATGAATATTTAATACTTAGAAAAGGCTTCTGAATACAAAAATTCTTTCTGCATTCTGGTTATGATTAGAAATTCCTCATTACATCCTGAAAATCCTCATATTGAAAAGCCGTAAAAAATCTTTACGCAATAAAATATATTAGCACAACGTTTCTCTATTGTTAAATGGTGAAGGCCATCGGCAATTAGGGCGAAGGTAACGACAAACTAATGGCATCTCAGCTGCGTAAACATCTTGTAAACGTGCCGCCACAAAATTAAATCAATAAATGAATAATAAACCAATAAAAAATCAATGTGCATGTTCGCTTATTGATATCGGGGTATTGATAACCAAGTACCGGTACGTAGACTAAGTGAAAATCTTGGTACACAACTGCGAATTCACGAACTCTGAAAAAGAAGTAAATTATCATCAATATACAGAACAATCATACTTAAGTAACAAAGGGAAAGGACTTAAAAATTATAATTTGAAAAACTTCCATGTATAACAAAAATACTCAATCTCGCTGTAATGTCAATACATTGTATTTCCATTAAGGTTTTTACAGACAGGGAGGAATCTTCCTTTATATATGTCCCTTGATCCATTACAAATATTTCATGGCCATATAAATAATATTTGACACCTTTCTTTTTAATAAAGTTTAATTCGTAGGCTTGAATGAAAATATTTTCGCAGAGATTTTGAAACAAATCCAATTTTCGTTTCGTAATTTTATATTAAAATATCTCGAAAAGAATTATGTCAACCTTTACAATAAAAGAAAATTTCTCTTTCTTTTACTTAAAACTTTTAAAGTGCTATGAAGTTTTAATAGGCTCTAACGCTGTTAAGACAGAGACACCGCTTACGGAAGCTTACTGTCACATCCGGTAATCTATCAAAGTGTCCATAACTACCAAAAGGTGGCCACAGCTATTGGTAATTTTTCAGCCAGATTTGAAATTGATCAATACATTCATGATGTCGGTGCCCAGAAAAAATCACCAGTGTATATGAATATCAAAATAGTTAAATTCACATTATTTTGTGTTTGTTGAATTGTTTGATGCTCCCGTGTGCTACAACATTTCAACCACCTAAGCAAACAAACAACAAATATCCTAAATATAATGATAATAAACTAATATTCAAGAATTAAAATATTAATAATAGAATAAAAAATGAAATAATAAATAAATAAGTATACAAAAACTGAAAAAGGAAACAAATTGTAATAACACACAAAAATATCACCGGCCTCATTTCAACAAAAATGTAATAAGAGCTCACCCGTGTAATCTATTTTCCCATCTTTGTTAACGTCACCTTCCTCCATACACAGTTCCACATTTAATTTCGTTTCAGGTGGGGCCTGGTATGTTAGCGCCGATCTGAGCTCATCAACACTTAAATATCCATCTTTGTTTTTGTCTATATTTCGGAATGCAGAGTCAAAATCTGTTTCTATATAATTGTGACGTATCATATTCTTATACTCCTCAAAGTCGATAAAACCGTCACCTGTCAAGATAAGAAGATATACCCTTAAAGTTATCTGTATATCTTAAGTGGTAAGATGAGTTTAATAGTGAAACAAAGCTGATTTGGATTAACAATATGGAACGCTGAAACAAAACATTGTAAAAGTGAAATAAAACAGTTTAATAGTGTGAAACAGAACAGTTTGATAGTGTGAAACAAAACAGTTTAACAGTGTGAAACAAAAAGTTAGACAGTGTTAAACAAAAAGTTAGACAGTGTTAAACAAAACAGTTCGACAGTGTGAAACAAAACAGTTTAACAGTGTGAAACAAAACAGTTCGACAGTGTGAAACAAAACAGTTTAACAGTGTGAAACAAAAAAAATCAACAGTGTGAAACAAAACAGTTCGACAGTATGAAACAAAACAGTTTAACAGTATGAAACAAAACAGTTTAACAGTATGAAACAAAACAGTTCGACAGTGTGAAACAAAACAGTTCGAAAGTGTGAAACAAAACAGTTTAACAGTGTGAAACAAAAAAAATCAACAGTGTGAAACAAAACAGTTCGACAGTATGAAACAAAACAGTTTAACAGTATGAAACAAAACAGTTTAACAGTATGAAACAAAACAGTTCGACAGTGTGAAACAAAACAGTTCGAAAGTGTGAAACAAAACAGTTTAACAGTGTGAAACAAAAAAAATCAACAGTGTGAAACAAAACAGTTTAACAGTGTAAAACAAAAGAGTTTGATAGTGTGAAAGAAATTAGCTTAATAGTGTAACAATACAGTTGAACAATGTACCTAGAGTGCATTAAGATAATGGTAGAATAAACAAAATCACATCAACAAATTGATCTTTATTGATGACCGCATGACATTTCCACCCCGTGATACCTACCATCAAGGTCAGCAAGTCCCATCATCACTTGAGGGTACTCTTCTGTAGGATTCATTCCGAGTAACTCCACGCCCTTTATCAACTCAACCTTGGATATACGGCCATCACTGTTGTCGTCAATCATTTCAAACGAGGCTATGATTTCTGAAACAATAAGGTGGGGACAACTCAACTAATGTTATCTTCTAATGAGTATTAATGTTACATATTTTCCTGTGGTTTTTTGTTTTGTTTTCAATAAATAGTATCTCGATTGAGGTTGATAAATAGTTCAAGCAACAGAAAGAATGATTCCAATAACAACAAGAGGCCCATGGGTCATCTGACCAAACTATTGATGATTGTGTACTTCAATGAATATTAAATAGACAGAAGAGGCCCCAAGGGCCTAAATCGCTGATTGCCGTGGATTTTTAGGTTGAGAATTTGATCAAAGACTTGAATCCTGTAATCTTAAAAAGAGGTCAATGTTATTCACTTGAACAAACTAGGTAGCCCTTCACCGAAGCATTCTACAGTCCTAATGTCAAGTCCCTGTGCCTCCCAGTTATTGAGAAGAAGTTGTTTAAATATTTTAACCTATTTGACCCATATGACCTTGAATGTAGGTCAAGAGCATTCATTTGAACAAACTTATCAGCCCTTTATCCCAGCATGCTACAGGCCTAATATCGAGTCCCTGAGATTGATGTTAATTGAGAAGAAGTTGTTTAAAACTGTTTGCCTATTTGACCATGTGACTTTCAATGAAGGTCAAGGTCATTCATTTGAACAAACTCGGAAGCCCTTCAACCCAGAATGCTACAGACCAAATATCAGATTTCTGGGAATCGCGGTTATTGCGAAGAGGTTGTTTTAAGATCAAAGCCTATTTGACCCATGACCTTGATGTTGGTCAAGGTCATTTATATGAACAAACTTGGTAGTCCTTCACCCCAGCATACCACAGGACCAAAATCAGGTCTCTGTATCTCATGGTTATTGAAAATAAATTGTTTAAAGGAAAAAGTTGATGCCAGACGGGCAGGTGAGCTAAAACAAGAGCACCTGTATCGTTGACCTTGATCTACAGCAACTTTGAAGTTGATCTTGGTCATGTTTATTCAAATATCAGATAAAGCTAGGTATATTTATGTCAATAAATTTTCTAGTCCTTCATTCCAGCATACTTTTGGCCCAATATCAGGTCTCTTGGCTATCGAGAAAACATTGTCTCAAGATTTCAACCTATTTGACCCCTGTGACCTTTAATGTAGGTCAAGGTTATTCATTTTGGACTAACTTGGTATCAATTCACTCAAATATGCTACAGTCCAAAAATCAAATCCCTGGGTCTCTTGGTTATTGAGAAGAGGCCACTTGAAGATTTATGCCTATTTGACCCATGTGACTTTAAATGAAGGTCAAGGTCATTCATTTGAACAAACCTGGTATTCCTTTACCCCAGCATGCTACAGGCCCAATATCAAGTCCCTAGGCCTCTTGGTTATTGAGGAAAAGTTTATTAAAGTTGTTTAAGAGATTTTGTCATATTTGACTCCTGTGAACTTGAATAAGGGTCATGGTCATTCATTTGAACAAACTTGGTAGCCCTTCATCTCAGCATGACACATGACCAACAGCAGGTCTTTAGGCCTCTTGGATTGTGAAAAGTAGTTGTTTAAAGGGAAAAGATGACGCCGGACGGATGTAGGACAGACGACGGACGCTACACCACAGCATAATCTCACTTGCCCTTCGGGAAGGTGAGCTAAATATTATGGGATCCTATAGATTGGGCATTTGATATTATATTATATATATGACTTTAAATATATATACCTAAATTGTTATTGGTAAAATAATGAACAATTTATTGAATGGAAAACTAATTTTAAACAAATAATTACAATTAAAGTCACCGGATAATAAGTTATACACAATGTGTGCATAGAACAACACCAGTAGTAGTTTACAGCCCCTTATAGCACCAAAGATAGAAAATTATCTTTTCTCTTACAGGTTTAACAGCGAGGACTAATTGTTTATCATAATGATGACAACTAAGGAGATAATTAACAAAATATACATTGATGGCACATTGTATAATTGGCTAGTAAACTCGCTTCAGAATCTTCGACTTAGAATTTGCAAAAAAATGTTTAACTAAATTTGCTTTTCATTTATCTATTTGTTCCCAAGTACAAAAACTTTCTTATTTGAGGTTCAAGGTTTGAATAAGGCTACGTAAAGAAATATAAAAAAACAAACACCTTGTGAAAATACCACGAGTTTTCGAGATCAAAATATTGGTCTTGAAAAGAAGAAATGTAGTTTTGAAGGGAAATTATAGATATAATGGGACTGTTAATTAATGAGACATTTTATAATTTTAATGCCCAATACCCAAATATACCAATTTTTAACCAAATCAAATGATATCTCAATTACGACCAATCAGAAGCTGATACAGTTGAATTGGCAGTCCCCTAATACCTCTATATACAAATTTTTATCGACATCAAACAATATCTAAATTTTCCAATCAGAGGCAAATTAAGCATGTGACTGTCATCTTGGTTGACCGATCAGAAAATAAAGGGTCAGTTGGCTTGCACATCCCAGGACCGTGATGAACACTTGTGTCATGTTTCGTTAAGTAAGGTTTGGTTTGTTTTTGTTTAGCGCCCTATTAACAGCCAGGGTCATTTAAGGACGTGCCAGATTTTGAAGGTGGAGGAAAGCCGGAGTACCCGGAGAAAAACCACCGGCCTACGGTCAGTACCTGGCAACTGCCCCACGTAGATTTCGAACTCGCAACCCAGAGGTGGAGGGCTAGTGATAAAGTGTCGGTACACCTTAACCACTCGGCCACCGCGGCCCCTCATTAAGTAAGGGACATAATCATGTATTGGTTATCTTATAATTCTCACAATTCTACATTTTTCTGGAATATGACACTTTGATTCAACTGGCATCTATCCAAAGTTCTTGGCCTCCCGTGTGCTGTTCAATGAGGTAGTCACCAAGAAGTGACCCAGCTTCAAAATGATCCTGATCAACTGTTCATATGGCAATAAACCCAGCAATCAAACAAAAGAAACCAAACTAAGTTTAACTTAGCAACAGATGCATTCAAAGGATTTTAATCGATAACCAAGTTTACTCCTTATTTTATTAAAAACAATCTGGTTTTATGTCTTGTCATTCTACAGTACACCAACTAATAGAAATGTTACATAATATATGTTGTTCTCTCGAGGGAAAAAACACACCTGTCTTATTTTTTGTGATATATCAAAAGCATTCGACCGTGTATGGCACAAGGGTTTATTGATTAAATTAGAAGAATATGGCATTAGAGGTAATCTATTACGTTGGTTAAACAATTATATATCGGGACGGCAGCAACAAGTTTTAGTAAAAAATGTATATTCTGATCAAGGCTCCACAAATGCAGGTGTTCCTCAGGGAAGTGTCTTGGGACCACTTTGTTTTCAATTTACATAAATGATATTGTTGATAATCTGACTAGTGTTTCACGTTTATTTGCCGATGATACTTCCTTGATGTTTTCTTCATCATCTTGTGAAGATATTCAACGATCTTTAGATAGTGATTTACAGAAACTTAATCAATGGTCCCAAGACTGGATTACTAAATTCAACCCACAAAAAACTGATGTATTATGCATAACAAATTCCAAAAAACGTGCCACTTATGCAACTTACTTTTGGGAATGAAATTTTGAATTGTGTTGAAAACCATAGACATTTAGGTGTAACTTTTAGTTCAGATGCAAAGTGGTCTCTACATATATCAGAAATCCAAAAAGCTTGTATGAAAAAAATATTGGTATTAAGAAAATTTAAACATTTGTTGAATAAAAAGTCACTATTGCGGATATACAAAGTATTTGTGCTGCCAGTATTAGAATATACATGTGAAGTATGGGATGGTTGTTCTCTGACAGACGTAAACAAGCTCGAGCAAGTCCAACTAGAAGCAGCAAGAGTTATCACAGACATGCCTTCTTTTTCTAGTAAACAATCTCTATATAAAGAATCCCAACTTCAACCATGATCAGAAAGAAGAAAATAAAAGAAACTTTCACTTATGTATAAACTTCATAATAATCTAACTCCTTCTTATTTAAGTAATCTACTTCCTCCAAGAGTAGGGGAGTGTAATATGTATAATGTCAGAAATAACCAAAACTACACTGTCCAAAATTATAGATTATCCATTTCTTATGAATCTTTTTTCCCGTCTACTGTTAGGTTATGGAACAATTTACCAATCGATGTCAGAGAGCAACCATCCGTCAATTGTTTTAAATCTAAAATCCAACACAACCTTGACGCGTTGCCTTTATTTTATCATGTAGGAAACAGAAAATTAAACTTTTTACATACAAGGTTGCGACATGCTTGTAGCAGTTTAAAATATGATTTGTTTCGAGTTAATATAATTAATGACCCATCATGTGAATGTGGAAATGAATGTGAAAATGTTGTGCATTATTTTTTAGAACGTATATTATATAGAAGACAACGTGAAATTTTATTCAACAACATTTGTCCATATTGTAATGTCACAATCAATGTTGTTCTTTGTGGTTCTCCAAACCTGTCAGACGAGCAAAACGGATATATTTTTAAATCCGTACATACCTATATTTAAAATAGTAATCGGTTCTAAGGTCACTTAAAATTAATTCACTTCAATAGATCCCCCCCCCCCTTTTTTTTGTTTGTTATTGCTCTCTTATTCCTGGCTTTTCAGCTCTCCTTTTCTTAACAAATATCTAACTCTAGAAAACTTGTGTGTATTATTGCAGATATACAATGTATGGGAGAAGGCGTTTCTAAGTTGAGATAACTTGTGCCTTATCCTTGTTGTTATATTGAACAATAAAATATGTTTAAATCAAATCAACCAAGTTTTACAAGGGCTGATGGATAAGTTGTGAGTCTCATATTGAAGGATTTAAATTTTGCCGGACATATTGTATTATTTTTCAATATGAATACCCTCAGAATCTACCGCTACCAGCGATGTGTAAGGGCGTCAATGTCACTTTTATAGAACTCCTTTTCTGGGCTGTTCAGACAGTCATCCACTGTATGTTAGGGTTAGGGTTAGGGTGCCTGAAATAGCTGTTTCAGTTTTGGAAATAGATGAACGTCTGATGGAGCCAGATCAGGTGAATACAAGCCGCAATCGTGAATGCAGTCATGGCAATGCCAGACTCTTTCACCCTAACCCTAACCGATTTTGTCCATTTTGCAAAAGCCGCTTGTCTTGTTCACTTTATAGTGCTACCTCGTCGATATAAACTAATTCCCAAATGAGACCAGTCCTTGGTTACGTGGCCCTATATAGTCAGAGAATAGTAGGACTTAAGAATTTCATTGAGTACCTCCTTCAATACGAGGCTTATATCACAACATGTCAATCAACCCTCGTATGTAATGAATATTACATAAAAATCATCTCCCCCCCCCCACCTCACCTCCTCCCAACCCTGGTAATACAGGTATATAACAAACAATGATCATCAACTGTCATCTGATCCCATTTCAGTCAAAAAAGATGAAGTTCCTACTGTAATAAATTAATTTGCAATATATTTACACATACCAGTATAATATTGTGAAAATCAATTGAAAATAGTTGTTGTGTTTTATCAAAAAAAAAAAAAAAAAAAATAAATGAAATAAAAAAACAAAAGAAAACAAACTTTCTTTACTAGTTCCCATGGATACCGTTATGGGTTAACAAAGTGGGAAAAATAAACCAGGAATTAGTCTGTAGGGATTGTGCAATACCAAATCAGTTATTTTGGGTTTGTTATAAAACATTGAATAATTAATCAATTATCACTACAACTTTCTTTGGCACAAGTAAGCAAAAGGTTGATATATATTGGTATGATATTTAAGGCAAAGATAATTGAAAATTTACTTCATTTGTTTATTTATGCAAAAGATGATATAATTTGACTCTGTAGACTAAATAGAGGGCAGGTCAGAGATTTTCATTTCAAATTATAAGCATTTGAATACATTTTTTTTTGTATAATATTTCATTGAAAATTTGAAAAAAAAAATTTTAATTGAAAAAAATGTTGATAATTTGAAGTGAGGCAAATTATTTGAATAGCTAACTGAAATGCATAAGGTTACACAGACTGACGTTATTCGATATATTTCATGCAGAAATCTATTTCAAATCTTGTAATTTTCATTTTTAATATCTATTGTATTGTTGTTTTGTAGTGGAAGGACCTGATCATGAGAGAATTTAAATAGTTCTACAAAATTAAATGAAACTCCAGTCATATAAGTTGCCTTTTCTGCACAGATAGGCTTGTAATGATTCTATTACCACTGCAATGTTTAGTGGTAATGCTAGTCCTTCTCGTGTGAATACGTAGTGAATGTCCGTTGTTGTTATTTTTAGACTACCATATATTCAGACTAACACAAACAAATTGACAGGAAACACAATATTAGCGTCGTCTGTTTCCTCAAAGTCAACAAACATGTAGGCCCCTAGATCTACTTACAGTAGGCCTAGCCAACGGAATTTTGCTTGGGATTCCGAATGCTTTGTTGATTTTGTATGCATGGTTGTGATCCCCAGTAGTGCCCCGACCGACCCCATTCCCCCTTAGGCCCTAGACTCGGTTATAGGCCTAATCGGAACAATGACGATAAGCCTTATCAATCAGTTGAGTATTCTTCTAGTTCTTATATAGGCCTAGCTATACAGCTTATATTCGGTTCTATATAGACTATTTTGATACAGCGTGTAAACTTTACAGTAAATTTGACCTATAGCTACCTGATATCTGGGAATCCAAAGTATGGATGACTGTGTGATGTCCTATCACTTATTCTAACCTGCATCATTGATGTTAGTCTCCGTCGTCGGGCCCCTGGTCTCTCCTGCCTTTATCAGCATGTTCATCCCAATCACGAACAGGATTACCAATATAGGCCTAGTGGTTTTCATGTCTGACGTTGGGGCTGATATAACCGTTTCTGACAGACTGCTCCAGATGCGTGCTGCTCTCACAGTGAAAACATTTTTTCTTGTTAAGAATTCCCTCTAGCATTGAGTACGTGTTTGTCGGTCATGTAAGACCACAGTTTTATTTAAGTAAAACATTCCTGGTCATACGCTCCGCTGATTGTTTTGTGTAACTCGGCCATGTCTCTCTGCTCGCGCCTTTATATGACAAAGAAGGTAATGTCAGTTTTTAAAAAAATCTTTATTCATATGTTAAATTTTGTAGACCAGGTAGGCATTCTGTCGCTTTCCTTTGAATTTGTCAATGAAAATCAATATATTTGCACTTGTAAGGATAACACACTGTACTTGTAAGGATAACACACTGTACTTGTAAGGATAACACACTGTACTTGTAAGGATAACACACTGTACTTGTAAGGATAACACACTGCAGAGAGATGCAATAATTTATACATGTATAAAGGTATAAATAATTTTGTGTCCATAAAATCGAATGCTCTCCCTTACATAACAAACATTGAGTTACGAGGGATGATTGATAGGTTGTGATCGAGCCTCGTATTGAAGGAGGTACTCGAGGATGTTCTTTTTAATTCCTACTATTCTCTGACTATATAGGGCCGCGTTCCCAAGGACTGTATGGTCTCATTTGGTTAGTTTATATCGACGAGGTAGCACTCTCACTCTAAAGTATGGACAAAATCGGTGAATGAGCAGTGATACAATATTTGCATCAAACAGGTTTAACACCCAAGGATATCCATAATGGTATGGATGTCATAATGATATGATAGCAACATCCGGGACAGGTACCCATTCATATGCTACATTGAAATGGTTGGTGGCGGAATCTAAGCGCGGTCGACAGAGCCTTGAGGATGACCCCTGTCCTTGAAGGCCTGTCAAGGTTGCATCCCCAGAAATGGTAAATAAAGTTCATGATATTCAGACGAGTCACAGAAATTGTGTCATAAGGGTATTGTAGGAAATCAGTACAACATGAACATAGTGTCTGGCACAAAAACTTGAATGTTTATACATCTATCTTCAATGATGGAATGTTAATGAATATAATTCTATGATCATACTTAGTATAATGCTCTGCAAAATGTGACTTAAGGGATTTTCATGTATATACCTTAATTAATACTCTAAACATGTACATATCCTTATTTAGAGAGACGTAAAAGAACAGATTAATAATGCTTAATTGTACAAATGTTACATAATGATCTGTGAAAGGCAAGTGGGTTTTATGTATAATATTGGACATATTAATGTTTTTTAGTGTCCCGTAAGTCTGATAAGGCTGGACATTTAAATGTATTATATGTATATGATTTATGAACTTTTATGTATTTAAAATGTGTGACACTTAAATAAAATACATCTTATCTTATCATGTATCATTCACAAATCGAACAAAATGATGATATAGTCTACCTGACTAGCACACGGAGCTCTGTTCACGTTCACGGTCAAATACCGAGAGAGCTCATTTTTGATCTGTCCATACACATAATAAAAGTCGGCTAAATCCACGCTCCACTGCGTTCGCTATAATCGTCACAGCGCAGGACATGAACTACCCCAAACTCCAATGTAACGAGCATTACATACCCCCCTCCTACACCAAAATTTGTCTCGATTTCAGAATACTTAGAATCTAAAGTTTAGTTTCCAGGTTAAATTGCCAAGTACGAGTATCCACAGTTTTGGACTTCACAGACTTCCCATCTCGACGAAGCGTCGTGTGGTCATGGGTGAGTGAAATGCAAAACTTCGACGTATCAATAGAGAGTAGAGGCCTAGCTGGAATATCAGAAAATTCTGGGTTTTCTATCCTTTGCAAGGACCCCGGTCGCATGGATAGTCTCTCCTGATGTTGTTACTTTGCCGGGCTGCCGACAGAGTATTATTCCTTAGTCTCCCTACGAGACGATGACTCCTTCTTACCATGATCCGATGTGCCAGATCTCTCTGCCCAGGGTGAGAAAGTTTGTCTCTCTTGAACACTTGACCTATATACAATTCAGAGAAATATAAAGGTATCTATCCCAAGTACTTTGATTGTGGTCTTCCAGAAGCGCGCTCAACTTCTGAAATCTTGGGGCTGATCTAAATCTTTCAACAAGGAATGGTGTAATCCTGATCTTGGACACTCCCAAAAGCTTGCAGACATCCTTCATAACCTTGGAGTCGAAATTTCTACCCTGATCAGAATTGAACTCCAACTGCATTCCATAACGACAGAAGAAATTCTGCACCAGTAAGTTAGCAACAGTACTTGCTCCCAGGTTCGGGATCGCTTACGCCTCTACCCTCTTTGTAAAACAGTCAGAAACGACCAACACATAACGGTTTCCCGTGTCTGTTGCCGGCAACGGACCCGAAATATCAGCACTGGTTCCCCACTCAGATACAGTCTCATTGGAGCTTTCCTCCTCGGAATAGGATTTCTCTTTGTCGGACAAACGGGACATGACGCGGTCCACTTTGCGACGTCCAACGCGAGTCCTTTCCAGAAAAATCTATCTCGGATCATCCTGACGGTCTTTTTGTATCCTAAATGACCCGCAGTTTTCGCGTCATGCAACTCCCGAAGAATTGCTTTACGGAGTGGCTTTAGGACAATAAAGATATTCTTGTACTCTGATCCGGATTCATTCTCCCATCTCCGGAATAAGATTCCACCTACTTCACCTGTAAATCCCATTGAGCGATGCAACTTTTGAGATCCGCTGATGCCGCTGAAAAATCATCTATTGAAGGTTTGTTCCTATTTTTCAATTGTCCCACCAGGAAGTTCAGCTCAGTCTTCTTCTTGTGCTTTCCGGATGTCATTCTCTTTTACCTTGCTAGACGCGTCTATGATTGTTGAACCCATCGCCATCCTGTTGTCGTCGACCTTGTTATAGCTGTTTGCTTCCAGCCCACCGAATGGACGTCGTGAAAGTGAAAGTGTGTCTGCATTGGAATGTCTGTTCCCTTCCCGGTGTTCATTTATGAACTGCTACGTATTCAGTGTCTCTGTCCATCGGCGATTTGACCTTCAGGATCACGTGTAGAAAGAAGCCACCTGAGCGCCGCGTGATCAACTTTGGGCTTGAACGTTCTACCACAAAGGTAGTGGCGAAAGTGCTTTGTAAATTAAATAGCAGCAAGCAGTTCCCTTCTCGTAACGCAGTATTTACGTAAAGTTTTGTCGAAGTTTTGCTTGCGTAAGCTATCAATCACTCCATGCCGGTGTACAGCTGCTGTTGCGTTGCAACAAAACCGGACCAATAGCCGTGTTGCTAGCGTCAATATCAAGTGAGAATGTTCGTTGTGGATACGGATACCCAAGAGTTCGTGAGTTTCGTCTTTAATTGCAAAAACACCGAATCGTGATCCTCAGTCCACACAAATGGTGGGTTTGACTCTGTAAGCTGAAAGAGGCAACCGGCTATCGCTGAAAACCCTTTCACAAACCGCCGATAATAAGAACAAAGACCTAGGAATCTCCTTGACATTATTTGGTGTCGGCCAGTCGGATAACGCTTTCGTTTTGTCCGGTTCGGTGTTGCCACCATGCTCTGATACAAAATGGCCAATGTATTTTACTGCCTTAGACATGAATTCGCATATCTTTGGTTTCACCTTTAAATTTGCATCCAGGAGACGCTCAAATACCTGTCTAAGTCTGTCAATGTGTTCCTGAAACATTTTGCCAGAGATAATGATATCATCGATGTAGACTAGGCATTCCTCCCAGTGTTATCCCACTAGAACTCGTTCCATGAGACGTTCAGAAATGCTGCCGCTATTCGAAAGACCAAATAGCATCACGTTAAACTGGAAGAGTCCCCGCCTGGTGACAAAAGCCGTTTTATGCTTATGAGATTTTTCCAATTCCATCAAGATCTAGCATTAAAAACCTTTTTGATCCAGCGAAGCAGTCAAAAGTTTCGCTGATTCTAGGAAAATGATATGCGTCTTTAATCGTGGCTGCGTTCAACTTGCGGTAATATACGCAGAACCGCATCGTTCCATCCATCTTTTTCACTAACAGGATCGGAGATGCCCACAGACTATCGGAACGTTCGATGATGTTATTCTGTAGCATGGATTCCACTTGTTTTTCGGCTTCGGATTGTAAATGTATGGGAGATCTTCTCAACTGCTGTTTTGTCGACTTTTGGTTTCCAGTTTCTATCCGGTGTATATTCATGAGTCTGACTCTCAGATAGCCCTCTGCTGCAGTCAACAATAATTGAGTACAAGTGCGAACTCAGATCCAGATTCTTATTCGTCCTGACCAGTTTAAAAGGTGTTTTATGATCCACTGACCGCAATTGCCGGATCTTCGCTTTCCGGATCTCAACGAGAGATTCCGCTTCGGCTACAACGTTTCCCTTCCGCACGAGTCTTGATTCTGTTCCGATATTCATCACTCAGAGCGGAATTTGTTCCGACATCCCGTCAATGACGACCTTACACACCATAAGGTGTTTATCCTGAACAAAGTTTTTTGTGGGCTCTACGATCGGTGACATGGACATCGGTTGATCAGGACAAACCGACAATATCATCTCGTGGCCCGGTAGCACTACGACGTCTTCTAGTACCCCGATTTTGATTTTTCGAGCCTCCATGTTGACTCCTGTTTCTTCCCCATGAGGTTCATCTTGTAGTGTGTCTGAGTTTGGCGGTACGCGCAATACCGATGAATGAATGCCTACGCTGCATTTGTGTGACTTCAGAAAAACGAAACCAAGAATGTCATCATAATTCATATTTGCTATCAAAAAAGATGTTTAAACCTGTTTCCACTCATACTTATTTCTAAAGTCCTTTCGTCTTCAAATGATGCCCGGTTACACACAAAGTACGCCAATGAACACTGTCCCGATCTGGAAGATTGTGACGGATTCTTTCAACAACATTTGTGGATAAAATTAACATACTTGCACATGTATCAACTAAAAAATCAACTCCGGTGTCCATGACAGTTGATGAAATAAAACACCCATCATAGAACGTTTCCATTTTGGGTCCTTTAGTCGGTGCAATCAAACAACCCCCATTGACTACACCATCTAGTTTCCCGCGGTTTGGTGAGAGTGCTCATCCTCTTGGTTTGATTGTTTCCGTTCAGCTCTGCAATCTCTGCTGATATGACCGCGCTTTCCGCAGTTATAGCATCGGCCAGTGAATCGCTGATTCTTCCAGTTATTGACGAAGACATTCACCTCTTGTTCCAGTCTGCTGTCAACTTCGTTTGGACTGGCTCCGACGTCCTCTGAATATTGGGGCCGCGGTGGCCGAGTGGTGTCCCGACTCTTTATCACTAGTCCCTGCCCTCTGGGTTGCGAGTTCGAAACGTACGGTGGCTAGTTGTCTACTACGGGAAAGCTTTGTAACATAAGGTTTCGAGAGACGCAGGTTGATGAAGACTTTGAGAAAGTTGTATGGTTGAAATCGTGGCCTGATTTGGAAATACTCTATGTCTTTGTGTGATATTATGACAGAGATGTTTGCTTCTTGTTGATGTGTCTGTTGGTTTCGTTATCACCAGTTTTGTTCTCATTTTGAGAATATGATTTAATTTTGACCAGGATTAGACCTAGATTTGTATGGTGGATGTCATCGAGGAATCAGAAGACGCGTATCTTGCCTTGTCTTATTCTCCTTGTACCTTTTCAAAGGCATCTGTTTCGTCATGACCATGAATTGGTATAATATACACGTAAATGTGAACACATTTCCTGGTCTTATTAATTAGACCAATGAAGTTATTACTTTTGCGAAAAATTATTTATTGTTTATTCCAGATTTCATCTATATATAGAATATAATGTATTTTTAGAACAGATATAGACCAAGTGTTACATCTTGGTCATCACAAATCGATAAGAAATGTGTGATGTGATGAAGTGGTATGACTTCAACGACGGGGACATCCTGACTCTAATGACAACCTGGAAACAGGATCAATGTGACCTACATTTATCAAAGCAAGGTGAGAATTGATTACGTACGACAAGCGGAATAACATGCTCTGTCTTTTCGCCTTTTTTGTATACAGTCGAACCTTCCCTACTTGCACATTGGTAACTCAGTTGCCTTTTACTTTGGCCGTTGGGTCCGATTACGAGAAAAAGAATGGGGTCATCGACTCGACCACATGAATTTTCTCCGTGAATTTCGGTTTCCTTTCATACTGACCTCTCATACACTTTCCCCGACCCATCAAGTGTGATTGATTTATGTTGGTAGCGCTTTTTTTTTGTAATTGTTGTAAAATAGATTACGTTTAATCTTAAACCCGACTGTATATAAGATAACCCTGTCTATAAAGGCGACATGCCCTAAGACTTGTTTCTACTCCCCTGTGTGGCCTTAATAGACAATTTGAAAATTTGTTCAAATGTATTCCGACTGAATCCTACTTCATTTTGTTGAAATTCATACGAAACAAAGTGGATACGCTACAGTAAATACAAAATATATCAATTTGAAAATAATCTTTATGAAAGACATTTTAGTGAAGTGGAAAGATTATAGAAAAAAGGGTTTTTACAAAATATGTGGTTGAGTACAATGAAACACACTTATATGATACAATGTGACACTTTCCGGCAACATTCCTTCCATGCATGACTTAGTCTAAAGTTACAGATAAAATAAAACGTGAATATTATCATCTGAACTGAAGTTAACAAGTTTTTACAACTTACACGACAAACGGAACAATAAGTCCTACTGCGAACGTAATGTAGAATATGAAATAAATATACAAAGCATTACATTTTCGCAAATCAGGAGATATCCTAAAAAAATGGTTCAAATGATCTATCAAAACCAACTAGGATTAATCGTTACTATCCGTTCTTTTATTTTCAAGTATACAGTAAGAATATCAAAAATAGTACAATACGACAGGAAAGCTAAATTATCAACCTTCAGATCGACAACACATAACAAGAAGTGTTAACATATACCATGATGTTATTTTCTCACAACTTTGCCTTATTAAACATCACAACAAAGCCAACAACCCTTTCTGTAACATCTGTCTTAAATCATAAAGGAAATATTATAAACAAAGACAATGTGTAATATTGAATTCCCTTTTTTGGATTCAATATGATAGTAAAAATAAAGGTTAAGATAATTAATTAATTAGATAATGATGCAACATGGGAATAAAATAGCAATAGCATGATGGCTTACCACAAGAAGTCAATCAATTTATCAATGACCAATTAAATGATGACATCATCCGCAAAAGATGACGTCACTCGAGAATTTAATTAATGAATGTTAAATTTAATGATGATTTGATGCAAAATATTTATCCAGTGCCATCCATATTAAATTCAATAATGACTTAACTCGTGAAGTTAGTCTTTCTCTTTTCCAATTTAATGACAACTTCACTCGTTTAGTTAATCCGTCAATGTCCGTTTCACTGATTATACCACACATACTAGACAGCCATTTCCGGAATCATCAACTACATATTCTATGCTGTAAACATTTTTTTTACATAGTCCTCTTCGACGTCGCACATGAGCAGAAATGTCCTTGAAAATAGTATCATTCTCAGAAAACTGTAGTAATGCATTACAACGTAACACTAGGCTCCATTCCAGACAAGCATATCCGCCGAATTATCGACAATTAATTTATCATTCACAATGATAGGGAGTCCCGCTCTATATACAAACCAATATGTCTTTGGCTGATCACGAGTGTTGTATTGTCCATGAAGTCACCGTTAAAAATATATATTTACATATGATAATCCAAAATGGGGGTTATTAAGTTAAAGTGACAGTCTAAAGATCAACCTTTCCCTATAGAAAATGTTTCACATTATTTGTTTCTGGTGGATTCTTCCATTCAATACCATGTTGGCTGAAATCCAAGGCTGCCTGAGACAATCTAATGCAGATGCTGTCCCCTAAAACGATGGCACAGTTTTCTTGACACTTTTCGTTTCGCACATATGATTTCACCGAATATGTCAACTTCCCTTCGCGTAATGGCTAGTAACAGCAGCAGTTAGAACCAAAGGCGATTTATATTTCCTGGTTTATATCAGACACTCGGAAACAAACATTTTGTCTCGTTGTTTTCGTAGAGAATGCTTATTTCTTACGATTATCCATGTTGGTACACCAAATATCAATTTGTGATTTTCCTAATCATGACAATTTCGATATCATACAATTTCAAAATTTTCCTCTGATAAATCTTTTAGACACAATTGAAGTTTGATAATTAGAAAAGGTTCTGAATACAAAAATTATGCTTGGAGACTGGTTATAAATAGATTTGCCTCATTACGTCCTGGTAATCCTGACATATTAAAGCCGTCAAAAAACGAAGATAACGCCATAGGAATGTTATCCAAGCTGCGTAAGCATCGTATATGCGTGCCACTAATAATAATAATAATAATCAACACATTCGCGCTTGTTCGTTGATTGATATCGAAGGGTATTGGTAACCAAGCAAGTTGACTAAGTGAAAATCTTTGTGCACAACTGCGAATTCACGAACTCTGAAAAAGAAGAAGATAATCAACAATAAACAGACTGAAAAAACAGAGGGAAAGGGTATAAGGTGGAACCCTTGCCACATTCCCATTTATTATAACAAAAAGACAAATAAAAAAACTCAATCAAACTATAACGTATTCCCCATTGTATTCCATCTCAGGATTTTACACACAGGGTGACTCTTCCTTTATAAATGTCCCTCAATCCTTTAGAAATATTATATGAGCATATAAATAATATTTGACCATATTCTTTTGTTTGCAGTTTAATTCGAGCGTTCGAATAAAAATATGTCCGCGGAAATTTTTGAAACTATTATTTAAAAACAAAAAATGCTTTCATTGTATCCAATTTCGAAGACATAATTTCATCCTCGAAAACAGCGAAAATAAACATATCAATCTTTACAATAAATGACAATTTATCTTCCTTTTACCAAAAAACACAATACAGTGCTGTAGATGGCAGAATCGTCTCTAACTTGCTCAGAACTGAAACACCATTAACGGAAGCTATTATGTCACATCCGGTAAAATGTCAGAGTGTATATCAATACCTTAAGATAGTTAGATAGCTAGAACATTTTGTTATTATAATTAATACATTTCGGATGCAGCCAGATTTGAATTTTATCAATTTATGCATGATGTCTTTGTAATTGCAAGGAAAATACCAAAGTGTATGTGATTATTTGTCATTCACATTATTTTGTGTTTGTTGTAATTGTTTGATGCCCGCCATGTGCTACGACAACCAAGCAAACACATATTTCACATAATAAAAATAAAGAAATCATAATCATAAAGAATTAAACAATAAATAATAAAATAATAAATAAAATAAATAAATAATTTTACAAAAACTGAAAAAGAAAAAAAATGCAATAACACACAAAAATATCACCTGCCTCACTTTCAATAAGAATAAAACAAACTCACCCGTGTAATCAATTTGTCCATCATTGTTAACGTCAGCTTCTTCAATAAACAGTTCCACGTCAAATTTGTTTTCAGGCGGGGCCTTGTATGTTAGCGCGGATCTCAGCTCATCCCGGCTTAAAAATCCATCTTTGTTTTTGTCTATGACTCGGAATGCAGCTAACAGTCGTTCCTTCTCAATATCTATTTCTATATAATTGTGACGCATCATATTCTTATACTCCTCAAAGTCGATAAAACCGTCACCTGTCAAGAGAAGAGCATGTACTATTAAGTTATTTATATTTCTAATGAATCAAACAGTCAAAATTGGGAACGCTTAGAACACAGTGTAAGAGTGAAATAAAACAGTGTAACAGTGAAATAAAGCAGTGTTACAATGCAGAAAAAGTTAAATATGAAATAAAACTGTAACAGTGAAATAAAACAGTGTAACAGTGAAACAAAACAGTGTAGCTGTGAAATAAAACAGTGTAACAGTGAATGAAAAAGTGTAAAAATGAATTAAAAAGTGTAGCAGTGAAATAAAAGTGTAAAAATGAAATAAAACAGTGAAACAGTGAAATTAAGCGGTGTAACAGTGAAATAAAACAGTGTAAAAGTGAAATAAAACAGTGTAACAGTGACATAAAACAATGTAAAAATGAAATAAAACAGTGTAACAGTGAAATAAAGCGGTGTAAAAGTGAAATAAAATAGTGTAGAAGTGAAAGAAAGCAGTGTAACAGTGAAACAAAACAGTGTAACAGTTGGACAATGTAACAATTTGGTTTGGTTTGGTTTATTTTGTTTAACGTCCTATTAACAGCTAAGGTCTTTTAAGGACGGCCTCCCGTGCGTGCGACATGAATGAGTGTGGTGTGTGCGTATGTTTGTTTTGGGAAGCTGCGGTATGTTCGTGTTAAGTCTCCTTGTGATAGGCCGGAACTTTTGCCGATTTATAGTGCTACCTCACTGAAGAATACCGCCGAAGACATCCAGCAGCACACCCCACCCGGTCACATTATACTGACAACAATGTAACAAAGCAGTTTGAAAAAGAGTGTAAACAAAAAATTTTCAATAGCGTCACAAAACAGTTCAAACAGTCTAAATAGATAGTTTAGCAAATAGTCTAAAAAGAGTGCACGTAGATAAAAGTAGAATAAACAAAATAGCATCAACTTTATTTATGACCCCATGGCCTTTCCACCGTGTGATACGTACCGTCAAGGTCAGCGAGTCTCATCATTGCTTTAGCATCCTCTTCCGTAGGATTCATTCCGAGTAACGCCGCGGCCTTTATCAACTCACCCTTGGATATACGGCCATCACTGTTGAGGTCAATCATTTCAAACGAGGCTATGATTTCTGAAACACCAATGTGGAGACAACTCATGTGATGTTCTAAAATGTATATATGCTACATATTTTCCTGTGCCTTTTGTTTTGTTTTTGCTTTAAATCAATAGTATCTCGGTTGAGGTTGATAAATAGTTCGAGCAACTAAAAGAATGAATCAAATATTTATGTACAATGGTGAAATGACTCAATGTTAAGCATTAACTGATGAAGGTAACATATCAGGTTTATTTATAGATAGACATTTCAGGTCGATCAATATTCCTTTACTGATGAAGGTAACATATCAGGTTTATTTAAAGATAGACATTTTAAGTTCATCTATAGTCCTTAACTGATGAACTGATGAAGATAACATGTATCAGGTGCATCGATATATAAATGTATAGTCTATATGACAGAAGTTATATGACACAACTAATATGATATTAAAGAGTGTGACGTTTTGATGACTACACGGTCACCTTCATCAAACTAATGACCAATGTTAAGCGTACTAGCACTGGCCTATGTTGTTTCCGAAATGATTAAAGAATATATTCTATTATATGTATATCAAACAGCATCTCAGTTTCATCAAAAATTCCTTATTTTAAAGGAAAGCATTACAGAATTCAAAAATTAATAAAGATTATTTTCTTAAATCCAACAAACTGTTTATGGAAAGTTTTGAGTTAAGAAATTTCATTTGCGTTAAATGATACACCGCCAAAAGCGTATACATTGCTTCCAAAACAAATATATCCGTTTGAATCCACTGTAGAAATAAAATCAACTACATATTAGCGAAGGGAAAAATATCATACCAGCGTCTTATAGATGATGGCAATATAAAGGGAACACGATTGATTTTTTTCGAGATGTAATTGATTTTTCAGACACTTTTGATTTAAGACATAAAAACAGAAGCCTAATGAAGGGTGGGGACAGCGTAAAGTGCGTAACTTTGAGTATTATATAAAAATTAACAATGGCCTATTGTTGTTTTCGAACAATCTTAATTACCCTTTGTGGAAATGTAGCATCTTTAAAGAACATTGATGACATCAAAGTCTGCTTACAATAATTAGATATATCATTTTGTAAAAAGTAAGTAAGATATGATGATAGAACACATTTTATTTAATCCTTTTGCACATTATCGAAATACTAAGGTATTGTATCAAACGTGAACTTCACTTCATGTATAATTACCTTGCATTTGGGCATCCGTCAAGTTCTTATCCTTTATAACCAAGAAAGGCAGGTTTTTTGACGTGCGTCGTTCCATTGTCGGAA
Organism: Pecten maximus; assembly: GCF_902652985.1. Lineage (NCBI taxonomy): Eukaryota > Metazoa > Mollusca > Bivalvia > Pectinida > Pectinidae > Pecten > Pecten maximus. Next base: position 7,586,669 of record NC_047022.1, on the reverse strand, counting down.
GTTTGCTGTTACCGGAAGTACTCTTTTTTCGTTCTTCCGGTATAGTAGTATAGCTTTGTCTTGACTTGGACATGCGTCTTGCTGATGAAGGTGGAGTTTTTGCGATCGTTTCAGCTGACACTGGTATTGACAGTTTCCGGTGACTATCCACGACAATGGTCCTGTTCACCATGCGATCAGACGCCATATAGATTTTTCGCAAAGCTTTCGTAAGTCGGATCAATGGAGGCTATCGATCATGATTACATCTTCTTCTGTACCTGGAAGATAAATAACATATTGTGACATATTTCATAACTTCAATTATTTGTGAAGTAGAGCACTTTTATCTGGCAACTATGTTTCGATATATTTCGTACGCGTTGGGCCGAGTGCTCGAAACATGCCGTTGGAAGGCAATCATGATTGGTCGCGTGGTCGTCCTATTTCAGCCAAATAAGTAAAATATTTCTAACAAAATATCTTCTGTTTCCAGGAGATAAAGGTACAAAACACTTCGGTAATGCATTATTCGGTAAAAGACTATTTTTATGAAATAAATGACATTAATTACTTCAAACCCGGAAGAAAGCCAAATTAATAACCCACATTTGATGTATCTGGGGTAATTGGGAAATTAAAATATTATTTCTGTATAATTAATAGGGAAGCAAAGGAATTATATTCGACAAGTAGTATGCGGTGTGGAAACAGTTTTAAGGAATTTGTTATTCTTATTTTGTTTGTTAGGATTAAGATGTCTTTCTTCATACTTTAAAGGTTATTCATGATCCGGATTTAAATCCCCCATAATAACAAGAATCGCCTATAAACAACACGTCACATCCGGTTGATATATCAAGGATAGCTATTCATGTTTGGGTCTTTCTCTCGAAGTACATTTCTTGTTCCTTTAAATTGTTTCTTTGAATAACTTAGACTTTCTTTGACCTCAGAATCTTGTTTCGTTTACAGTGTTGAATGACATTCTAACGATAAAGGCCAAATGGGCCTTTTGTTAGCAAGGATTCAAAACAATTTGTACATTTTCAGGGTTTGAAAATGGACTTAAATATACTCAATAGTATAAGGTGAATAGGTACGAATTCTACCATATAGAAATCAAGGTCCCGTCAAAATGTTTTATGTAGGTCAAGCTAAGCGTATTACTTTGTATTCGGTTAATTCAGATATGTTTTAAGTATCAATGATAAGATCGCGGGTCACACACATTCAACTGTACAACACAATCCGTTTACAGGATTTTCTTATATATCGCAATCCGACTTTTAAAACTTGGCCTTCAAACATACATACGTATGAACACTTCACAACAATTTAGATATGTATCCTTTGTTTAATGATACCCGTCGACCTATAAAGCCTTTCTGTTACATTTGGGGAATTATATCTACGTCCTATTGTATGTAAAAAGGGGCATCAAATATACCTTAAGTATATGATAATATAACGATCAATTAATTGATTGGAAAACTATAAATATAAAGAAATGATAATTAGAAGTCACGTGAGTATAAGTTACACACAATGTGTGTGTAGTAGTTACCTCACTTCTAGCACAACAAATAGAAAAAATGCCTTTTAGTTTACAGCTTTTACTGCAAGGAATTATTATTTATTATCATGATAAAACCATTGAGAAGATAGAGAACAAATATTTGAATTAAAAAGATCCATTAACAAGAGATCCCAGAGGGATCTTGGCGCCCACCATTGAATGATCTTCATACGTTCTATGTCAGATTGATCTTCTCCCTACTTTTCCCTTCATATTACTAATCTGTGCAAATTGAGAAACATCCCTCCAGTTCTTTTAGAACAAGGAATCCTAGCTATATAAGAAATTAGAGATTTAGCAATAATGGCTGTTTGTTTGCCAGATTGTTTTCAAGACAGACTGGTCCCAAAATGCAATACGAGGCACCAAGGGGAACCTACATATGAAATTTGAGAAAGATCCCTTTAGTACTTTATGAGAAATAGCGATAACAAACTTCAATTGTCAAAATCCAAGATGGCTGCCTGTCGGCCATGTTGTTTTCCAACTGGTACAAAAATGCAATATGCATCACAAGGCACAAAGGGGAACCTGCATATGAAATTTGAGACGGATCCCTTCAGTACTTTCTCAGAAATAGAGGTAACAAACTTCAATTGTCAAAATCCAAGATGGCTGCCTGTCGGCCATGTTGTTTTCCAACTGGTACAAAAATGCAATATGCATAACTAAGCACCAAGGGAAACCTACATATGAAATTTGAGAAAGATCCCTTCAGTACTTTCTCAGAAATAGCGATAACAAACTTCAATTGTCAAAATCCAAGATGGCTGCCTGTCGGCCATGTTGTTTTCCGATCAGTCCCAAATGCAATATGCATAACAAGGAACCAAGGGGAACCTACATACGAAATTTGAGAAAGATCCCCTCAGTACTTTCTCAGAAATAGCGATAACAATCTTCAATTATCAAAATCCAAGATGGCTGCCTGTCGGCCATGATGTTTCCCGATCGGTCCCAAAATGCAATATGCATAACTAAGCACCAAGGGGAACCTACATATGAAATTTGAGAAAGATCCCTTTAGTACTTTCTCAGAAATAGCGATAACAAACTTCAATTGTCAAAATCAAAGATGGCTGCCTGTCGGCCATGTTGTTTTCCGATCAGTCCCAAAATAAAATATGCATAACTAGGCACCAAGGGGAACCTACATATGAAATTTGAGAAAGATCCCCTCAGTACTTTCTCAGAAATAGCGATAACAATCTTCAATTGTCAAAATCCAAGATGGCTGCCTGTCGGCCATGTTGTTTCCCGATCGGTCCCAAAATGCAATATGCATAACTAAGCACCAAGGGAAACCTACATACGAAATTTGAGAAAGATCCCTTAAGTACTTTCTCAGAAATAGCGATAACAAACTTCAATTGTCAAAATCCAAGATGGCTGCCTGTCGACCATGTTTTTTCCCGATCGATCCCAAAATGCAATATGTATAATTAAGCACCAAGGGCAACCTACATATGAAATTTGAGACAGATCCCCTCAGTACTTTCTCAGAAATAGCGATAACAAACTTCAATTATCAAAATCCAAGATGGCTGCCTGTCGACCATGTTTTTTCCCGATCGATCCCAAAATGCAATATGTATAATTAAGCACCAAGGGCAACCTACATATGAAATTTGAGAAAGATCCCTTCAGTACTTTCTCAGAAATAGCGATAACAAACTTCAATTGTCAAAATCCAAGATGGCTGCCTGTCGGCCATGTTGTTTCCCGATCGGTCCCAAAATGCAATATGCATAACTAGGCACCAAGGGGAACCTACATATGAAATTTAAGAAAGATCCCTTCCGTACTTTCTCAGAAATAGCGATAACAAGAATTGTTTACGGACGGACGGACGGACGGACCACGGACGCAAGGCGATTTGAATAGCCCACCATCTGATGATGGAAAAAATAAATTTTCAGTAGAGTCGTATCAAAAGTAATCTTTAGTTAAATGGGCGAATAGCTGGTGTATGCATCAATGGCATAGCGTAAACTAGCTTCTGAATCCTTACTGAAATTTTCTATTCATCAGTCATTTTGTTCGAAGTACAAATCCGTTTCTTGAATTTTAAAACAAATATCTAAGTAACGCCTTAAAAGAAATAAAACACAACTCATGAAAATACCACGAGTTGTCAAGAGACGATAGCTTTGAAGGAAAAGAGAACATTTGAAACAAAAATAGAGAGATTGTTGAATGGTAAATTAATGAGACATTACATAATTTTAATGAATTATTCTGCAAATAGAAAATGATTGATGCTTAATGTGAACGTTTCACATGGGCTATTGATTTAAAGGGCAACAAGAGGAACACAAAGATAGGAAAAAAGATGAAGAAAGATAAAGAAAAGTGAATTTAAAAATAATTAGAATTCAAAAGCAAAAAATAAAAATAAGCCAGAAAGCACATACGTTCATCTGTCAATATCGAACAAGAAAAAGAAAAAAAACCAAGAAGTATGCAGAACTTACCCTTTGCGGCGATGCAGTGTCTCCTATTTTCCCAGCCAATGTTGATAACACTTGCTATTGTCGTTTTTTTAACATCATCCAAATGCTTATATCCATCCAAAACCAAATTAGATATAAATCAATTAAGCGTTTCTCGTTATGTTATCCTATTCCATAAGCCAACTAGGGACAACGTTACCAATATTAACTTTTTCCATTAATTTTTCTTGATTTCCTTATGTTCTTAATGTTTTACAAACGTTTGTAAAATCTGAAGTTTTTCTTGCAGTGATATTCTTGTGAAAATAAACTCTCCTTTTGTTTCAAATGTTATTTCCAAAGTGGTGTTCTTCCTCTGAGCGAAATTTCATTGTCCACATATCCTGTAGCCCTTCGCTAGGTCGTAGCGGTTTATATATACAGAGATTACAGTTTTTATGATAATTGTATACGTTTTCTTATAACGCTCTTGAAATCCGATTACAACGTTATATCGGCTTATGTGATCCGAAGACGTAGCTCCCGCTAAAAAGATTTCGGCTCCAATGAGATTCCTGTTTTCTTGGTAGATATGATACATTAAGAAAGTACCAACCCGATAAAATACTCTCGACCCAAAAAAATATTCCTGCCGTTTTGTATTCTCCTAAGTGTTGCAATGGTTTAAAATCCTCTTTTGTTTTTATCCTAATTCTTCTTCTAATTCTCCTTCTTTTGCTTTTTGCTAGCTTCTCATTGGCTGAAACATGTTATCTATGAATTTGCTGTATTTGAAGCATTGAAATGAAGGTTTTTGATAGTTAGAATAAAAAAAAAACGAAAAAAAACTCATCATTGTCAATAGAATGACATCATATCTGGGCTTCTGATTGGTCAAAAGCATAAATGTGGGTATTTAGGTATGGTTTGACCGGAAACACAATGCTTGGATTGGTTTGGTTTATTTTGTTTAACGTCCTATTAATAGCTAAGGTCATTTAAGGACGGCCTCCCGTGCGTGCGACATGCATGCGTGTGGCGAGTGCGTATGTGTGTTTTGGAAGGCTGTGGTATGTTTGTGTTAAGTCTCCTTGTGATAGGCCGGAACTTTTGCCGATTTAAAGTGCACACTGAAGCATACTGCCGAAGACTTCCAGCAGCACACCCCACCCGGTCACATTATACTGACAACGGGTGAACCAGTCGTCCCACTCCTAATATGCTGAGCGCTAAGCAGGAGCAGTAACTACCATTTTTAGAGACTCTGGTATGTCTCGGCTAGGGGACAGAACCCAAAGCCTTCCTCACAGCTGATTTATGATTGGATAAACTATCATTTAATGACTTTGATGTTTTGATTTGCTAGAAAATTTCTTGTTATAACTTTTGTTCTATTTGATGCAACGAAATGAATCTTGATGGGATATATCTGCAAAAGACACACTTTGATGTCAAATAAAAATTGATTCTGTCAACAAAATTGCACTCATTGCCTGCTTCTGATTGATAAAACATTTCAACCATAACTTTTGTTTTAATGGGTGCATCGACATGAAAATTATTGGGAAATATCGTTAAAAGAAAGACATATACAGTAAATTAATGGCAGCTAGGTATTGTTAATCAACAAGAGTTAAGTTGGGTCTTAGGTAATCCTAAGCGGATATGTGTAGGCAGGAACTTGTTTACGTTAAATAGAAAGCCTCCCGAAAACAAATCACAAAACAAAAACATCTCATTAAATAATCGCCAACATAAACAAATTAACGTGAAAGGTAATCTATAATTTTAATGGCAGTAGTTGTACACAAATTACATTTTTTTTGTCATTAACAGTTTGTTAGCTGTATTTGTAGCACGAAGTATAATGATAGTACAGGTAAAATATAGTTTCTTCAGACCAAGGATACGCACAATGTAGAATCGATGAATTCTGAAATAAACAAGATTAGAGTCTTTTAAAATACGATGAAAGAATCATTAATAATGTTATCTTTCCCGATTTGTTTAAAAAAATACAAACCCAGTATTTAAATCAACTTCTTTGTGTCGCTATTATTTGTCTTGGAAAGATGAATGATTTTTATCTCCCATTCATGAATAACGATAGATATTCCTTTTTGGTAGGTTTTGTCTAAATTCGAAATAAGATTTTCTCGACAAAACGAAATCATTGTGTTAAATACAGGTCTTTATCAAAGTTTTTCATATATGGAATATTTAAAAAAATTACTGCAAATATAGCGAAAATGACAAAATAAACAAACTGAAGGAACTGAACACACTCCCTAAAATCTATGAAGGTAATTCTGCTGTCTGATTATCCAGTACATATCAAAATGCATTTTACCTGTGTAATCAATCTTGCCGTTACCGTCCGTGTCGGCTTCCATGAAAAAGATTTCAATTTCATCATCTGTGATGTCAGAGTTATATTGCAGGGCTGCACGCAGCTCTTCTGTCGTGAGGAAACCGTCGCCATCTCTGTCAAGGGTTTCAAACGCTTTCTGAAGGGCCTGCTTCTCCTGGTCTTTTGAGGAATAATTTTGTGACATCATGCTGCAGTACTCTTTGCAATTGATGAAACCATCACCTAGAAAAGCGTGTTCCAATGTAATGAAATACAAACGTTTTCGAGCAATGAAAAGACAGGGTATATGTATAATATATAAGCATTCAAAGTTTGAGATAAAAAGGTAATGTTGAAAGCAGGGATAAACTTTACTCGGAACCATTGTCAATGTAATTCAACGACTGTCTTGAGAGATACCGTCAGAAGAAAGGAAAACTTAGGCGAGGTGTATTGTTGTCAGCAGAGAACGGGTTCCAAGAGTTGCGATATACGATTAAAGACGAGAAAGGGTCTATACAAAGCTTAGCTATGTGCTTTTCATTTTCCGGTGAAATATAAAAACCAAATAAAGACTACAACAAAAGTGAAAACATCAAAACTCAACCATATTTCTAACTAAAAATCGACATAAACAGGACATATAGGAACGAAAACCTCCATGTGCATGGAGTTGCTACAAAAAGTACAAGGAAAATAAGACTAGATGTTCTTGAAAGATAATGTGTACTGGTTCATCTACGTCACCCGCTCTACAAATCTAGGTCAAATTCTGATAAAGTCACAATCTCAAAATGGGACTCGGGCAGTGACAATGTGGTAGTTTTCTTTTATATCTGTCGAGTTTTCTAGGTTTAATTGTTTGTGTTGTTTAGAAATAAAGACTTAACTATTGGGAAAGTTTTCAAAAAAGAAACATCCGTGTTCCTAAGTAAAATGCAGTTCAATTTATATATTTAAAAGTCGACCTTACCATCGGCGTCGGCCATTTTGATCATTGTATCCGCGTCCTTCGACGTCGGATTGAAACCCATAAGGGATGCCGCTTTTACCATTTCTTCTTTTGATATCCGTCCATCGCCATCAGTATCGATTAGAACAAAAGTGTCTTCTATTTCTGTGAAATAAATTTAATAAAAATTAAATACTCAGAGGTAATTATGATCAACCGGAAAATAAAGTAATGATTATAATAATAGATAACAACTACAACAAAAAGAAAAAACGGAAAAAAAAAGAAAAGACTTCTTTGTTCTTGTTAATATGCTATTACCACCCTCTATATATTTAACCTTTCCTTTTTTCCATATAAATTTTAAGTTGAATAATTATTGATTATCACTTGCATCTTTTGCATCAGAAATTATATCGTTATCTACTTCTGTATTTGGTATGTAACTTTCAGTCGGATAAACGTTCTTTCTAACACGCTATTATCTATGTTTTTCATTTATTTGTGATAATAAGATCTAATTATGCACTAGAGAAGCTATTTTGTGTATATTTGTGTCAAGCCATGTAAACGCTGTCGATGGTGTAGGGTCTTCATTTTTGATACTACAAGACGCATGTTTTGGCAAAAACGACGATGTTCTGAAAGATTTCTCGCGTTTCTATCAAACATGGCTAAAAACAACAAAAAATATCGACGTAATAACGAAACTACAACTCAAAATCGATAAAACAAGAGCAAAACATAAACAAAAATATAGATTAATATGGAGACTCCTGAAAAAGTACAAGGAAAATAAGACCAGGTTTCCTGGAACAAATAAGTTTCTTCTGCTTCATCCAGGGCATCCTCCCCATATAAATGTACGTCAAATCCGGGTTTAGTCAAATGAGAAATAGAGTGGTGACAACGGAGCTACTAGATATATCAAATGACATCAAACACCTCTGACTTCATATCCCATCAGACAATAAAACTTGTCAATGGTTTCATTTAAATGTTTTTCGTTAATTTGTTGGACGGAAATGTCTTAAAACACATAAACGTTTTGAAGAGAAAACTGTTGTCCACAGGCACTTGAGACGTGACTGGAATCTTTGCGCATGGGAAATCATGTTGGTCACGTCATCAACTACTGAAAATTAGTCATTAATCATTTTAAAAAAAATGGGTTTCTTAACTCATGCTTACATTTACATAAATATTTTCTTAACTCCTGAGAATTTTTTTTATTTTACTGACAGCTAATATACTCCCATGTATACAATAATTTCTCTTTTGAAACAAAGTATCTCGTTATTAACTTTATCATGATTTCGCAATTGCAAAGGCTTAATTTCAAGTTAGTGACTACTTCAGTGGACGTTTTGCACACGCCTGTTATATAGTGAATTTGCCCGTGTAACATTTATTTGCATTGTCACTGACATAATATACCATAGAGCGATTTTCATTGGATGTGCCATTCCGAAACAGATCATGACGGTATTATATGGATAATGACGTTCCGTCGTGAATTTTACAACCAAAATGGCTGCCCTCTTTGATACAGGCCATCCATTTGTTTCCTATAAAATCTGTCAAAATGGAAGTTTTCTGAGTTATATGATAGAAGTTTCTTACACTTTTTTTCGTTTAATGAGAGGTTATGAGACTCGTCTCGATGTTTCAATATATGTTCGCTATATCTATGTTATATAAGATTCCAAGACGTTTGATAAAACCTCTTCTGACATGAAAGCTCAATTAAGATCCTGTTTATATGTATAAGGTTCAAACACATCGTTTCTGTTATTGAAACATGGTCAAAACAATGAATAATTGTTTCCAAAAAAATAAAGCATCAATTGTACTGTATATAAACCATAATAGAAACGCCAAATATATATATCTTACTTTGGAGTCTGCAATTAAGTACGGATTATGTATACTAAATTTATTACGCTTAATTGGCTTTATATGGGAATTAGCTGTTGAGAAGGGATTATGTTGGTTAATAGTTATTTATCCAGTGATAAGTTCAGTTGAGTGTTGACTTGAAAATAGTCATAATTATTTAGTGAATGCTGGTTCATAGTTCTCTTATTAAATACGGATTAGAAAATTACGTCAGGCGCCTCTTAATTGCCCTCTTGATGTTGTCAGAAAAAGGAAAAGAAAGATTATTCAGCTTACGACAAAAAAGAAGCAATATCTATCCAAATACGAAGTTAGGAAATATCGTATTATATACCGATAACTTAAGACCCCAATGGCGAGCTTTTCCCGTTTTTACTTAAACAATTATAAAATTATTAGACATGCATAACTAATCTTAGGACAACCTGTTGGCTAATAAACTGTGTTTGTTATGTTATGCAATTGTATTAGGGTTCATTCAGGGTACGGGGCGGGATTTGGTTCATACGAACTTCTCAAATTGCAATCAAGACTCAAAGTATGGATAACGTATGGATAATTTTTGTGTCACGGCGGTAAATCGTGGACGCCAAAAGGTCAAACGTAGTCATTAAAGTTTTAACTAAGATTGTTAGTTTTTAAATGGTTACATATTAGGTTTTTTTCGGGGATTGATTAAAATCACGAAAATTAAATTAAGAGAAAACAGTATGGTCCGTTGAATCATTTTTCCGAAAAAGTAATGATTTCTGCTAAACCAAAATTGAGAAAAACCTTGAGAAAAATGAATAACCGAAAAAGGCAAATTCACGTGATCCGTCAAAAAAGCATAAATTATAAGCTCACTCAAATCCGTTTAAATAGATTAAATATTGCAACTGAACGTCTATATATAGCCAAAACTTATTGTTACATACTCTTTGTTTGGTTTGGTTTAGTATTGTTTAACGTCCTATTAACATCTAAGGACATTAAGGTCATTAGGGCTGTGGTATATTAGTGTTTGTCTCCTTGTTATAGTGTGGAATGGATGCCGAGTTATAGTGCTACTGTAGCATACTCCAGCAGGACACCCCACCCAGCCAAATTGTACTAACAACTTTCGAAGCTATCGCCCATCTCCTAAGAATTCTGAGCGCTAAGCAAGAGTAACAACTACCGTTTTTATAGATTCAGGTAAATCCCGGCCAGGGGACAGAACCCAAAGTCTTCTCCACAGGATCGAAAACTCAACTAAAGGCCAAAAGTGGGGAATCGTCAAGGGTGACATAACGAAAAAGAAAGAAGAGAAAAGTTAGATCCTGAATCTAGTCGCCTTTAATGATGTTGGCAGGAAGTACAATTATTTCGCCCTAGATGCTGGGGCAATTTCATATCTGGACCATATGGGTTTTCTCCGAGTACAAAAATCTCCTCAAATACAAAAAAAATCTGTATTTAGTTCCATATGAGTCAACAAGATTTACATATCAGCTTAGACATTTTTTGAATAACTGTTTTAAGTAAATAAACAAAAAACAATGGAATAGATACTCTTATATAATGGACTTAACAAAAGTAAGTTAGCCAATTTAAGTGCTTAACGGCCCATCGACACTATAAAGGCCATAAGGGCAAAACGAAAATGATAATAACATTCAGATAGTTCAAAATAAGTTAAGACCGTAATTTGACTGATTTCTGCAATATAATGTATGGACAACGATTGATTGATATTATTTTTCATAAGAATCAGTGTATTGAATGCATTTTAACGTATTTAGTTTACTTTCGATGTGTAGTAATTAAGATATATGATAAAATATTTACAGATACGTTTCTATCTGTACAAGTGTTACTTGCATTCAGCGCATGATTATTGAATATAAAAAAGTCATTCTATAATAAAACAACTATCGCCTTTTGATTTCGGTCAATACATGCTTTTATTAACCCTTGCCAAATACTGCCCTGCAGGTAGGACGTAAGATTTGTAACTGCTGCCCCATTGCATGATCTTAAGAGGCGACTAAATTTGGGATCTTAACCTTTCTCTTCTTAATAACTTTCTTCTTCTTAATGCCTTACTTTTGGCTTTTAGTTGATCGTTCACCCCTGTGAAGAAGGCTGTGGGTCTGTCCTCTGGCCAAGACATATCAGAGTCTTTAAAAATGGTGGTTTCTAGTCCTGCTTAGCACTCAGCATATTAGGAGTGGGACGACTGGTTCCATTATAATGTGGCCGTGTTGGGTGTCCTACTGGGTGTCTTCGGCAGTATGCTTCAGTGAGGTAGCACTATAAATCGGCAAAAGTTCCGGCCTTTCACAAGGAGACATAACACAAACATACCGCAGCCCAAAACACACATACGCACTCACCACACACCACATATTGTATGCACGGGTCCTTAAATGACCTTAGCTGTTAATAGGACGTTAAACAAATAAAACCGAGCAAATCCAATCAAATATCAACCTCAGACTTCGTCTTCTCTCGATATTTTTTTCATGCTGAGAAAACCATGTATCAACCTTATCAAAAAGGCTCTAATTGTATATTATCTCCCCTTTATAATCCTCAACATTATGCTCTTCGACAGTACAATGACGACTCTAATTAAATAAAATAACCCTATGGTCCATTGTTATTTTTATAGGTTTCGAGAGTTCATAAGAAAATGTTATGGCCGACATCATAATCTCACTTGGAAATATTATATTTCTTAATGCGACATGAAGTGTCCGATGCTTATTACTATACATAGTGGCTCCTTTGTCATTAATTTGGTTCTTATTTTGAGAATGTGACTAAACCCAGCTTTTACATAGATTTGTATTGCATGTGTAATCAATGAAAAAGAAGACGGTATATCTTCTGGGACGCACGGTCTTATTATCCTTGTACTGTTTTAATGTTCTCCATACTAATCTATATTCTTGTTTATGCTTTATATTTGGCATCGTTATTATCAGTGTTCGTTGTTGTTTTTAAACAGTGTCCTTGCATTTGAATTCTTATTGCGACGTTAATGTCAAAAAATGATTCGATATCCGTTGATGTTTTCTTTCAATTTCAGATATTCCTTGTTAGATGATCGTTAATAAACTTTGGTATTCAGTTATTACAATTCCATTTTTTTTCATTTTTAGAACATGAATTTGATTTAGGTTTACTCTCCAGAACATCTAGTCATATCCTCCTTAAACATTTTGTTCTCGTGTTACCGTTTTTGAGCTAAAATTTATATTTCGTTATTATGTCTTTATTCTCGATTGCTTTTGCGGGTAACACCAATACATTGCCATTCTCCTTGTACCTTTAAAGGACGCAGTTGCATTGTTTTGTTACAGTTACAGGTTAATATTCAGTTATAGTTACTACAGTTACTGTTACACTTTTAGTCACTTTTACAGTTACAGCTTCAGTTACAGTTTTAGTTTCATTTACTGTTACAGTTTCATTTACAATTACTGGTTAAAATACTATTAAAGTTGCAGTTACAGCTTGAGTTACAGTTACATGTTTTCACCTAGCCATCTGGTTACGCTAAAGCGCTTGATGGGAACGTTTTAATTAATATTTACAATACATAGATTTGTTCGCATGTATTTGGTTTTGTCGTTATATTCACAAGAGGGCGGAAACATAATAATATGACGTCTTTTTGCCTCTCCTAGTACCACTGAAGAGTCGTGGAAATGCATGGTGTAGTTTAATTCATTTTGGCTCTAGTGTATGTAGCTCTCGGTTTTGAAAGGTTTTTATTTCTTGTTTGTCTTTTCTACATTCCTTTAATGTCGTGTTTACCTATGTTACGACGACGCTTAGCACGTCACCAATAGCGAACGTCGTAGGTTTGTATCAATCATTTAGATGATCATGATTCAAGCAATGATGTCATACACTTTCCATTCCTCCTCCACTAGGAATACCATATAATAGACATGTGTTGATCCTCTACATTATTATAATTGCAGGAAGCTCTCCGATGATTAACAAACAAACAGGATATTCAAATTATTAGCGAAAACAGACAGATGGGTATACTGATAGATACTTTAAAATGTTTATCAGGCTATATTTTATACTGACAACGAATGCTCAGTACAGGACAACCGTGCAATGGATAACTGGTAAACATAATGATGTTTATTTTGTATACTGAGAAACCTGCATATATGAGCATTACACAATTAAAATATACAAAACTGGCATAGAGATAGAGTTAAAGATGAGAACTTTATTATTTTTTCAAATAGAAATTATACAACATCAAAATGAGAGGACACATAAATATATAATGTTGGTACTTTAAACGAAAAAAAAAAAGAAAAAAAAACAATGAAAAAATATTTTTTCATATTCTTTATGGACGGGAAAACGCTTCAAGTGTCAAAACTAGTTCAAAATTGCGGCTCTTTTTCGCGATTGGGAATACAGCATGACGTATTACCTACGGTGGTAATATAAGGCTAGGTTTGAACTTTGACCTTTCTAAGCTGTTGATCACAGCAGTAACCTACTTAGACACACATTGTTGTGTATATTATAGAACACACGACTAGAAGAATTTCGGTCGGAAGATTAAATCTCGGATCATAACGCCTAATTGACCAAGCACAAGTACACATGCGTGCCTGCACTAATTGTATTATCGACTATCCGCTCGGTTTTAAGGGTGAATATATATATCAGAAAGTGAGGTAATATGAGTTTGATTTCATTGTTTAAAAATTGATATTATTTATCAATATTGATAAAAGTGTTAATTGCTTTATAAACAAGACTGACTGTTATTTTGGAATAATTAACTCTCCTGTTGTGTTTTAAGACTATAAATGCTGTCACTTTCATACATTTTAATTCCAACAAAGTTCTACAATCACATATATGATAAGACTTGAATACTCGACTGAATAAAAGATGACAGATTTTATTGAAAAATAATAAATTACGAAATTACAGATCAAAGGTAGATAACTATAAGCGCAAACAACGATATGTTATCGTTACCTCTGTCAATGTACTACATTGTTTTTCAACGAATCCAAAACACACTAGAGAAGATATAATTAATTCCAAGCACGCACTTGCATGCTTTCTAAGTGAAAATGAAATAATTGAGTCAATGCGCTAGAAATTGGCATCAAAAGCTACAAATATTTGAAATGAGCTGTTTATTGCAAGTTAACAAAAGATGCTGAGATATACTTGACAGTATGTTCAACTTTTCTACGTTTTATGTGCTGTATACATTTATGTTAGTGAAGGTTGTAGTTACATATTCCTCCGAGAAATAGTCCCTACTGATACACCATTACCCTGACATGTGATTAATCGTAATTTCGTTTAAGTTTATGACATTTGATCTGTTTTGTAACTGTAATTATAAATATATGAATACATGTAGGGACTATTTAGCCCGAATCAGTTTCGCTAGCTATGTTGGCGGTGTGAGGCGTTGGCAGCGAAAGCGTAGCAGGAACGATAACTCTGAGTGGAAAATGGATGTACAGCCCAAAATAGAGACCGAGTGATGTTAGAGTTATCTTCCTGTAATAAAACTTTGAGGGTTAATGCCCCTTATAAACGTTTTTGTATGCATTCTCCATGGTTCAGAAACGAGATTTTCGTGTGGCGTTGATGACGAAAAAATGCTTCTCTGTTTTGTGACCAATCAAATATAGGGAAATAGTAAAAGTACCTCGCTCCTAAATCATACCTGTCACATACCCAGAAGTAATACCAATTTATAATTGGTTTGCTATGCTATATATTTGATATAAAATGAACGCCTCCACCAACAATACCACTGATGAAACAACCTAGTGGGTATTGCCTTTCATTATTTTGTATGCCCCGGCTTGAGACACTGAGAATTGACTCCCTGTACTTGTATATGTATATGTCAATGTGCTTCACCTCACATAACATGATATAATGATATAACACAATACAAGGAGCATATATGGCACATATCTATACAGAAAGTCTGCGATACTTTTAAATAACGGTCGCAAACAGGTGATTTAAAAAAAATCATGAATTTGGCAATGATATACTGTATTGAAAAGCCCCTTTCGAAATGAAAGAGAGCGAATGACGATTTATATTAAAAAATCAAAACTCAAACGATTCGGAGAGCAAACGTCTCGAACAATGTTCTTTATCATGTTCTAAACATTCACAAGAAAACCCATACGTTCTATCAGCATGGTTGTGTGGATTTTATAAATTCTAAAGCTAGATAATCTTAATCTGTCCCGCCCTTAGATTACAGAATAATATATTTACGCCGAAAATTCACTAAGCCGATTGTCGTTTTAATTTTGTGGTGCCTTTATGACTGTGGCTTGTGTTAGGCAAGGGGCTCTCCTATATCCGCATTACCTTCTCGTTAATGTCGAAACGGTTCTATTCAACACATTATTCGCCTGCTTTTAAAGGGTAGCCAAAAAAGGCTCTGTTTAACAAACTGTAGATACATGTAAGTGTATACATGTAAAAGTTCACATGAAGGAATAATTCTCAAGTATTATCTTCATCGTTTTAATATATCTTTATTTATTTATTAATAATGGCTTACAGATAACTAGATTATGATATCAAGAAGATTGCATTATTGATTTGCACAATAAACATATTGCCTATATACATGCCGTATGGGTCAGTGTACAGCCATTTGATCAGTGTTTGAATATCAAACTCGTGGATAAGTCGAATGGTATATTATATTAACACTGATCATTTGCAAATTAATGTTGTTTTGTAGTATTAAATCATATATGAAAAGACCTTATCACTTCTGAAACAAATATCAATGCGCAATCCACAGCGTTTTCCAAAGGAAATGTTCACATAAGAACAATAATAATAAGTTTGAGCTCAAATGTCATGTTTGTGTTGTTTAATAGACAAGGGTTGGGTTTCATTTGATTTACGTCCTATCAACAGCTAAGGTCATTCTGTTTTCGTACGTTATCGGAAATTTTGATAGTTCAAGGATCTGGAATTGCTGACGTCAGTATTTTAGAAAGGATGGAATCTAAACGTGGTGTAAACAGTTTAACCGGTAGAACCAAGATCGTTTGTTTATGGAATAATGACGGAACTGGTGACTTCATGTTGCTTTTGTATTGACAAAAGCTTTCAAAGAATATATATAAATATCTGCAGGTCCGTCAAGATTTAAGAAATGAACAGGCCCCAGCTAGTAACAGTTCAATGTTTAACGTATCCGCTATTCAGCCGTACGCTTTTTTTTCAGGGGAGATAATCAAATACATTTAACTTGTATATGTATGTAAAGCCAAAGTATGACTACTGTATCTTTATCTGTCCGTACCTGTAATACAAATAACTGTTTTTGTTTACTATTTATCTATCACAGGGACCTGATAATTTTTCTAGATGTGTTTGGACCTATCCTTGTGTGTATAGCACTATTTCGTACCTTTTAGGGAGTTATATTAACATTAGTTAAAAATAGCACCCCTCAGCGTTCACTGTATTGTGAAGGGAGATGAGATCGCCACGGCGAAATATGTCTACAATATATCATGAACATCGAGACGTCATTTAATCAAATGTTAATATGTTATACAAACAAGGATAGGTCAAAATACACATTGACTTCAACGATTTATCAGGCCCCTGTGTTCTCATTATGTTTTATTTAATTACCTACCGACTCAATGTTTTAATAGATATACGTATTTTAAAACCGTGTTTACTGCCCAAACGATCTATTTGACATAGAAAATCTTCCCTATAACGTAAAAGGAAAGGAAAGCTGTTTCATTACTGAGCTTGAACGAACTTTATATATATACAAAAAAATACAATTGTATTTACACATGGGTTTAGTAAGCTGACCAAATGGCCTAATTTTGCTATGTCAATGTCCAGTCTGGACTGGTAAAGTAAAATGAATGCCACATTATGACTACTTACCTTTATCTAGATCCGGAATCATTTCCACCGGATCCTTGTTTAAATCCTTAGTTTTCGCCTCCCTTTTGGCTCTTGATTGCCGTCGTCTTTTGAGGTTAGCCGCCATCTTTTTATCCTAAAGTGACCAGATTTGTCCGGGAAACAGACCAGTGCCAAAGGGGATACTGACCACTCTGTCTCAGAGATCTGCTATTCACTGTCCGCGAGAAATCTAGGTCCGGGATATTTACTGACAACTGCCTTTGATTTCCAATAACCAGTATCCAAGTTTGATAAGGGCTGTCCTAACTACACATATCCTTATTAGTGTACGCCGAGAAAAAAAATTTGACCGCTATCAGTTAGTCAGATATATTTATCACGCTTGGATATTTATTGTTTAAAAAATCGAATGGCCATTATCGACTTAAAATCTCAAGATTAGTGACGTAAATGCAAACGATTAAGGTTTAGGCCAAACATAACAAGTTTGTGTTTAATGTCCGAACTTCATCCTTTTTGTTCAAAAACCGAAAATACATTAATTCAGACAAATACTATCCTTTCTATTTAGAAGGCGTGTTAAAAACAATATTATCATCTAACAGAATTACTTCCCTTTGTTTCACTCAGTTTTAGAATTAAACAGCCGACAGGTGTCAAAAATGAAAAAAAAAATGTAAACATAACATGTTGATAAGAAATCAGAACATAAAGTCATTCCTGTATTAAGACAGCCCTTCCATCAAGACTTCTTTCAAAGATATTATTTCTCTGGTGATCACTCACTGAACTTTAAATATCACGTGTATACTAAAAGGGTCTATGAAATGTCCTAATATAGGGAAGGATTACCGCATTAAAGACCTCTCTATTAAAGATCTAATAGATAATCTTATATAAGGTCATTAGCATATAACATATTGATTATATTATCACATATTATATAAATACTAATAATTTATAAATCTAAATAGTCATGAATGGCGAGTGAACATGGGCAAAACAAAACAACAGCAAACAAACGAAACGAGTAAAAATGTAAACATATACTGGCACATTTATGTAAACTTTTAACAAAAAACTGACAATGGTTACTCAAATCTTGTGAGACAACAGCTTGGGAGGTAAGGTATATAATGTCATCGCTTTTTTGGATAGGCATTATATACTCAAGTTTCCGCAGTAAGACCATTCGCACGCCATCAAGTATTATGTGATTAAATTATCTAATTATTAGATTATAATTATTTTATCTTGATTCCCAATGTGTCAAAATGTTGCAACATCGTAACACAAATAAGCTTATCATTGGTACTTGAAGACACCCCTAACTTTAAAATAAAGAACTTCCTCCGTTTTCGTTGAACACGAAGCACTGAAACGAGACGAGCATGGCCTTAAAGGCATATGTATAAATATACGTATCACAGTGAATTAATCCTTCACTTACACATAATTTTAATCTGTTTTTCTTACTACTTAAGCATAATAAAGAAAGTCATAAGCATTGGAATTTAACGATCGGTATCGGCGGTGAGATAAATCGACTTAACTATTATGATTTAATTACCACTTCGGCGTATATACATGTACCACGAATTACTCAAGGGGTGGTCGATAAATATTTTCTTCTGGTAATTTTAAAGTGAAAGCTACGGACGGAACAAAGCTTGAAAATAGTGCCTTTTAACGACTTCTTAAGTTAAACAGAAATGCATAATAATTGAGATCATAATTTAATTGCATGAAATCAAAATAGAAATATCTAGTACAATCTTAATTCTATTATGAAAACGATGAAATGTGTATTCCACGAAAGTAAAACTTCAACTGTCAAAATCCAATATGGCCACATTTTTAGTATAATCAACAGATTAAACAAGAGGATATTATTTAGGAAAAATCTGCGGAAATCTTTCTGCAAATTAGCGATTACAAATTCCAGCTATCAATATTCGATCAGTTTTACAATTGATCATGCGAGGAAAAGAGGAACCATCATATGACATTGGAGAAAGATCCACGGAAAACTGTTTGAAAAATAGCAACAATTAGCGATAAATGAAATATATAAAAGTATACAGAATAGTTTTAATATATTTTAAGCGAATATATCAGCGGATTTCATTCTCATTAATAAACGGTCATTTTTTCCCTTATAAATAGTGAAATGGGTTAAAGAGATAGCATTACCCGGACCTATTACATAAAAAATGTTCTATAGATAACCAGGTCAAGAAGAAGTTATTTTTACCATTTGTTCTCGAAATATGATGTTAGAAAAAAATGCATGGCGATAAGCGAGTTTGGCGGTATAACGGGTGGCGATATAACGGGGTTTTACTGTATGTTTAAACTATATAAAATATCACTGTTTCTTCGGTTGATGTTTGGAAAGAATGATGGATACCAAAGCAGACCTCGCTAACAAATGAGCATATCTAGTTTTCAAATGTATAGTTGCCTTCAAAGGAAATGAGATAATGATGAATTTCTGTATGGCGATTCCCAGTCCGGTAAAAACTGAAACACTATAGAATAGTGGTGGTAAGATATCTACTAAAAGAAAAATCAAGATACACAAATGATAAGGTATGAAGTCAGTATATGTCTGGAACGTGACAAATACAACAACATTGGTACTTGAAATATGACTACAAGTGTGTCAGAAATCGATTTAACACGCAATAAGACAATATTGCAGTGTGATGACATGTGTGCAGAGAGAATGAATAATATCACACCATTTGTTATAAAAGTCACAGTTCCAATGGCTGGTAGGATGTAGCGATAATTGTGGCCGTTAAAAGGTGTACTCAAATATCTTGTTTTCATACTGCAGACATAATCATGTACGTAGCACGTAGCGATACTCATCACAAAGGTACCCTGATCTATTTCTGTTACAATACAGCTCACAGAATCTCCACTTCCTCTCCGTCTCCAGGTTTGTCGTTGTTTCGAAACGTTTGACCGTATGAAAACATTACCAGAAGTCTGTTGAATTAGTATCGGTAATAACCATCCCACAATGTCTAAATGCTTTGCATCAGAAATCGATTCTCCACATACGTAATTTTACAGAATTCTACTATTTTGATAACATTTTCAAAATTGTTTCCATAAAACCGGGTACTGGCCCAAACAGCAACACTTGAGTTATCATGCTGTTGCAGAAATCATACCGTTCCTCTCCTGGATGTCCTTCAGTCCAATCTGAGCCCAAGGACACAGATGCGTTTAACATGCTTGGTGCCGATACTACGATACCTACGGATGTAATGAAGAGACTTTCCAGGTCACTCAGATAAAATTGTTTTTCCATTCACAAATAAAGGTAATAAGTTTTAAGATAATAAAATAGAAGTAGTATGTAATTGTAGTTTCACTCTCTTTAGTAAGCATTTGACCTTCAACATGATGACATGGCTCATGATTCTTTAGCTTGCCATACCTACATGCGTTGATTTCCTTACTGAAAATGTAAACAAAATTATGAAAGAAAACCATGAACTGAAAAAGAGTTTGACTGAGCTAAAGAGGAGGTCTATGAAAAATAATTTAGTGTTCAGTGGCTTTGTTGAAAACTCGAATGAAAATACAGAAATGCTACTCCAGGAATTCATCCTAGTAGAACTTGGCATCGATTACCACATCGAATTACGAAACGTCCATCACTTCGGCAGAATTGTTGATGGGACGTAAGGCCAGTAGTAGCCCGATTTATATTTAATAGAGACCGCGAAAATGTGCCAGGGTGTGAGCCGTTGAAGGACACACCATTCTATATTAACGAACAATTTTAGGCAGAAATACATCAACGTCGAAGAGATCTCGGACCCACCATTAAAGAGATCCGTAGCAAAGGTAAACATGTGCGTTTGTTGAGAGATAAACTTATCGTTGATGGTAGACTTTACAATCGACCTATTATCAACCAGAACAACGGTAGCCAGACTCCAGCACCAGCTGTGACTGGATCTACCAATAGTCCGTCCCTCGGTGCAGAGACCCACCAGAGAGCACCAACCACGTCAACTCGCAATCCACAAAAAGAAACCGGACGGAATTTTTAAAAACAAAACATTTGATTTTTGTTGTTTAATGTCCTATTAATAGCTAGAGTCATTTAAGGACGTGCCAGGTTTGCGAGGTGAAGGGAAGCCGGAGTACCCGGAGAAACGCCAACGGCCTACGGTCAGTACCTGGAAACTGCCCCGCGTAGGTTTCGAACTTAGAGGTAGAGGGCTAGTGATAAAATACCGTGATAAAAGGATACGTAAGATAATATTGTATGATACGTGAAAAAACGTGTGACGTCAGTAATACTTTATGGTATAAAGTGAAATGATATGGTATCAAAAGTGTAAATAATAATAGATGGGTAGTGCAGAAGTGTCATTGTATGATTGAATGACCAATTAAATAGTGTATCTATTACTATTTGGGGGATAGTACGTTCTATCCCTATTCTTACATGTTTACTGTTTTAAACACATTTAGAAACATTGTTCCATCGCTACAAGTACGCTGAAAATGGAAAATTGCAAAGACAGAAATAGCCCCCACCCCTCAACCCAGGACAATTCCAAAGGCTAACGTAAGTTCTGAAAATTGCCTAAATAAACAGAAATTGGGGGAAATAATGTTGGAACTTTCATGGAAAAATGGCGTTAAAGGGACAAACAACAGGACCAACATAAGAAGTTTACCAGCAGCTATGCACGAAAACATCTAATTCGAAAACTAAGAAGTGATAACATTCCTCCAGCGGACTAGATTATCTAATAGGGTGAGTCACTATTCACCAAACGACCTAAGCACAGCTGAGAATAAAACGCAAAATAGTAAATACGCTTATAGATATTCATCCAGACATAAACATACAATATGAAAAAAACCCTAAAAAAACCCAAAACAAACAAACCAACGCACCAGGTCCTACCACAACAAACAGTTCAAAACAATATATACAAAAAAAAGTCACGCTTGAACAGTCTCTTTTCAAGATCAATTCTTGTTTGGAACTCGTTTACAGCCAGTATTAAAGCAGGGCCTCGCACATTCAAACATGCCACCTCACACCGGATAGATTATTCTACAGAATGCATATTTGTGAGATATTACTGCTGTAATATTTTAAAATCATGTAGTTAATGCAGTTGTTTGGTAATAAACCAAAATAGAAAACTATATCGGCATTAAAAATAAAAATCAATGATAATCAAATCTTCAAGATTATGAGAAATTATGCATTTGACATTCTGGACATGCTAAAACGTAATTCACCAGTTTTGAAATTTACTCAAAATTATTCTGTAGAAAGCATGTAAGTTATGGAGGTTATGAAGTGTAAAATATAGACTGTGATTACAACTACCTTAATTCAAGTTGTCAATGTTAGATACATCTTATTTTGTGGTGTTATGCAAGGAGGTCCACTATGAATATCTGTTGA
Organism: Pecten maximus; assembly: GCF_902652985.1. Taxonomy (NCBI): domain Eukaryota; kingdom Metazoa; phylum Mollusca; class Bivalvia; order Pectinida; family Pectinidae; genus Pecten; species Pecten maximus. The sequence goes on along the minus strand of NC_047022.1, from coordinate 7,564,106 downwards.
TGTGAATACTAATCATTTATGCAATTACGTTGAAAAAAAAAAATGAATTGGAATGGCCGGCGCTGATGTTAAATCTTCATAGGCGTTGACCACCACCTTTATTTTCTTTAGTTTAAACATGTTTTATTACCATACATAAGGATTGGGCACAAGTTTCACAAACACCTTTATTTTCTATCCACCACAGTTTATGCATAGGTCCAAATCCTTGTCAAGAAAGATCCTGAAATATGAAAGTTGATCTAAGAGCGAACAACACATTGTCAATATATAAACCCTGGTAATTATATTATCAAGGTCAATAATGTTATAGTATATAACCGGGAATATTATTTTTTTGTAATTCAGTGAAAGGTATACTGTATGAGAGTGACTATTATATTGTGTGTGAAAGTGACCATTATACTGGGTTAAGGCTATTTAAGGAAGGACACTTCGAAATGCATGTGTGGAGATTTTTGGAAACTACCCTACGCCTATTCTCGTGTTTGCCTCCCTGCGATACCCTGACATTGTATGACCTTGACCGATAAAGAACCTGCATAGCCACTCAAGATAAAAAGATCACGACGTTAAGAGATTATATAAATAATACTCACTAGCCATTAGAATGACGGCTCGTTTTTCTCAGCAATGGCGACATCAAACATATGACTTATTTAATACCAAAACGACATATGAAATGTACAATCATGTATGTTTTTATAAACCGCAAAATCACAGCAACATAACCGTCTCAATGCGGTTCCCAAATATCTGTGGTTATTTGACCTTAACCAACTAGCAAATGTCTTTCTCAACTCCACGAACAGCAAAAAGCCGCAGCTGCCATTTCTGCGGTCGCAGCTTACACGCGACATTTTTTGCACTGCCATACCTCTAACTCATTTTCAGCTGAGTCGACTTTAGCACAGCGGCGTAAAGTATCTTGTACACAGTGCCCGCACCGGGATTCGAACTAGCGAACCTTCGGTCCCGTAGCCCTGCATTGTAAAACTAGACCACAGTGTCTCCTTATTAAAGAACTGCAGTAATTAAGATGTTGCAAAGCTCTCTGGAACAACTCAAAACTAAGCTAAATATTATGAGTGTGAATATTCAATTGCTCAGTTGTTAATTTTCCATTACTAAGTAGTCATATCAATGCTTTCCCTACCTACGGTGTACTGTTGATATGTGTCGTGGTTCCGTTGTTACTACCATACTACCATTTTGAGAATGCGTTTATTTCCAACTTTGACCTAAATTTGCATGGCTTGTCTCGACAATGAAGGAGAAGACGCGTATCATTCCGGGATATCTGGTCGTATGCTCTATCCAAATTTACAGACCACTAGCATTTTGTCCCGTTATCGATTTTTTAGTTAGAATTACGGTTTCTTTTACAATATCAGTTTTTTTTTCTTAACCGCCGTCCGCTCCATCTAAGGGCAGGCGCGCACTCTACCTATCTACGCCTGCAGTTAACAGCTTTCAACATCCAGGTATGTGCACACAAGTTTTTATCCAACTTTTCAACAACATATTTACCTTTTTTTCGCATTTAATGAGTAAGGCAGGGAACAGGAAATATTGATATATTAATATGAGTTGATGAGTAAAATGTATTCTGATACATTTATGTGTAGTTGAGAAGCGTGCCTATTGGGCGAAAAATGTGTATTAATCAAGAGCGTGTCAAAAGTTAATTCACAACTAGATTAGATTTTTTTAAAAATATTTTTACAAGCTTTCTCGTTCAAATTTTGTTCATTGAACAGTGTTAGTAGTTATAAAAAGAGGAATTTCCAGGTAAGAGTTTTCGAACTGCTTACGGAGAAAGCATGACAAGAACAGCAACCCACGACATAATAAATAAATAAATTGTATTTGTTATTCCAGGTGTAAAAGACAACAGAGGATTGTGATGGCTACTTTGACTGGCGGTAAGTTGGTTTATATTAACAACTACGTCTATCAATGACTACTACATATCTTTCTAAAGAATAATAAATATTTATTGGTAATAAATATGGAAAATATATCACCAATGATTAATGAAATGAAAGATAATACAACTGTAGATTTTACAACAATAATTTCTCCTGATACATAGTGATAAGGGTTTAGGATAAAGCGTTTACAACATAAAGCAATAACAGATGTTGACGGGTTTTAAGACACAATTTATCTCGGTTTATATTTGTTAACAACGCTATACGGCGAAAGACGAATGAGTCATGTGGATTCGAGTGTTGAGTCCGCGGTTCTGTTAATATGTAATATTGGTGGACCTACCGAGATTGTAACGTTATTGTATGCAGATATGTAAACCAAACATTGTTGTTGACGTCTCTGTTTTCTTATTTAAGAACAAAAGCTTAGTTCTATTATGTATTATACAAATGCAATAGAACAGCAGTAGATTACCAGTACCTCGTGTAAAATATTCTGGACTATTGCACAGACACCTATGCTATACTTGTTTTATTACAAAATCACTAAAACCCACTTAGAATCACTGAAATCTAGACTTCCCTGTAGGCCTAGAAGTCGCCATGACTGTCGTCTGGCAGTGTTGACAACTGAGTGACTTAGACGCTTGAAAGAGTAAGACTAAATTCTGAAGAGTAACGTGGTGTTGATTCCGTTCAAAATATAGCTTATGCGTATAGTTAAAGAAAATCAAACGCATAATGTAATACATAAATATAGAAAAAATGGATAAAATTTATTACACCTGATTATATTTTTCAACTGAGTTTTAGTTATAGTCGTTTTAAAACATATCTCTATTTAGATGTGGCATAACGAAATTGAGTGTATCTGCTTATGTTCGTGATACGACTGATATGGACCACTCGAGAAAAAGATAGTGTGCGTATAAGCTACGGATATAGTACATATGGTGTGTGTATATGATTACTTGTATCTCGGGTACGCGTTATTCCTTGTAGCCCTGATATGGACTTTGTTAAATTGGTACCCATTATCTATTAAATGAAATTTTATATCAACATACATCCATACACATATACATAGATGACATTTTGATTATAGGACTTGATATTTCTTTTGCTGTCTGCTCAATCATACAAATAAAGTTGGTTAAAATAACAATTGAAGCATACATTTAAAAAAAAGTAATATTGCAGGTCAGATATTGACATATGATAGCTCTGTAATTAGACACCAGACTGATTGATGATTTAGAGTTAATGATCTACAGAGCATATTGAGGGATATAATGTATTTTAGGTAGTCCAATTTGCTATGATGGGTTCCCTGTAGTTATAAAAGTGGAATGTTTGGCTTATCCAACGTTTGTCATGCAGATTATCTTCAGTGGCAGAATATCCAAACACTGATTATGGGTTGGCAGGGTGGCAAAGTGGTAACCCACTTGCCTTTAATCAAGGCGGCCCGGGTTCCATCCCACGTTGCGACGTGGAAAGGTTTTGGGGTCAACTACCAGACCACGTCGGTTTCCTCTGGTTTTCTCCCACAGTAAGACACATTGCGCGCTTCCATCCAATCTAACAAGAGTGATTAATAAAACTGTTTCGCAATTGTAATAAAATAAATAATGTTTAATATAAATACTGGACTAACTTTAGCTTATTCTACAGTATTTTAAACAGATTGGCGCAATGGCATCTGCCTTTTTTCTTTTATATTATATGAACCGTTTAATAAGCAGATTCATGATTACATGCAAAGCTTCAAGCGCGAAATGCACTAAATAAGATAATTGCTAAAATAAGATTACCACTAAAAAGATAACCGCTAAAATCAGATTACCACTAAAAAGTTACCGCTAAAATAAGATTACCACTTAAAGGTTTACCGCTAAAATAAGATTACCACTTTAACAGATTACCGCTTAAATACCTCTTATTGTCCTGTAGCCGCTAAAGCTTTGCTTATTAGAAATGTTCTACTGTATTAATATGTTTCTTTTCATTGCACACATAGTGTATCCGTTTTCACCGGAAGATTTCCGCGTGTCGAAAGACATGAAGAAGCAATTCGACGACCAGGGCTATATCTTAGTCAAGCAAGTATTTGAATTTGTATTTTCTATCAATATTGTCTACATCCACATCTTAGCTACAGGTTTAGGAAAGTTTCGTTTTAAAACATTTTTTAAATGCAATTATACAGTAAAGATTACAAAATAGTTCCTAAAATAATTACATGTAGGTAATATGTAAGATGTAAAACAATTCGACCGTTAAATGTCCAGGGGTCTATTTGACCAAGAAGAGATGGCTAATCTCAGAAGGGTGTTTGAGGATACAGACATCATCAAGGAAAATGGATACGGGGTAAGCATATTTTTTCAAGGGGTCAAACAATTGGATGCGGCCAGGTTAAAAACCATTAATTAATTATGTGTTTTTTTGCATAGTAAACATTTTATAACCTTTAACATAATCACATGCAGTGCAGGTTATAAGCGTAAAGATTAGTTATCGCAATTGATTTTGTGTTGCAATACTAAGTAGCCATAGCTTAAATTGTTGCAGGGGAGACGGTTTGTTAGATTAAATAAATTAAATTGAAGGAAAGTTGCTATACACCAACATGTATATGAAAGAAGTTTCTATCTCTGATTTCACTTTGTATAATACAGATTTGCATTTTAAAAATATCCTTATTGATGCTTTGAAATCATGGACCTTTTGGATATCGAGCAGATTTTTTTTTAAAAAGATTTAAACTCGCTTAAATCTCGTGTCCTTGAAAGCAGGCAACATTAATTCAAGATAGGTGTGTCAACAAGAGGCCAATGGGCTTTAACGGTCACTCCAATTTCAGTAAAAGAAAAAAGGAAACAGAAATTAATAGAAAGCAGCTTAATTATATAGTTATCTTTATAACGAAATGCAACCGTGTATATAATATTGTCCAAATTGAATTATGAATTATCCCTTATGCTGATGTATACATTTGTTGCACCTATTGCTTCTTTTGGAACATGATGTATTAAATTAACTAATAGATATATATAACTTCGATACGTCAATACCTTGAAAATATGTAGGAGTTATTTATACAGTCATTTCGTTGTTCACCAGCTACCTGATAGTCAAGGAAAGAAAGCGACATTGCTTTTATGGAACCAACCCGGAAATGACGTATCTGGAATGATGGCACGTTGTGAGAAAGTTGTCAATACATGTGAAGGGGTAAGAATAAAATATAACACGTGTTTAAAGTATTCTACCGAGTATTGCTGTCTTGCTAAATTTTCATCATTTCAACTGTACATCAAGTGTTATCATAGGAAATCATTACGCCAAGAACAGATTAATCAAGTGCACCCGTTGTCAGTATTATGTGATCGGTTGACGTGACCTGTTGTATGTCTTCGGCAATATGATTCGGTGAGGTAGCACTATAGCATTTAAGAAAGTAAAGATTAACCTTATTTCATAAACTAAGCATGTTGTGGATATTTCAGCTGCTGGGAAATGAGGTGTATCACTACCATTCCAAGTTGTTGTACAAACAGCCCGTCACCGGAGGTTCCGTCCTGTGGCATCAGGATTATGGGTAAATATCTTACAATACCCATCCACTGGTCGTTGTGTCTTCATATACCTCACTGTTTGATCCCGCGGTTGCTAGGGTAGGATAATTCTTTCTCTTACCTTCGACAGGATATTCGCAGTTTTACCGGAGTGAGATTTTCTTATCTCACCCTAGGGAAAAGACAAGCTACACGTGCTCTTTGAACGTTCTCTTGTTCTCGATAGGGTGACGTCACTATGACCTGATCGGGAACTACTTTTACGGGGTCTAACACAAATGCATATGTTCGTCTGTTTGTTTACCTGTGTGCATACTATTTGAGGAAGATTTAAAGCGTAGTGAAAATTTTCAAAATCAGTGATTTGGTAACTGATGCGTCAAATGGAAAACAAAGTGTACGTTGTTTCGGGTACATTTAAACCGATGGGAACTTATGTTGTGTACGTTTGTGTAATACCACGTGTTGTTATTTACATACTTTTGGATATGGTTCACACTACGATTTGAAAACAGTGTAAGAGAAAAATAATCATTCAACCCTTTTTGGGACGAGATAGAGGGATCTCAACCTTCGGGGGAGAGATTGTAAGCCTCGGCAAGCCTCTTGTTTGGGAATTCAACAATCTCCCCCTCTCGGGTTGAAATCCCCCTATCTCACCCCAAAAGGGGTGAAAGATTATATTAATCCCACACGGGGTAGAGGAAGACAGCTGGGCCGCAACTCACAAAAGGGTAGCGTCATTGTTTTATGTAGCAAATTAATGACATCATCATTTTCCATGTACATTTCATGGGTCATTTATGATTGCGCGATGTATACGGTCCACAATAATTTTCGATACCCCTTGTTTTTGTAAGTATGCGAGAAAAAATAATCAAAATGTGTCTGTTCAGTGGACAGGAATATTACAAACCTCGTGTAAGAGTTTGGCTGTCCAGCAGCCGGTAAGCATTATGCTCACCAACCAAACTCTTACACTTGAGGGGGCCGAGTGGTTAAGGTGTCCCGACACTTTAACACTAGCCATCCACCTCTGGGTTGCGAGTTCGAAACCTACGTGGGGCAGTTGCCAGGTACTGACCGTAGGCCGGTGGTTTTTCTCCGGGTACTCCGGCTTTCCTCCACCTTCAAAACCTGGCACGTCCTTAAATGACCCTGGCTGTTAATAGGACGTTAAGCAAAAACAAACTAAAACTTACACTTGAGACATCCTTGTCCATGCAACAGACCCATGTAAGATTGTATTAATCATAACCCGTCGGAAACTGCATTCTAAATGACTTGCAAGTATGACGAAAGACCTGACGCTTGCTGTTCCCATTTTATGATCATAAGAGGTGATTTAATTTCGGAGCTAGTCTTTTCTCGTCTTTCTTCTTTTGAATGTCTCTCTCGACACTGCCACATTTTTTTTATCTTAAGATTAGCTTAAGGAAGGCTTTGAGTTTGGGATAATAGATTATATTATATAAATTTATATGAATTTAAATTGCAATTTGAACATATTAGGGCGCAATATATATATTTGGTATGTTTATGTCAACATACACTTTACGTTATATTCCCAAGGTAATGGTACCAAAACACCTGCCTGTTTCCCGACATGATGACGGTGTTTGTAGCCGTCGACAAATGCTCTCGATCAAATGGCTGTCTGCAGGTAAGGTTTCACATAATGTGACAATGTATTTTCTGAATAAAAAACATGACTTGATAACTTCACATTGAATATCTAACCGTAAAATACATTTAATAAAGCTATCCTATGAAATTATCACACGCCCCGAGACGGCAATGATTAGTTCATTTGTAACACTCGCTTGAAAAATTGTTTCTTTGTACTGAGAATCATATACATGTACAATAGCGTCCGTCCAGTGTGAAATAATTTGAATTCCTTATTAAAAAATGCAAAATAATGATAATCGTAAGCTCCTAATCGACACTGACTCATGTCGAGTGTTTTAGTTATTTGGATGCAACCCAATTAGATGGTTACCAATGCAATAGGAATGAGGCAGATATTTAATCCGACAATAGCTCTCGCTAAAAAAGGGATAGCGATACGCATTTTTATTTCCTTTTCGTTCATTTAACAGGCCCGCAATAGTAATAAGTGTCACAGATATACTATGTAATACTAGGGAAAACTTCCCTGTTAGTACTTATTTGATTTGAAATCATTATAGACATAACATCAGCTCTGCTAGCTAGTTTCATATTGTTTAATTTTTGTAAATGGTCAATATGACGTTTGTCACATATCGGTTCGGGATGTAAATATATGTATTGTGTAAGTATGATATTTGTAACCTTTTAAATTACGCGCCGATTTCTCGCGCGTAACTTTTGTATGTTACTGCGCATGCGAGGACACGAAGGTAGACATAGCGGGCAGCCATATTGACAGGTAGAGATGTGAATATATTGGGAAAGCCATAAGGAGCGTGAAATTCAGCCACGGTAAGTTAATATGTTTTTATTTCAGGGTATTTGTCGTATATATGAACGACCGTGAGTGTTTATGTGTATAAGCTCGTGCGTGGCAAGTTATTGGTAGTACTGAGTTAACAGGTGCGCGTACGTACGGTACCGAGAGCGGTTATGTGTATTGCCATGTTTGTATAAAATAACTATTGAATGAATGTTAATTATATTGTTAGGGTATAGTCTTATAGGGATTGTTATTTATATATTGTAGCTCCATGCCAATGCCCATATCATGACCATGTCCTGTCAACGCTATATACATACCTATTATCTATGAGCTGATGGTGAATGTATGGAGGCCCTGAACAGCCGTATGCAGACGATTGTTCACCAAAATGGACACATGTTCATCTTCTTTTAACGCCTGGCGGTGTGGTACTACAATGACTGTTATGTCGTTGCAGGAGTTCTGATATTCTCTGACACATGTATCAGAATATTATTGAGGCCCAGCTGTGTGTTGTGGCTATATTAACTGTCTGGTCATTCATTGATTGATTTACGACCATTTCATGAGAACGTTCGACTTGACTGTACTATATGTACATGCTGCTGGTGTCTATTTGTTTGGTGAAACTCTCTCCATGCGGTGCCTGATAGCTGACAGGTGATTTGGATTTCACAGACATCTATGGAACATCAGTGGGGACAATAACATGAATACACCAAGTGATCCAGGAGGGTTATATTGACATTTATGTGTGGGATCTACTGCGCCAGTCACCACCAGTGCTCATGAACTTTAGGGATGTTAGGTGTAAATATATTTGTGTAGTATAGCGATCAGTGTTGTGAATATATAAGTGAAGCATAATATTGGAGTGAGACATCATCATTTAGAGTGAAAGAGGGACTATCGTGTGTGCAAGTGTGTATTATATTATATAGTTGTACATTCACTTTGTAAATTGTAATAAATGTAAATATTGTAACCCTTTGTCTATTTCATTTGTTAAATATGTTGCAATCCGTCTCGGTTAGGTTACAACGTTAACACATTGTTGTCGACGACAATTATCAGTCTTCTACTGATGCATCTACTAAATTGACTGGTACTGACTTTTGGCCATTTTCATATAACATTCCGGGTGAAATGTCACTGGAAGATACATGTACCTCAAAGCTCGATTTAGGCCTGATGCAAAGGTGTTCAGTGTTGGTGCCTAACTAAGGACGATGGCAGAGATTTACAAGTGTCCACGATTCGGGGGAAAATTAGAACGACATTGTGTTCAGACAACATCTTAACTTAATTAATGATAATCTGATGAGATATGTGATTGGTCCATTTAAGCTCCCAAGATGCTTGCTACTATAGACATATTGGAGTCGCGTTTCAAATAAAATATCCACTAATGCCCTATGTTAACCGGCACCTACGGGATCCAATTGCTGACCTTATCAGTACAAACACCCAATACATGAGTATATTTCTACGGTCGACAGATACTCCCAGGCTCCAACAAATGTGGCCGGATTACCCATGTAAAACTAGACGGCCAGAGCAGAGCAGACGTGGAGAGAGTGTCTGCTATTGAGAAGGTTTGCCCAAAAGCTTACGTGGAGATGGATCCAGGTTTGTAGTTTATCATAATACAGAGTTGCTTTATTGCAACATTGATGGACGGCAATTATCTTTTCGACATAAATGTTCGGATAAATGAACTTAGAATGCAGTAAGTTCTCAGAAGGATATTAAAATCTCAGAAGATCGATAAGCACAAATGCCCATTATCAAGTATGATATATAATTCATGTATTATAAATCAGTCATTAAAACACGTGTAACTAACGGGTTAATTCATCAAACAAGTACTTCATCTCGGTACTAGACGAACAAAGTTATACATCATTAGTTTTGATTTCGTGAAAGCTAGTACATTCATTTATCTTTTATCTGCATTTATAACAAATGAATAATAATAACGTTATAGGTGACGCACTATTCTTCCACTGTAACGTGCTGCACACAAGCTCTGCGAATGAAAGTTCTGACAGACGTTGGGCTTTTTTAATGGCATACAACAGTGCAGCCAACGACCCCGTAATACCTCATCATCACGCACAATACACGCCTCTGCAGAAGGTAACGTCATAAAATATACCCGCCTCCAACAGAAAATATTTCGACACTAATTGTCTCGATGTCAGTGCGGGAAAAAAAACTTAGAAGTATCTTGAGTATTTAAGCTGACCGAACATATTTTGTAATACTGTCGGAACTGAAATGTTACAATGTTTAAGAAAATTAATCGAGCTATATACCAGGTGGCGAGGTTGTTTGTTGCCAGTGTGCCAACCTTCAACCCCCTAAATATACATGATCAGTTGCCATATAAACACCTATATAACATAAAGAACCGTCCCACATGAATACAGTATTCTATAATTCGATCAATTGTCAACACTAATGAAAGCACATCAATGATATTGTTGAAATATGCAATTTATTGTATTTTCAAAATTATTATTATTATAAACCTTTCGACAAAGCGACAAAGTAAACGCATGTTGCGAATGTTCCGCAGCAGAACAGTATCCAGAAAGAATATCCCGTAGCAGAAATGTATATCAGAGCTTGATGACGATATATTTAAGATTTAAAGACATCATATAAAAGTTTCATGATATTATATTTAAGTTTAATGACAATTATTTTTTTTTTCATTTCATAATTAACGATATTGTCCAATACTTGCACATTCAAAATTTAAACTACACCTTTTAAGAGAATTGTAACACAAAATTTAAGCAAGTTATTCGTAACTTTACCAAAACGATGTACTGTATCAGTTGACAGAGTCAATGTTTTGTTTTAATAAGTTTTTTCCCTTCATTTCGCAAATTAATTAATTTATGACTCTTATTTTGGCACCAGTTGGATTAGGCAGAACAGTTTCGCTACAAAACTTAGGTTGCTAATATTAGCGTGTCAACACTTTATTTCTATCCACAGGTACCCGACAGCGCCGTTAGGGAGTGTACTAATTTTAACGACTTCAGTGGAAAAGACTTCTTTGACCCAACTGACCACGACTCGCCAAAAGTCGCTCTCCTAAAAACACAGTTGAAGTACGAAAAGTAGAAAATCAGTTATCAGGAAGAATCATACATGATCGGATTATTTTGATAACGAATAGCAAATATGGCCGACTCATTATTCTATTTTGCCCGTGACTTGTATGAACAGTTGATGATGTAAAGTGTTTGTAAGCATATCAAATCAAACATACGATTGATAAAATAATAAAATACATACTTTTAAAAACGTGTACTAATATAAATGTATAAGGATATTGATAATGCTGGTTACATTTTTTAATTTCATGAACATTTTGCATTATTTTTACAAATTTTCAGATTTATCACTACGCTAACCTCATATATGTCAATACGACATATTTGGTATCAAAATAATAGTAGATTTATACACATTAAACTGTTATAACAAAGTTACATTTGTCTGTGAAAACGATTTACAATTTTGTTAGGGTAACCCCCCTCACTCAACCTAGTGTTACGCAATGAGGTCCAAGATTATCAGTTGATATAATGATTTATCATTTATTTTCATGTTTGGTTATGTTTGGTTTTATTTGTTTAACGTCCTATCAACACCTAAGGTCATTAAAGGACGGCCTCTAGTGCGTGCGATATGCATGTTATTTTCATGTATCTACATATGGTGAAAAAAAACAAAGGAAATTGTAGTGCGCGCTAATGGTACATTTCCATAGACGTGGACCACACCTTTCAGGCAATTATATCTCTTATCCTGGATACGGATTTCCACTGTTCTACCGGGGTAAGCTTTTCTTATCTCATCCTAGGTAAACAAAAAGGAAAGCTGTACGTGCTCTGTGAACATTATCAACAATTAAATCACGTCACGTCCACTTTTCCTTGGATTGTTGTACCCTCCACATTAGATTCATAAGAGGGTAAACAGGGTAAGAGAAAAATCATCGTTGCCCCCCTTTAAGCGAGACCGCGGAATTTCAAACCTCGGAGTAAGATATACTTAAGCTGCAAAACACTCGACAAGCCTCTTTTTTGGCAGCTTAAATATATCTTACTCCGAGGTTTGAAAAAGGTTGATTTCCCTGTCTCATCCCCAAGGGGGTGACAAATTTCTTTTAATTTCAAATGAAGTAGGTAGACAAGGACGTCGTTTAGTTAAGTGCGCATTTACGATTTCCATTGATCCTCTTGGTGATTCGTCGCGAGGGAAAATAATATTTTTCTACAAGTAAAATATACCGGTTGTGATACTTTGATTTGAACAGCTCCCCTGTAAATTTCATGCACATTGTCGGGTAACGCAATAAACTGGTTTCCTGTCATTCTTATGCTTTTCAAGAATATTTTTAGTGTGGACTTGGGACTGCCAAATGATAAAATTGAAGTAAATAATTTGATCAAAATAAAAATAGTCTTACCTGTATTCCCAGGATAAACTAGTGGTTTTATTCTTCCATTATGTAATATCTATAATCACATATCACTTCAAAAAGGCTATATGAAAAAATCATTGACATGTCAAGGTATTTTCGTTTGCAAAAAGATTCAAATTTCTCAATTCGGCATTAGCAGAGAATTGTGCTATTTATTGATGGTTATTTGAAATTGGTCTTCTTTCTTTCTTTAAACATGTCAAATGGACATGTTTTATCCAAAAATGATTTTAGTTTGGTTTTTTGTTTAGTTTAACGTCCTATCAACAGCTAATGTCATTTAAGGACGGCCTCCCGTGCTTGTGATATGCTTGCGTGTGGTGAGTGCGTATTTCTATTTGGGACGCTGTGGTATGTTCGTGTTTTATGATGCTACCTCACTGAAGCACACTGCCGAAGACATCCAGCAGGACACTCTACTCGGTCACATTACCCTAATAGTCGCCCCACTCCAAAAATGTTGAGCGCTAAGCAGGAGTAGCAACTTTCATTTTTAAAGACTCGGCGAGGGGACAGAACCCAAAGCCGAGGGAGAACGCTCAAGTGAAGGCCAAAACTGAAGCATTGGCAAAGGGGACATTAGGAAAAAGAGTTATGCAGAAAGAAGTGAAAATATCGCAAATTTAGTCACCTCTTGCGATCATGCGATGGGGGCAGCAAGTATACGTCTTACGCCCTACCTTCAGAATCGTCAACATATAGGGTACTTGTAACGGTTTACATGAACATAACACACCACCATTCTCGCAAATATTGTGTAAACTTCCTTCCCTTCTAGGTATTTCGAAATTTAACTCTCTGAATTAAATCATCTCTCGTATGTAACACTTAACCCTATCGGGCAGAATTCGGGCGAATCCGTATTACACAATCTGGTGTAACAATCAGACAGTTGGGAACATTGGCCTGGATAACTATATAAAGATACACGTTAACACAAACAATTAGCGATAGATTAATGATGACCCTGGATATGCAGACAGGAACTCCTTAAAATGCTAACTAAGTTGGTGTTTTTACAGAAGGTCAAGGTAGACCCGACATACTCTCAGACTAATAATGTAGCTAAAATCAAAGAGCGGGTATTTTAGGGGTCGTGCTTCATCATAGTTATCTAAAGCGGTCTTCGGATAGACCCGAATCATTCGGAACTTCTCGAGAAATCTACTGTTCCATATTTCTACTAAAATACCCGATGAGTTCAGAAATGGACAATATAATTACATCACACTTTCTCCTTCAGCGAAATATTTGTAATATCATGATGCGATAATTGAAGGTGTAGGTTGAAAGAAAGAAAAGTTAACGACATGAGCGATGATCTAATTCTACACATCATCAACGAGATGGACAAGGGGAAGCAACTAGTATATACACTTAATTTACCTTCACCAGTTGAATTCCGACCCGTAGGTTTCAGTTGGTAATCAGGAAATGGAGTATGTTTTTTTTCTATATTTTAGACTTAAAATGAAAGAAGAATACTTTTGATTAATTCGGACGTTATTTTTTTCGATGTCGTCTATAGTATACCCAAAGAAAGATGAAGGAGAGGAGAAAAATGAGAAGATTATAGCAGTTGATAGTGAAATGCCTGTATCTGTGAAGTGAATGTGTGGTGCAAATAAATCACACAGACGACCAAGGTAGGCTCATTCATCGGTAAAAAACAACGGAGTTTCTATCTATGTAAAAGTACGGCATCAAGGATTTCTGGATAAACCATTTTCAATAAACGTATACCATAGCAGCACCGACCTTGAGAGAGAACAATGAATAAATACATAATGTTTTCATCACTGAAAGTTTCTTGATTCTTTTTAGGAAAATCGCTTAATAAATTCTAAACTAAACTTATTGAAAATATAGAAAGGAAAAACCTCATCGAAAAGGTTAACATTTCAACCCCATTTGTCATTATGAGCACGTGACTTTACTTTGACTTAACAGATTGTCATATTGGCTCTCCAACTTCTCATCATAAATATTCTTCCTTTTTTGGGCCTCGTCACAACCTAGCTTTGAACGGAAAAGTCTTGAACGGCGTGGAATTTGAAATGCACCGACATTGTCAGGTCTCAATACCATATCCACTTTGTAGGGAAATCCGCTTTTTATCAAGGTGTACTTTCATCACCCAGGAGAGTGCTCGTGCCCGTTTAAGGAACACATTCTCTTGAGCTCTGTTGTAGTTTGTTCTCTATCTAAAATCTGGACGGTAAGTTGACGTGTACACTCATTCTGTTTTCATCCTTTAGTGTTTTATTATCGTTATATGCTTCGATCTGAACAAAACTTTCTAAAGCTTTCTTATCATCATCGAGGATGTGTTCCGATGTACTAGTTGCGTGGAATGACGAGGTTTGAATGGATTCTAAGCCGTCGACCTTTGTCATAGATTTCGTAGATCAGCAGCAGTAACCTCATCAGCACAACATTTTACTTCATCTACCTTCGATTCATTTGGATCTGAACCGGGAAAAGGGATTAACCGAGTCCCAACGACTGACAAATCGTATCTTTAAACTTGAACGTGATGTACCGTCTTCATCATACTCCTTCAAGATCCTTTATTGTGATTTTCTTTGTTAAAACTTCAATAGGTATCTTCTCCAATGCCGTCGAACTTATCTGACTTGTACCAAGTATACTGTGCTAAATTCATTCGACTATGGATTGATATATGTCTACCTACGTCTTCGGTCTCTCGCTACATGAATAGTATAGATATTCTCTCATATATACAGATATATATTACAGAAATCACACCTCATACGAATGTTGAGAAGATTATACAAGATGTTCTCTACTTAAAATTACAACATCCGGTCGATTTTACCTACGATACCTATCGTGAGTGAAATGTAATTATATCACGCGAAATGACAAAATATCGACAAAAATAACGGCGTGATACGCCATATCATGTGGCTGATTTGTATTCTGTAATACCCCGGGTCATACATTTACAACATATGTAAATTTGATAAAAAATATTGATTTCGGGTTGCGATTACTAATCTCTAGTAGTCAACCAAAATCCTCGTAACAAAGTAAAGGCGTTAGATTTATGTAATACGCTGATAGCTACCATTGTAATCCACGTAGGCGTTACAAACTATATAGTTACGAAACCATGCCTGTATATACGACATGCTTCACAAAGACAGCGAAACTGCAGTCATATACTTCAAACAATGGTTATCGTAAAAGTCCTAAATCAGATTTGACAAAATTATATCCGAGTAAACGGAAAAAGTCGCCTAAATACCTTTGTGGATATCGTATCATTTGCATCCAAGTATGGAAAACGCATCTGCGTCCTTGTGTACAGATTGGAATGAAGAATATCCCGCAGTGGAACGTTATGATTTTTGCATCAGCATGATAACTCAAGTGTTGCTGTTTGGTCCAGTACCATCGGGGTTTATCGCAACAATTTTAAAAACCTTATCAAAGATTATTATACCTCACTTTTGTTAGAATTATTTTCATTGGACGAAAACATATCACCTGACATTTTATAAATCGAATATCCCCCGACAAATGCCGTCGCCAGGGTATAACCCGTCGAATAACCATGTAACCATGGCAGCAGAGTATTATACCCCGGTGTATAACCCCTCCGCCCGATGAATAACCCTTCGTCATCGAACGCGCCTGCATCGGAAGTCGGGCAGTGGAACTCTTTTGCGTTTGTTGTCGTCTGGTTCCAAAAACACAAACAACAACACAGGCTTTTGAAATGGCAGTGTCATCACGATTTGGCCGATCAACAGAAGTAGAAATAACAGCGATATTGGACAGCAAGGATGCTTTAAACACCAAAAAGGCCACAAAACATGCTCTTTTTCGGTATAATAAAACTATTATGACCCTCTGTGTCGGGATATATCCAGAATTATGTCCCTGGGAAGAGTTATTTTCCCTTCCCAGGGACATAATTCTGGATATATCCCTCCACAGAGGGCCATAATTGTATATTGTAGAATTATGTGACATTATTGATGTGGAGAATCCAATTTCGGATTATATGGTATGTAGTAAAAAGTACGGAAGAGCATTTGGATATTGTGAGATGGTTATTACCGAAACGAACTCTACAGACTTCTGGGAATGTTTTCATACGGTCAAACGTTTCGAAACGGCAAACCCAGAGACGGTTGTCACAAAGTGGAGATTCTGTGAGTTGTATTGTAACAGAAATAGATCAGGGTACCTTTGTGATAAGTATCGCTACGTACAGGATTATGCCTTCAGCTTGGAAACAAGATTTTTGAGTACACCTTTTAACGACCACTAGTATCGCTACATCTTACCAGCCCTTGGAGCTGTAACTTTTATAACAAATGGTTTGATATTATTCATTCTCTCTGCACACATGTCAACAAACTGCAATATTGTCTTATTACGTGTTAAATCGATTTCTGACACACTTGTAGTCATATTTCAAGTACCAATGCTGTTGTACTTCGTCACATTCCAGACATATACTGACTTCATACCTTATCATCTGTGTATCTTGATTATTCTTTTAGTAGATATCTTACCGCCGCTATTCCATAGTGTTTCAGTTTTTATCGCGCTGGGAATCGCCATACAGAAATTCATCATTATCTCATTTCCTTTGAAGGCAGCTGGATATTTGAAACCTAAATATGCTTATTTGTATAGCGTGCTCTGTTGTATGTCTATATCTCTGACAGTTCTTACGCCGTCTGTGTTAGTCCTTTGTAATACTGAATCTATAGAAATCCAATCAAAGAATGTTTATGATAAAGATATTACCACTATGCTGATGGCTGTGTCGACCGAAACTGACAAAGAGTGGATGGCTCACGTATACGGATTAAGCTTCTTATTGAGAACAATAATTCTGCAATGTTTACCTTGCTTCCTCTTGTTGGGGTTTGAATCAATTGGCATTCGCAGAACTATCCGTTACATTAAAACAAATATACTGAATAAACCACCTGGAGCAGACAAAGTGATGCAAGTCGTGCACATGTCATTGGCAAACGTGTGCATCCTTTTCGCAGCTGAACTACTAAATACAATAGCATTACTTTACTATTCAATATCAGAAATTGGTTTATCACAAAACACGCTACAAAAACGAGAAATGGATTTGATAGGTACCATACTCGATGTTCTCACTTGGCTGTCCGCAACTTATTTGTATGTATTCTAAGTTGTCGAAAATTCAGAGCTGCATGTTTGGATCTTGTTCGATGCTCAATGTGTCAATAATTCATCATGTTCATAATTTCTCAAACATTCTCTATATGGTCAGCGGAACTTTTGAATTACAAAGATGAAGATGAAAAGCGTCATCAAAGGTGCACTTCACTTTATGCAATTTAACATGTTAATATGCTTATTTAAGTTTTCCTAAAAAAATTCTCAGTCACTAAATAACCGTTAAAGGACGAAACAAGCGCTTTGTTTTTATTACTCAGAACGTACGTTACTTAAGAATCGATTGTCAATTTTGTTGCTTGCATGGACTGATGAAAGGAAGTGAACCTCGTGCTAATTGTTAACTGTTCATGTACCATTTGCACGAGGTTCAATTCCCTTCATCAGTCCATAAAAGCAAAAAACTGACAATCAATCTTTATTTTATTTACGTTTACCAATTTAAAATCCCCTCCGTCAGATTGCAAAATTCGGTCGCAACGGTATGACGTAAGTGCGTCACTTTGTAACTTCTTACCGTGGAACAAGAGTCAGACAGCTACTTTTCGTCTCCAAGGCGACACAAAAAAATTGTTCCAGACACGTTTTGATTATTACAATGTTGATATACATAAATGTTTCAAGATGAAATACTCATTCACAACAATTATTTAGATATTTCAAATTAAAACTTAACCATATCTCTATAAATACGAATGTAATACGCAGGGGGCACCGTAAATAGTATGATATGTGTGTGATTTGGTCACTCGAGACACAGACGCTACGAGACAACAACTTCGAAATACCACAGGCGCTTGCATAGAAAATGAGAATTTAAAAAAAAAGATATCAGTGGTATGTGTACTGTGCTTAACAGATTACACATACCACTGTCATATAAATAAAATGAAAATCACATTTTCTATGCAAGCGCCTGTGCGAAATACTACAACACTCAAAAACCTAAGTTATAAAACTCGATTTTATAAGGATTGTAATGAAAACAAAAGTTAAATTTAGTCTTGCGGTCATTTGCAGATGGATTTGTTTCTCAAAACTAAAACTGAACTCCTTGGACCGTATACTCGATATGCAGTCAGATAGCCGGGATGCTCTGAGCTCAAGATCACCACAAAAAGTGTATCAATGTTGATTTTAGTTGCAGATTAGGCCCAGTGGAGGATTTTTGTGATGTTCTCGAAATATATGACCTCATTTTCGCACTGGGATGTACATTATGATACAATTGAGTAGCGTAACATTGATTTGAAAATTATTGCAGTATTTGACGTCCCGAAACGACTCTCATTGTCATAGATGAACAGAACAGGCTTCGGTTCTATCGGAGTGTCAGTGTTCTATCAGACCGCGTGTTTTCTTAACTATCTTAATTACACTGGCATCTGTTTTAACACATAAATCAGCCGTTCCATTTTAATTTTCCATTTTATAACAGTGTTATACGATTTACAACATGAAAGTGTGTTAAGGTTTTAGGCGATACCAATGCAAACAGTGAATTCTTCTCTCAAGAAAAGAAGCACGCGACCCAAAATCTTCATCAAGAAATGAAGTAATCTGAATTCATTGAGGCGGAGCAAAGTGAAAATGTAAATATATATTAATGCATTGATACTAGAATTGATATTTGCTTGTAGAACTCCAATAACCCACCATTTGAACTGGACAATGAGTTACTGGTAACTACTGATACAATTCGATCTTCGAGGATTACGTATCTTGATAAATTTTCTTTATTGCAACTTTCAAAATTCCTCTGAAAATACTTTCGTTGATATATGTTTACATTTTTCTTTATAATTGAGAAAAAAGTTACATTAGTATTGTCTCGTTCTGAATGCGTTCGTTGTCTATGTCAGGTCGAAAGGTACATGTGTATGTATATCCAAGGGAGGCGCCGAGGTGTGTGGACGTAGAGTAGTTAATATTATACAAATATAAGTGTTTGTGCAACAGTCCAGAATATTTGACACGAGGAACTGGTAAACGACAGATGCCGAAGGCCTCGTGCAATAGAACATGTGTCGATTACCAGTACCGAGGGTCAAATATACTGGACTATTGCACAGACACCCATGATATACTTGTTTTATTACATAATCACTAAAACTCACTTATAATCACTGAAATGATCATCCTTACGAATTAGTATTAATTGTATTGCATGGCGTTTTGTTGTTTAATAAAGAAAACAGCTTAACTACCTTGACTATGTGTTTTCGTTAACATTGGCGCCAAAGTAGGAACCCGGGAAAGTTAATCAGTCTTGCTCCACAAGCATCACTGCTACCCCTGCAAAATCGAGGACGAGTTCTTTCCTGGAGGCGGAGTGTGTAACCCTGGTTAATACTAGCTACGATACATCGCTCAGCTAGAGAGATCTTCTCTTTATCTCGATCGGTTATGGGTAAGACTAATAAGAGAGAGGTCCAGGGTTCGATTCATGGCGGAGGAAGTTTGTTTAACTTTAATTAATAATGCGCTCTCTTAAAATTAGGTATTGATGATCTTCCTACATGTACATACGATGAAATCAACATCTCGTCCAAGAACAATACAAATACGAGATGTATGCATACAGCGACTCGCATATGCATGTAGCGTAACACACAACACTGTTAGTTTCCAAACTATTTTATTATCAAAAATTTGTCTTCCGATGTAAACCAGCAACCTTTTTAAAGACTGCTAAGCTTTAACATCAAAACGTAAAAAGGATATTTAAACATATTTCTGTCAATATTTACAGTTTGATTGAAATATGTGTGACATATATTATGAAGATACATGTTTTACGAGACATTCGTCCAGCTCAACAGTTTATTCGTTTGATTTGATAATAGTTATACCATAACAAATTAATAATATTTTTGCTTGTTTGTATCAAATGATCATGGAATTTTGTTTGTCTAGTTTTAGGATCTTACACTTAATATGCTTTTACGTGTAACAGTAAACAAATAACAGACAACAATAACGAACTAAACAGCCGGAATGACAAACAATAGGGCGTATATTCAAGCACGAAATAGACAATGTCACATGTTTGATGTCGAGAAGACGATTTATTATGACCTATGAATTTCATGCTGATTAAAGGCCACATTTTGGACAGATAGACCCCTATTAAGCATGCGGAATTTTGTTAGTAAACAATGTCTACATTCGTTGAATTAATATACTAGAAAACTACATTTCAGGAAGGGAGATAACTCTTCCCTTAGAACTCGACTTAATTTTTTAATCTTTTTCCCGTAATGCCCGATAAACAACAAGGAAAAAAAGAAAAACACTTTACAATGTATGATATAAATATATATATTAATTACATCATATTACTGTGTATTATGTGCTGTCGATATATATATCTACAAAGACACTTTAGGCCATTTGCATTAGTAAAATGTTGTTTTACTTCCTTTACCATAGTGACGTCATATAATTGCCGTCTCTATATTGACGTCACAAAATAGGTTGCATGAAAACAATCGTATTAAAATTGAAATAAAATTAAAATCCATTTGTTATTCGTTGAATCGAGATATGATGAAACCCCGTTGAAATAGGCATCACAATGACCTTTTCTAATTAGCATATTAATTATTGACCAATCAGATTGTCTCTTTTCTTTTGCATTCATCAGCAACTTCCTCAACATCCTAGTGTCTTGGTTTTTTGACGAAATTTCTCTCGCTACTTTGCGTCTTCTAAACTGTGGTCTATTTCAAATACAAATATTTTCGTTGGTGTTGACAAAAGTGGTATACTCTGCTTCAAAATGCCATCATTTGCAATGTCTGTTTGACAACCCTCGGGAGTGTTTAATAATTCTTTATGGAAAAGGCCGAATGTCCGGAAACCACCCCACCAAATTTGATTGGTTGATTTATATCTACGTCATCATAACGTTCTCCATGTGGCCATTGATTTTACCATGATACGGTCATATTTGTTGCAATCCTCAGGAAGCCACCGATTCTCCTTAATCTAGAAACGTCATTAATTAATTTTCCGGGAAAACTGGCAATATTTCACTTCCAAGTATGCTTCGTGCATTTAACTTTCTATCTCTCGACAGAACATCAGTTTGTCCATAAACGAGGCAAGCTATAATCCTCATCGGCAAAAACTGTTCACGAACTTTGGAAGCTTTAGATTGTTCAAAGGTAAAAGTCAAACCTTTCCTGTGTGTAAATGTTGTCCTATACTTCTCTTGGTACTTCGATGCATTAAAATATCTTTGAACACAATTTGGATGTCACAAATTCTGAAAATGAAACGAGATAAATTATTACTTAAACATGCAGGTACAAAGCAGATTTTGGTATATTTGAAATTTTAGAGAGAACTTCATTTCAGTTCAAAACATTTACATGGGTTGTCTCCCCTAATAATTTGCATACACTATACGACCGGGATAAGCCATAACATCCAGTGTCTTCTCCCTGACGAAACTACATCCATTTATTCTATCTGCACTCAAGTCACCTTAGCTGGGATAGGAGAGTAGGAGGTCGGAATCCTTATGTACATATGTGACCCTTCTAAAAGGTCTGAGTCTGGAAATTCTCGAAATGAAAACTCCCAACAGAATTTGAAAGGGAGTTATTTATAGAAAGTATCTGAAATTGTATTTGTCGAAGAAAATGTATACATTTGTAAGCAAGGAAAACAAGTTTCTACTAATGTCTAAGAAGAACAATCGCCATGTCAGAAAGCAATAACATGAGAGAAAAAAAAAAACAAAAAAAAAACACGCCAAGTCACATTCTTCGCTAATGTTAATGGTTTGGTTGATGTATTAGACGCTTCTGATTTGATAACTTACTGGCGACTTATGCGCCGATCGATTGGTAAGTCAGCTAAATCGAAAACTATTCCTGCATTATATGACAATTCCTTAGTACATGATGATGACAGTACAGCAAATGTCATAAATGATTATTTCTGTTCTAAAGCAAATATTGACGACATTACAATCACAAGAACAGATATTCTTCAAACTTTGAAATTTGAACAAGGCCACAGGAATTGATTCTGTAATCCACAACATGCTAAAAATATACTGCCGAAACAGTCTGTGAACCTCTTTTTTGTTTTAACATTCATGTAAGTTCTTCTGTAGATATTGTTCTTCCACTATTAAAGAAAAATGAGAGACTCCTTCGTTCTTATTACCGACCTATCTCTCTGTTAAGCTCCTAAAGGTAAACTGTTCGGAAGAGTTGTACATAAACACCTCCATATCTACCTAATAGAAAATAATTTACTTTATAAATATCAATCTGGTTTTGTTAAAGGGTATTCAACTGTTTATCAATTGATTGAAATATATCATAATATACCTGTATGTTCTGCATTAGAAAATAAACAACAAATCTGTATGACCTTCTGTGATATGTCGAAAGTTTTGATGGAATTTGATACAGGGGTCTGATAATAGAATTATATGCATAAGGCATAAAAGTTAACATTCTTTCTTGGTTTCAATACTATTCACTAGACAGAAAATAACAGGTTATTTTAGGTAATTCTACCTTTACCATTTTTCATTTAAAAGCAGGAGTTCCACACGGTTCTGTTCTTGGTCTTGAGTTATTTTTAATATTCATTAACGATATATTACCGATAATTTACTTTCCTTTGCAAGAATATTTGCTAATGACACATCTCTATCATTTTCTTCTGGTAATTCAATAGAAATAGAACATGTAATGAATCATGATTTAGCTGTAACTGAAGACTGGGCTGATAAATAGAATGTACATTTTAATCCCTCTTAAACAGAGTGCTTTTACATTGTTCTGGGAATAATTTCAACATCAATTTAACATTTAATAATACATTATTTTAAACTTCATCTAATCACAAAAATCCCAGGGTAACATTAGATAAAAATTGCGAATGGACTTAGCATGTAAATGATAGAGTCAAATCAGCTTCAAAACACATATCAGTATTACGGAAAATTGAAATTTACATTAACTAGAGACACGTTGTCAGAAATATATATCGTTTACATAAGGCCCCTTTTCGAATAAGCTTGTGAATGTCATGGGGTCCATTCTGATAAATTAGAGAAAATACAGTTATAGGCAACCAGAATTGTGACTGGTCTTCCTATTTTCATTAGTCGACAAAGTTTATATAATGAGACTTAATGGGGAACATTAAGCAGTCGTACAGAATCTCGGAGCCTTATTTTACAAAATCTATAATAACCTCATCGCTTCTTACTTACACGAAATTAAGCCCAAACCAGTACACACTGTTAGCAATTATAATTTGAGAAATCAAATTAATTATATTATACAAAAATAAGACTAACTTTATTTGAAAGATCATTTATACCGGATACAATAAAGCTTTAGAATAAGCTTGATGTCCAAACACGATCTTGTAATACTATTTCTACAGTTAGATGTAACATTTCTTTGAAAGGAGATTGTGCTTTTTTCTTCTGGTGATCGAAAGTTAAATATTCTACATACAAGACTCGGTTCCTTAAATGCCGATCTTAAGCGAATTAATTTAATTCAGTCACCACAGTGTAGAAGCTCACATGCAAAAGAAAACGTAGAATATTATCTGTTAGACTGTTCATCATTTGACCCTTCTAAAAATGCCTTAAAACAAAAACGAATGTTTTAGATTTAAATGAATTATCTGCAGATTTGCTGCTGTTTGATTCCGACACACTCTCTAATAACGAGAACAATTTTTTTTTTTATTCGTCCAAGACTTTATTAGCCATACTAAACATTTTAACTAATATATTTTGTACCAAATTAGTCATTTATTCTTAGCATTGTTGTAATATAATGACACAGTGGACTGCATCCGTAGAAGCAGGGAGACCAGCACTCGGAATAACAGAATTAGAAACAGTGGTGTTTTTTCGTATCTGATCAAATAATAGGTTTGGCTTGTTTTGTTTAATGCCCTATTAACCGCCAGGGTCATTTAAGGACGTGTCAGGTTTTGGAGGATAATGCTAATTGACACATTGGTTATTTCTGTCATAATATGTACTGAATGAACACCTGTACATTTCTTATACTCCTTACGTTAAAAATAGAGTTTCATTTTAATTACAATGTAATGCATATATAATACTATTGCATACGAACATACGTTTTATACAGACATACCGGTACTGTATTTTTTAAAATCTTTTTATCATTGTTTCTTAACAATATGCTGTCACATGGTTATCTTATCATTTATGTTTTACGGGAGAAAACGTATTATAAGTTTTAAACCTGTGTCTGATCCAATTTGTATATTTGCAAATAAAATATGTTTAAATAAAAATCAAAACAAACCAGAAAGGATCTAACGCATTGCATAACTAATCAAGAATTTACCGCTGGGTTTCGAAGGACGACCCATTGGCGGGTCGCTATCTCTTTACTTTAAACAGGAACTGCTAAAATTTAACTCTTGGTTGCGGTACAAAACAAACAAATACAAAATAAAAATACAAAAAACAAAAAAAAACACCCATACAAAAAAAAACAACAAAAAACAAGAGAAATCGTAGTAAATCAGAACCCTCTGGATGATAACTATTACATACAAATGCGTAACACTGTTCCTTATATATAGTTACCGACATAGTCTATCCTCCCGTCGCCGTTTTCGTCGGCGTCTAATAGAATAGTTCTCCAAGCGTCGTCGTCACTTCCGGGATAAAGTGTCGACGGGTCTTTAAACATTAACGCCTTTTGGAGCTCTTCAATTGATATGAAGCCGTCTCCGTTCTTGTCAAGCGTCTGGAAGGCTGTGATCATACTTTCCTTCTCCATATCGATTGAAATGTAGTTGAACATCATCAAATTCTTGTACTCTTCGAAGTCAATACTGCCATCACCTACCGGAAATTGGAATAGATGATATTTTATGCTTTATGAATTTCAATATGTTATATCCATACTGTATCAATCACAATTTATAAATTATTACAATATTTTGAATTGGTAAGTCCCTATTCAAATAATGGAATTAAAGTTCGTCTTATTGGGGATTGGATTTCTGTCTGTTAAGATGTTTAACATTCGGTATCGGGGTCAGTGGAAACTCGGACTATTTTAGACGTGGTAGTTTCCGGTGACAAAGCGGCAGTGATAAAGGCATAATTGCAGTCTGGAGTTGAAGGGTGAGAAATTGAACACAATAATAAATATAGTCTATCGATGTACAGACCGAAAACAGAAGTAAACTCTTTACATGAACCGCTTCGGTTTTCAGTCTATACATCAATAAATAAGTTTATCATCGTGTACGGTCCTTTATTAGCGTTTCCTCGCCTTAATGTAACGTGACGTTGGAAAGCACGAATAAAAACGAAAATTACGACCGAACAGAGCAATGTGAACGAATAAAGTTTTTCATTGGAGGCATACATAATACGAATTACAGTGTATTATACATATAACAACATTTTGAGAGTAAATCCAAAACGAAAACCTCTCATATTAAAGACTCCATAGCGCTAAATCAATATATATGCATGTATACCTCTTATACTACTCTATGATGCGGAGTTGTTTCCTTTCATTTCACTCTGTCAGTATAGGGAGAAGCTTGACAGTGGGAGACGCGAATGACGTGATATCTGCCATAGGGTAAGGCAAAGCTTCTGACGTGATAACAGAATCCTATCATATGTCATATGACTTTCATCAAATACCAAGATACATAAATCCTAGATAAAACGATTAGCGAGCTTTAAAGCGACATCACTATAAATCGTTTTTCGTGGCACTTTTTTTAGATTGCGGATTTGTGACATTTCGTCTTTTTCGCCCCAAAAAGACAAATTAACAAACCTTAAATTTCGAGCATATAAACAGTTCTCCCGTCCAATTTTGAGCCCCATTCGACTGTAAAGCTATCGCAAAAGTGAAGCTTTGTTACATCAGAATGTCTGGTCCGAGCATAGGGACTTGACACGAATTCCTGATCCACCGTCCTTACCGTATAATAGATACATACGGACCGTGGGTTAGAAATTCGTGTCCCTGTGAGCCATAGTTAATTGTTGTTTATGACACTGACTATAAAGGCCCAAACTAAGATAAAGATAATTTACCGTCAAGGTCGGCCTCTTCCAACATTTCCTGAGCCTCCTCCTCAGTCGGGTAAATCCCTAGAATGTAGGCGGCGCCCTGGAGTTCCTCCAGAGTTATCTTCCCGTCACCGTTTTCGTCTATGATTGAGAACGATCTTCGGATCTCTAAAATGTACAAACACCAAAATTGATGACGTCATCATTTCCGTCAACAATTTTTAGCTGCGATTTGATTAAGAGGTCAATAACTAAGTATTGCTTAAATATATTTTATGAATGCATTTAGGGGAAATATGTTAAATGACTTCATTGACATTCTTAAACATTTCAGGTTCTTCCGTCAAATCACAAAAGGTCCCCGATTACTATCATATTTGAAAGGAAGACAACGTAAATGTTTCCTATTGAAAAATACCACGTATAATGTGAAAATGGATTACCTGCCCTTGTATGATTCGTGTCCACTAGGTGTCGCTAAGTAAATCAACAGTGCAATGCAAGCTTACAGTGACTGAACATTTACGGTAGATCCATTCGGAACCCCTCGCCCGATTAGGATGAATTGGCCGAGTTGTTCCGAATGACGACGGATCATCAAACTTAGCATGTTGTTTTCGGCAAACATTCATACCTGCTAATTCCTCCTGCGTCAAAGTCCTAGACGGTTTCTCGCCATCCTCTGGTTTCAGACTAAACCTTTTTCTAGGTTTCGGCATGGATGACATCTCGCTTAGTGGTAATGGTTCCGAAGCGTCTTCATCCGTGGCTACATCCGGGTCATTTGAAGTCGCCATATCTTGTTTTGATTACTTGTCACTTAAAATAACAGAATTGTGTGGAATTAAATTATATCTACGCGGTATACTTTTACTTTTTGTAATTTCAGAGGCATTAATTGCTTTCAGTTATAAAACGAGAGTTTCCTATAGGACTAGTCTACATTCTTCTACCGTCAACCCGCTTAATGTTAATTCAAATCAATAGAAAATATTATTACGTTTACTTCAGAAGGGGTTAATTAATGTAATCAATATGAATATCGTTCAGTTTCATATTTTCTTATGGATCAATTACGGACAATGCCCTACTCATGTAAATGCCTCGTCTCAGACATCATATACATTCAGGAGAAGTAGTGATAGCGAAATATTTACAATATGGCCACTTTATTGAGCGCAACGCATGTCTGAAATTTAGATAGGCAATTCCATGGCTTTTCTGTGTCCCAATTATGGAGCTCGTTAGATAAAGTCCTATCCCGGACGGATTGATTTGAAATAAAAGTAGTGACAGGAACTTTTTCAAGATGGTCGCGTTGGCAGCCATTTTAAATGCAATAAGGACTCGTTTGAACAAATTATGAATCCGGCTTTATTCTCTTGTCTCTGCACCAACATGGAGTCAGGTAAATAGCTTCATAATTTATTTTTCATCATGGCGGCTTCTTGATTATTGCAACCATCCTGAACCTTGTTTGTTTGCTGGGTTTACCGTCCCGTGAACAACCAGGGCCATTTTGAGGTGGGGTCTCCTTGTAGTAGTTGTTGACCACCTAACTGAACAATATACGGGAGGCCCGTCGCATGCCACCCTGAGCAACTAAATGGAGTGTCTTGCACAAGGACACAACCACGACAGCACAGACCGGCCCGTTAATCAGCTTCCCGAGACAAACAAACAGAAATGGGTAGGGCGCGTCGAACCAAGAACTTCGAATTTTCATCTGAGATCATTGTGGCCGGCGCTCTAACCGACAGGGCTATTGCAGCCTCTTGAACCAATCACGGTTTATAATTACAGCGAAGAACATCTTTATTATACACGTCTTTCTATTCAGTAAAAGAAGATATTCAAGATGGCAGCTATATATGAATGTCATTTTCAATGTGACACTAATCCGAATTTCAGTACAATGTAAAAAAAAAAAAAAAAAAAAAAAAATCTGTTTACCGTGTGCATAAATCCGATGAAAAGGTCCTGTCTCAATATGGCTTTCCAATCAAGAGAGATAGTGATAATAATCATTCAAGATCATTATGTTAATTTTCATTAAAAAAGTATTTCAAAATCAGCTTTTGGAAAATATATCCCATCAAATGATTCAAAACAAAATCATTATACCATAAGCTCCATTTTAAAGTATTTTTAATTCGATGACCTCTAAAACACCCTATCTGACCCCGAATTTTTAAGGACAATAACCACTTAAATATCTGTAATGAACGTTAGCGACACTGATTCATTCTGACCTATCAGAGTTATTTCCCTTTGATTCACTGTGTCCTTATACAACAGAAATTTGCTTTGTGAATCTTGCTTATTACTAGAATCCGTATATTTAGAGTAGCTTCAGATTACAGAGGGAAATATTATAGGTTGTAGGTTGAGGCCATTCTTTGTTTTTATTAGATTTTTAATGATTTGCCATTGATAATAGTTTATTATTTATGATTTTTAAAAGTATTTCATGCTCGGGATGGGGTTATTTATAAATATAACTTTGATGCAGTTTAATTCATTATTTTGCTCTACTGTACAACTAGTATTAAAAGGGGGTTGGTTCGATAATACTATGAGTGTTTGTGCCTACAGGTAATGCAATTAACGCCAATAAGTACAGAAAAAAGGCGTACTCTATACAAATACCGTATGTCTTTGCAGTAATTAGTGATACATAGGGTCGAATTAATAATTTTCAGGACTTTAAGAACTTTGGTTTATCTTGACAGTAAAACTGCCGTATTAATTTCAAGATTATAACTTTTACAGCTTGAGAAATATACATATATTCCAGTAAGTTTAATTTTGACGACCTACACTTTATTTAAAGGTAGAAATGCCCCTTTAAAAGACGGTTTATTATACATAATGCCGTGGCGTGTGTTTTGTACCATACCTCCTACCTACTATATATTTACGTTGGAAATACCAGATTTTCTCTGTTTATATTAAAATACAAAAAATGAACAGTCCTGAGTAACGTCCCTACAATAGAGCTTAGTTGTATAACATGGCCGCATTTCCGAAAGAAGATTTAAATTTACCTTAATGATTAGGACTTTCTTAGCCTCGACAGGTCAAAGGTCAAAAGCTGGGGTGTTAAGCTACCGTCTAATGGCCTATACACATTCTTAGATGGGTAGCGGGCGAATGACAGTTGAAATGCTTAGTAAATATTTCCTATAAACCTTCATATTAAGTCTGAAATTAAAACTGTACTGTAGATATTGCAGCAATATCTTTGGTCTTTCTTGGGACGGACGATTTTCTCTGGGTAATATATTCGGCATACTTTTTTTTCAAATTTTATCATTGAAATGGATTAAAGTAATAATTACGTTACGCAAATGTTGCATAATAAATCAAGCTTATAGCTTTTTATTTTTTTTTATTTCTAAGAAATTAATTTTCTTCAGTTCTGAAGATATACTCTATATCACTTCTATTTCGCGGGGGATTTATTTTCGCGTTAACATGCTAAGAATGTCGATCGCGAATTCAAATCCTTCGCGATTGTTTGCAAATAATACCTAGGAACGGCGTCCAAGTTATCCGTTATTGATTTTAGAATCTCGCGAACTCCATTCGCGAATATGTCCGAAGAGGTAAATTCGCGAAATAAAGTATTCGCGAAATCTAAGTAATTTACTCTAGATATTTTAAAAGGATAGGAAACTTCGAAATGCCGGGCTGGATACGATCGCAGTATATTCCGACCTGGTTTTATATTGACTATATATGCACAATACATATATAATTGATATAGGCACAGTGTATGTCAGAAGGGATTGAAAGTACATTTTAATGCAGGGTGTTTACATAAAAATGAGGTGGTTGAACTAAATGGGATTATTTTTTGTAAAGAGCATATTGATTGCCGTAGGGTTCATTTTGTGTGTAGGTATAGTAAATCAAGTGTTAAAACATTGAACGTATATCTTATAGTTTATATACACGAATTATTTTCATGATACATTTATATGACTTTTGGGGACCGAGGAGACGGAGAAGGAAAAAATATTTATGTTTAAAGATAATTTTAGTAATAATGAGTAACCTGGGTAGCAATCTTAGATAATTTTATTTAAACTGTGTGTATTTTACCCACAATTCCTCAATAATTATGTTTTTGTTTGGGTGAGATTGAGGCTCCAAACGTTGATGTTTCAGGTTATAAAACACTGATAAAACTAATTCCTCATCGATACCATTAGCAAAATATTTTTAACTTATTTGTGAATATGTGTAGCATTTTATATTTATTGACTGCATAGGCTATGCAACTATCAGGCCTTATTGTATAGAAAATTAGTTATATTTTGTAAGTCTCGCTTCCATTAAATGTATTTTGTTTGTGTTTAATTGTTTGACGTTCATGAAAGGGTCATAATAGGACGGGTGTCAAGATGACACCAACAGCCAGGATCATATGAGGACGGTGTCAAGATGACACCAACAGCCAGATTTATGTGAGGACGGATGTCATTGGGGGACACCAACAGCCAGGATCATATGAGGACGGGTGTCATGGGGGACACCAACAGTCAGGGTCATATGAGGACGGGTGTCAAGGGGGACACCCAACAACCCGGGTCATGTGAGTATGAGGACGGGTGTCAATGATGACACAACAGCCAGATTTATGTGAGGACGGATGTCATTGGGGGACACCAACAGCCAGGATCATATGAGGACGGGTGTCATGGGGGACACCAACAGTCAGGGTCATATGAGGACGGGTGTCAAGGGGGACACCCAACAACCCGGGTCATGTGAGGACGGGTGTCATGGGGAATAGCAGCAACCAGGGTCATATGAGGACGGGTGTCATGGGGGACACCCAACAACCAGGGTCATATGAGGACGGGTGTCATGGGGGACACCAACAACCAGGGTCATATGAGGACGGGTGTCATGGGGGACACCAACAACCAGGGTCATGTGAGGACGGGTGTCATGGGGGACACCAACAGTCAGGTTTATGTAAGGATTGGTGTCATGGGGACACCAACAACCAGGGTCATATGAGGACGGGTGTCGTGGGGGACACCAACAACCAGGGTCGTGTGAGGACGGGTGTCATGGGGGACACCAACAACCAGGGTCATATGAGGACTGGTGTCATGGGGGACACCAACAGCCAGGGTCATATGAGGACGGGTGTCATGGGGGACACCAACAGCCAGGGTAATTTGAGGACTGGTGTCATGGGGGACACCAACAACCAGGGTAATTTGAGGACGGGTGTCATGGGGGACACCAACAACCAGACAACCAGGGTCATGTTGAGGACGGGTGTCGGCGGGACAGCAACAGCCAGGCTTATGTGAGGATGGGTGTCGAGGAGAAACCAACAGCCAAGGTCATATGAGGACGGATGACAAGGATACATCATCAGCCAGGGCCATTGTGGTACCATTATGTCAGGAGAGTAACTAAAATCCTCAAATCAACTAGGAAATCTGGTCCCTGTTGATAATCATGTTCTTTTTTTAACATTAGGTCAGACCATGTTTAGCCCTTTATTTTGAATGTATAAAGAGCCGATTTTGGTGAGCGTGTGATGCGATTGTTTGCTGGGTTTATCACCGCATGAACAGCGAGGGTAATTTTAGGCGGGCTATCCTTGTAGTAGTTGGTGACTACCTAACTCAACAACATACCTGTCGTATGTCACTCAGAACCTTGAGGATAACGTGTCTTTCTAAAGGACACAACCACGATAGCACAGACCGTCATGTTTCTCAGCTCCCGAGAAACACATACCCACACGGGCTGGGTTTGGTTTGGTTTGGTTTATTTTGTTTAACGTCCTATTAACAGCTAAGGTCATTTAAGGACGGCCTCCCGTGCGTGCGACATACATGCGTGTGGTGAGTGCGTATGTGTGTTTTGGGAGGCTGCGGTATGTTCGTGTTAAGTCTCCTTGTGATAGGCCGGAACTTTTGCCGATTTATATTGCCACCTCACTGAAGCATACTGCCGAAGACACCCAGCAGGACACTTCTCCCGGTCACATCATACTGACAACGGGCGAACCAGTCGTCCCACTCCAGATATGCTGAGCGCTAAGCAGGAGTAGCAACTACCATTTTTAATGACTCTGGTATGTCTCGGCCAGGGGACAGAACACAAAGCCTTCCTCACAGGGGCGAACGCTCAAATAAAGGCCAAAAGTGAGGCATTGTCAAGGGAGACATTAGGAAGAAGAAAGCTGTTAAGAAAGAGGAGAAAAGATAAGATCCCAAATTTAGTCGCCTCTTACGATCATGCAATGGGGGCAGCAGGTACAATTCTTACGCCTTACCTGTAGGGCAGACACGGTCTGGGATTGTCGAACCTAGCAACTGTGATATGAGGTTACGTGGCCCACGCTCTAACCCACTGAGCTGTCAAGATTCATGCAGCATGTGATCTGCGTAGTATTCATAAACCATATACTGTATTAGCTTCAACATTTCATGTCCGTGTCATAAACTATGGCCATGGTCTATTAATAAAAATTGCTAATACCATGTGTATATCTAGAGTGCAGGTTGTACACTCTCCTTGTAGACTGTTTAATCCACGAGGTTTATCGTAACCCGCCTGCCAAGCTATAAGTAATTTGAACAGTGGTAAGGTTCAGAATATACATGTGTACCTAATGTTTATTTTTAATCCAATACTGAAGAAAAAGATGCTCATTTCATGATTGATCCTTTCAACATCCCTAAGCAGATCTCGAAATTTCTTTCGTCCTACATCATTATTTTAAGTTATCCCTAAGTAGATCTCGAAATTTCTTTCGTCCTACATCATCATTTTAAGTTCCTCGTTCTCAGCCCTTGATCATTGTAGTCCCCTAGTGTCACCGACTGGTGTAGTTTGATTAATTCTAGCTCTACTCTATCTAAATTTCAATTTGTTTTGAATGGTGCAAATACGGTGTTTATCTGTTGTACAATACTTCCCATATTACACGTCATCCCTCTGATACAGTATTTGATTGGATTATATTGATCACGTGACTTAGAAATAAGGAAAATCACGTTACCCTAACACGATTGAATTTCTTAATTTATTTATCATCCTAATGAACCGTATTTGATTGGATTATATTGATCACGTGACCTAGAAATAATAATTTTAAAATGACACGTTATCTCCAAACGTTTGAATTTCCTATCGAACATCTTGATGAAACTTTGAGGCAAATGTTGAAAAAAATATCTGGGTCTCTCTAAACAAGGGCATGGGATACATTTAGTTTAACAGCAGTTATCGAACCTGGCGTTGCTTCACAGGTTAACTGATTGAAGTGATAAGATCTTCGGTATTAATGCGAAAAAGATATAAACTAAAATTGGCCTGACATAGTTTTGTTTTCACTTTCATAATCGTAATTAACGAGATCACGACGATATTGCTTTCCGTCAACTAATTACCATGTTACCAAAAATAATTCCCTGCCAATTTTCAACTTACCATGATCTCATTTCTTTCATAAAATTCAAGGTAAAAAAATCTCATACATTATATAATTTTATCCTGCAACTGCCACCGCATTGTCGGAATACACCCACCTTATATATTTTTGCTAAATACGACAGTGACAGAAAACAGCTGTATTTTAGAATCTTAGCACGTGCGTCGATTCGACTGACCTACTTCATAGTGAAACAACATTTAAAAGGCGAACATATTTCTATCATTTTTGACACCGTTTTACTTGAAAATGATTATTTTTGATGACTGTTGCAGGATAAATAGAACACATGGCCAGTTTCTTAAAATATAAACTATATTTTGTCTTTCTGTCCCGTGCCAAAAATACAGCATATATTTTAAGACACTGACCATGTATTCTCTATATATAAATTAAGACAGATGATGTTTTTGTGAGGAAATAATATAGATCGTATACGTTTAATATGCTTTCCCTATCAAAAAGAAAATTTACACAATAATAGTTGTATCATATTCAGGTAAAACGTTTAAATTGAAATATGTATTTCTCCATTAACTGAAGCTGTGTCAACGAAAACAACAGAGCAGACGACATACACACTAAATATTAAGTCTAACTTCAAACCGACAAAAAGAAGAAATATGTACATTTCGGACGAGACAGCTGTATACACAGGGACTTGGAACAAATTTCAAATCGACGGTCAATATATATACGTTTATATGTATTATAAGAACTGTTTGATTACGGTATCCCTTTTTAGTTTCAATATATGATAAGCAATAGTAATTAAATACAAATCTGTAATAAAATTACTAGTTTATATTGCAAGGAATACATGTACGTAATTAGTTTACATTGCAAATAGTACATGTACTTTAAGTTTAAAATAAATACACAAAACGACAACGTACTTACCATGGCATGGTCTCTAGATGCTTACAGTTGAGTTTGTTTACCGGGAGGTTTGTATGGCTCCCATCTGCCGGACAGTTTGACGTCCGTCCCGTCAATATCCCTACGGCTGTATAAATACGGACTTAATGCTAGTCAAAATTATTGGTCAAAACGTTAGGTATATATATCTGTGATTACAACAAATAAGCCCTAATCGATCCTCTTCAAACCTGCGTTAAAGCTAACTGACATTACACCTTTACCTGACACCCCTAAACTCCTGAAATGGACTTTACTTTTCTTTGATGTATACCCTACTCATTTCGGATTTAAAGGTAGAAGGATTAACTACTGAAGCCTGTTTGTAAGCTGGTCATATGTTAAGTGTGTCAAACTGTTACCTGTATATTCGAGTACATACCCACTTAATCCCGGGGGTAAGGAGAAAGGTCAAGGAATATTGACCAAATTCAATAACAAAAACTAATTATATATCAATTTTCTTTTCAACCTATCAATCACAATATTTTTCCCGATGGACGCTTCTCAATTCAGGCATGACAATTATGTTTAGAACTTCTATACATATGAAGTATTTAGCATATTTTAATCATTTTGGAAGACTGAACGAACTAATCGGTTTAGATTGAAATCTGACGTCTACTTATTGGCATAAATGGTGAATTTACGATAGGGTGCTATAGGTTTTGCACCTGTTAAACACACCTGTACCTACATACGAGCAGCAACTAAAGGTAAAAACATAAATATAGAGCACAACGAGGAACACCACTTTTATCACAAGTAACACATATTTAGATAAAATCAATTACCAGCTTATGATAATACACGGGAAATGAACAATTGACATTCCGACATGAACTTAGGCGTATTGCGTTCATATTTGCCTTGAATACCACTTGTATTCATATAGTTATCGACTATTTAATTGAGAGTGCTCTCTTTCAATATGCTTTTGTGAGTGCCTTACAATATCACGGGAAATGTATTAAAGTGATTTTAGTAGTTTTAGCTATTACTTTAAATCTCCAAGTGCTTTCAAAAGAAACAGTCCGACAAGCGCCAATTTGATAGAGATTTGTCAATATTTATAATCATAATTTGATGTTATAATTCAATTCGTGATATTATTTTCTTTTATGAAGTTGTGAACACAGATCCAAATAAAGAAATAAGCAATCATGTCGATTGAACGAAAAAAATGCAATTAGATTCGTTGGTAATTCACAAGAATGTTTAAATATATGTGATACTACAACATGGTATTTTCGACAGATACATTTCTAACACATACAAAATAGAGCCAAACATTTTGAAAATGAAATGGAATCCATTGATTTGATCAATAAAATACATCTTTTAGAAGATCAACACTCAGCTATGTTATGCTAATATTGTATATTATTGTATAGTATAATATAATAAAGTATAGTAAAGTATTTATTATATAGTTTAGTATATCATTTATTGTATAGTATGATTTAGTATACTATTTATTGTATAGTATTCATACTAATGTATTGTATATTATTATTGCATTGTATAGTACAATATAATATTGTATTGTATAATATTGTATATTATATATTGTAGAATTGTATTATTTACGACCAATCGGCAATCAGTCATTTAGGGCCAACCAAAACCAGTCTGGGAAGGACGGTCACATAGACACGAAGTAACTTAAACCATTTATATTTCGAACCATCTGCCGCAAACTGTATGCGAGTGTAATCTCTCTGTATTGTCCAGTGTTAAAAAAGAAATCGAAATTCTAACTGAAAATCACAAAACAATAATAAAGATCTGCATAGAGACCATTTGAAAAGTACAAATAGAATAAAGACAAAGTGTTCATGGAGAGTAAGGGTGTAAGGTTTTATTAACGACACCCGCCATACAAAACTAAAGTCAAATCCGTTTTGAGTCACATTCTCAAAAAGTCAACACGTCTGACGTAATATCGCGCCTGGAATTAAAATATTTCCTAATGAAATCATGATGTAATCCGTAAAACTTTAGCATGGTCTTCTTCAAAGAAATCGTTATAATGGGAACAAGCGTTTGAGTATGAAATCAAATGGGACATGTAAACATTGTAGATGAGGAAGCAGGAATGCTACTATTAAGAATTGGAAAATTAGCATTTGGGGAAATGAAATCATCACGCTGATCATAGGGCTTAGTTGTAAGATGTCCCTGCTGTTTAGGATGTAAGTAAAGATCAAGTTAAGAGTCTGATGCTGAAGAGTCTGTAGTGTCCCTGATTTCAAGTTCTACTGGGTATATCCGATCGACATGATCAATATTTTTTTGTTATTTAAAAATAACACATACTGTTCCTATCAGGTGAAAATGAAGGACTCTCCAAGTCTCCGATACATGTTCTGATAAGCACTGCAATATTGGCAGCCTCGTATGAAAAAAAGTCAGTCAATAGACGGGGAAAGTCTGTTCTAAGCTATCGCGACCCAAGTCATTTGATAAATTATAACAGTAAACCAGATTTTAAAATAACAAAACATAGAAAAATCCTACTTTCAGTATCAACAGAGGTTGGAGGGTACACTTCGATTTTTTTTTTTTTAAATCTTGATAAAGGCTTATCAGCCATTTAAAATTGAAATTAAGTTTTATTGAACACACTGTGTAGAAATATGAGTAATTGTTATGTTGTGTATATAAGGAATGGTAATAGTTTAAATATCGGGACATTCATAAATTGCCGTCAGCTTTGAGTGTTACAGCAATATCGCGTCAATTTAAATACCTCAATATACGCCATCAATGTAAACATTAAAGACCTTTAAATGAGTTTTCTTGGGCGGCTGTCAAATTGAAAAGCTAATATCGTGCATTCTTATACCAACGTATTAGTCTCGAGGTCTTTTGACTTTATGTATACTTGCTTCATCGCTTTCAGAATGACGTTGATAATGGCGACATTAACTATTAATAGCATACCTGTGTGTGTCAATTGATGTTATTAATTTAGTTCAACCTATAAATGCCTTATCTAATGTATAGTAATAAACAGGTATAAGATAGAAACGTATACATATACACACTACCTGGCATGCCCGATATATCGGCTAGCACACATGTCAAAGCGGAAAACGGTCATACCTCTTTGGCAGCAATGATGCATGCATATTGCGGCCATATCTCAGAGAGACAGTTTTGGTTTGTTTGTTTTTGTTTAACGTCCTATTAACAGCCAAGGTCATTTAAGGACGTGCCAGGTTTTGAAGGTGGAGGAAAGCCGGAGTACCCGGAGAAAAACCACCGGCCTACAGTCAGTACCTGGCAACTGCCCCACGTAGGTTTCGAACTAGCAACCCAGAGGTGGAGGGCTAGTGATAAAGTGTCGGGACACCTTAACCACTCGGCCACTGCGGCCCCTATTCAGAGAGACAGAGGCGATGGGTGGGTATATAGGAGAGACGTGGGTCTATATAAGATATACGTGCTCTGAGGGTAATACATAGGTCCTACCTTTGTATGTAGGACACAAATAATGTTTATTACAATTTGTAAATACAAAGGAAGAAACATCGTCTTACTAACAGGACGTTTGTAAGATGAATGTAATCTTGGTGACAGATAAACATTCATGACGCCCTGCAATTCTACTAAATAGAGAAATAAATGAATACAATCTAAAACATCGTTTAATTGTTAAATGTATAACCCATGTGTTGATAACGGAGGACGTACCTCATGTATGTTACATACAAAGGAAGGACCCTTGTGTTACTGACATAGGGCGTACCTCATGTATGTTACATACAAAGGAAGGACCCTTGTGTTACTGACATAGGGCGTACCTCATGTATGTTACATACAAAGGAAGGACCCTTGTGTTACTGACATAGGGCGTACCTCATGTATGTTACATACAAAGGAAGGACCCTTGTGTTACTGACATAGGGCGTACCTCATGTATGTTACATACAAAGGAAGGACCTTTGTGTTACTAACGGAGGACGTACCTCATGTATGTCACATACAAAGGAAGGACCTTTGTGTTACTAACGGAGGACGTACCTCATGTATGTCACATACAAAGGAAGGACCCTTGTGGTACTGACAGAGGACGTACCTCGTGTATGTTACATACAAAGGAAGGACCCTTGTGTTACTGACAGAGGACGTACCTCATGTATGTTACATACAAAGGAAGGACCCCTGTGTTACTGACCGAGGACGTACCTCATGTATGTTACATACAAAGGAAGGACCCTTGTGTTACTGACAGAGGACGTACCTCATGTATGTACCATACAAAGGAAGGATCCTTGTGTTACTGACAGAGGACGTACATCATGTATGTTACATACAAAGGAAGGACCCTTGTGTTACTGACCGAGGACGTACCTCATGTATGTTACATACAAAGGAAGGATCCTTGTGTTACTGACAGAGGACGTACCTCATGTATGTTACATACAAAGGAAGGACCCTTGTGTTACTGACAGAGGGCGTACATCATGTATGTTACATACAAAAGAAGGACCCTTGTGTTACTGACAGAGGACGTACCTCATGTATGTTACATACAAAGGAAGGACCCCTGTGTTACTGACAGAGGACGTACATCATGTATGTTACATACAAAGGAAGGACCCTTGTGTTACTGACAGAGGACGTACCTCATGTATGTTACATACAAAGGAAGGACCCTTGTGTTACTGACAGAGGACGTACATCATGTATGTTACATACAAAGGAAGGACCCTTGTGTTACTGACAGAGGACGTACCTCATGTATGTAGCATACAAAGGAAGGACCCTTGTGTTACTGACAGAGGACGTACCTCATGTATGTTACATACAAAGGAAGGACCCCTGTGTTACTGACCGAGGACGTACCTCATGTATGTTACATACAAAGGAAGGACCCTTGTGTTACTGACAGAGGACGTACCTCATGTATGTTACATACAAAGGAAGGACCCTTGTGTTACTGACAGAGGACGTACCTCATGTATGTTACATACAAAGGAAGGACCCTTGTGTTACTGACAGAGGACGTACCTCATGTATGTTACATACAAAGGAAGGACCCCTGTGTTACTAACGGAGGGAAAAATCAAGTATGTTACAAGCAAATTAAGCACCATTTAAAACGATGAATGTAAATTGTGTATGTTACATAAAAGGATTGACATATGTGTTACAAACAGAGGACATATTTCATGTATGTTACATACATAGTAACACATGGTTCCTTCCTTTGTATGTTCCGGAATATTATTTAGTGCATGCTTTGCCAGTGAAATATATAGAGGATATTGAATGGTTCCCCGTTTAATATAACATATATTTCACAAGTATGACAGAATATCGATATTTTCACGTGTGCAGATTTCCCCCCTACGACATGGGACCAAGTCCAGCCTCTGTCTTGGACGTCAGTTTCTTGGCAACGCATTTATATGATCTAAATCAGCATGTGACTCGACAACACACTGAATAAATTTTAATCAGGACATTACGGGGCGATGTGAAGTAAATGTACGCGTTAATCATGATTCTGTGAAATATATTTAGTACAATCTTTTTCTACACCTTTTTATGTTTTCTTTGATAACAGTAAGAACTTGAGAGAGCATCATCTAAATCTTTTGACAGTGCCTTCCTGTAGGTACATAATTGTAACTTTGGACAGTGCGTGGCCTTTCGGTAGGTACATTATTGTAACTGTGGACAGTGCGTGGCCTTCTGGTAGGTACATTATTGTAACTGTGGACAATGCGTGGCCTTCTGGTAGGTACATTATTGTAACTTTTGACAATGCGTGGCCTTCCGGTAGGTACATTATTGTAACTGTGGACAGTGCGTGGCCTTCCGGTAGGTACATTATCGTAACTGTGGACAATGCGTGGCCTTCTGGTAGGTACATTATTGTAACTTTTGACAGTGCGTGGCCTTCCGGTAGGTACATTATTGTAACTGTGGACAGTGCGTGGCCTTCCGGTAGGTACATTACTGTAACTGTGGACAGTGCGTGGCCTTCCGGTAGGTACATTATTGTAACTGTGGACAGTGCGTGGCCTTCCGGTAGGTACATTATTGTAACTGTGGACAGTGCGTGGCCTTCCGGTAGGTACATTATTGTAACTGTGGACAGTGCGTGGCCTTCCGGTAGGTACATTATTGTAACTGTGGACAATGCGTGGCCTTCTGGTAGGTACATTATTGTAACTTTGGACAGTGCGTGGCCTTCCGGTAGGTACATTATTGTAACTTTTGACAATGCGTGGCCTTCCGGTAGGTACATTATTGTAACTTTTGACAATGCGTGGCCTTCTGGTAGGTACATTATTGTAACTTTTGACAATGCGTGGCCTTCCGGTAGGTACATTATTGTAACTGTGGACAGTGCGTGGCCTTTCGGTAGGTACATTATTGTAACTGTGGACAGTGCGTGGCCTTCCGGTAGGTAAATTATTGTAAATGTGGACAATGCGTGGCCTTCTGGTAGGTACATTATTGTAACTTTTGACAGTGCGTGGCCTTCCGGTAGGTACATTATTGTAACTGTGGACAATGCGTGGCCTTCCGGTAGGTACATTATTGTAACTGTGGACAGTGCGTGGCCTTCCGGTAGGTACATTATTGTAACTGTTGACAGTGCGTGGCCTTCCGGTAGGTACATTATTGTAACTGTGGACAGTGCGTGGCCTTCCGGTAGGTACATTATTGTAACTGTGGACAATGCGTGGCCTTTCGGTAGGTACATTATTGTAACTGTGGACAGTGCGTGGCCTTCCGGTAGGTACATTATTGTAACTTTGGACAGTGCGTGGCCTTCCGGTAGGTACATTATTGTAACTGTGGACAATGCGTGGCCTTCTGGTAGGTACATTATTGTAACTTTGGACAGTGCGTGGCCTTTCGGTAGGTACATTATTGTAACTTTGGACAATACGTGGCCTTCCGGTAGGTACATTATTGTAACTGTGGACAATGCGTGGCCTTCCGGTAGGTACATTATTGTAACTGTGGACAGTGCGTGGCCTTCTGGTAGGTACATTATTGTAACTTTGGACAATACGTGGCCTTCTGGTAGGTACATTATTGTAACTTTCTCGTAACGTACAACTTAGTATCCTGTACGTACAACTTAGTATTTTGTACGTACAACTAAGTATTTTGTACAAACAGCTTATTATATTGTACGTAAAACTTGGTATCTTGTACGTACAACTAATTATCTTTTACGTATAACTTAGTATCATGTACGTACAAATTAGTATTTTGTACAAACAGATTATTATATTGTACGTACAACTTGGTATCTTGTACGGATATCTTAAGTGTGCTGTACGTACAACTGAGTATTTTGTACAAACAACTTAGTATATTGTACGTACAACTTAGTATTTTGTGCGTACAACTTAGCACCATGTATGTACAACTTAATAGCTTACATGTACGAACAGCTCTTTATAGTATAGTATATAACAATTAAAATTTTTTCGATTTCTCATAATAGTTAAGAAAAATTAGACGAATCAAGTTAATACACTTAATTTTGTCAATGCTCGCACCAGAGAATACCTTCTTAGTAAACCTTTGAAAAATACACAAACATTTTCTAATTCAGGACATTCCAAAAACATGTGGTATAAAATTTCCGTTGATATCATACAACCCGGACAATTATCCGTATCCGTCATTTCAAACTTCAACAATTGCTGGGGCGTAAAAATAACATTATGGGTTATTTTAAAATGCACCTCAGCTGCTTCATGCCATTTACGTCGTCGACCTCTTCGTCCGGAAACTTATTTCCCCTAAATTCTGGCGCTACAGGTGTTATAAACTCCACAATATAAGGGAATCGATGGTAACTCTGGAGGTAAACCGAATACGACCACTGTGTAGGAATGAATCCGGATATAGGTACCAGGCGAAGCGGAAGTGGACAGAGCGGACGAGGATAGGAGGTTAATGCAATATTTATCATATTTATAGTTGTTGTATATAGTTGATACTCAGCAGACATCTTTATATGGAATCCATCTACTGGAAATGAGTCAAGAGTTTGTCATTATTGGCGTATTTAGTTGTCGGCAAATGTAAACATGACATCTAGTACCGACACATATCGGCACTGGTAACTTCAACACAACCAACGAAACCTTTTTTTTCTTTAAAACTTGTCCAAAATGCACTCACAGTGATTTTGTTTCCTGTCTTTTCTAATCAAGGTCCGTGCTACAACCAAAAACAACAGAACAATGCATCATATAATGACAATCATGTTGTAGCGTCTGTCCTATAATGAAAATCATGTTGTAGCGTCTGTCCTATAATGAAAATCATGCTGTAGCGTCTGTCCTATAATGAAAATCAGGTTGTAGCGTCTGTCCTATAATGAAAATCATGTTGTACCGTCTGTCCTATAATGAAAATCATGTTGTACCGTCTGTCCTATAATAATAATCATGTTGTACCGTCTGTCCTATAATGAAAATCATGTTGTACCGTCTGTCCTATAATAATAATCATGTTGTATCGTCTGTCCTATCTTGAAAATCACGTTGCACCGTCTGTCCTATAATGATAATTAGATTTTACCGTATGTCCTATTATGAAAATCATGTTGTACCGTCTGTCCTATAATGGAAATCATGTTGTACCGTCTGTCCTATAATGATAATTAGATTTTACCGTCTGTCCTATAATGATAATCATGTTGTACCGTCTGTCCTATAATGAAAATTGCTGTACCATCTGTCCTATAATAAAAACCACGTTGTACCGTCTGTCCTATAATAATACTCATGTTGTACCGTCTGTCCTATAATAATACTCATGTTGTACCGTCTGTCCTATAATAATACTCATGTTGTACCGTCTGTCCTATAATGATAATCATGTTGTACCGTCTGTCCTATAATAATAATCATGTTGTACCGTCTGTCCTATAATGGAAATCATGTTGTACCGTCTGTCCTATAATGATCATGTTGTACCCTCTATCCTATAATGGAAATCATGTTGTACCGTCTGTCCTATAATAATACTCATGTTGTACCGTCTGTCCTATAATAATACTCATGTTGTACCGTCTGTCCTATAATAATACTCATGTTGTACCGTCTGTCCTATTCTACCCTTACATAGCGTATGGAATGTGACATA
Organism: Pecten maximus; assembly: GCF_902652985.1. Classification (NCBI taxonomy): domain Eukaryota; kingdom Metazoa; phylum Mollusca; class Bivalvia; order Pectinida; family Pectinidae; genus Pecten; species Pecten maximus. Next base: position 7,519,845 of record NC_047022.1, on the reverse strand, counting down.
GAATACTGGTGTCATTATGCAGTGCACTTGTCATCACATGTATGTATAAGGAATTCAAAGGTCAAGACAATGTTAGTAACATCAGGACCTGCACTAGCTAGTCTATGTAAGAATTTCAGCACTCCGATACACGTTTGATGTATAGCATATAAAACAATGCGTTTACATGTTGTTGTTTTTTTCTTCATTACCAAACATTATTATATATCACTGTTGAACATAATCAGGTATATTAACAGGTTGGGAAACCCACCTGGAAAGTCGAGACTGTCTCAATTAAAAAAAAGTCTAGTCTGTGTATTAATTCAGATCCATTGATTCATTTATATCGATAGGTACCTTTCAAATATCAATGGGGCCGTCTAGTTAACTTTTCCGTAACTCTGGTACCGATTCCCGCACTTATCAATCCGCTGAGGTTTTTTTCAACGCCAATGCGCTAATTTATTAGCAGCCAGGCTTTATTAGCTGAAGAAGGGAAAGATGTAAATATATACATTTAGTTATCGAGTGGAGCTGCAGTTTAAATGCATAAACATCGGCTTATATGGATTGTGATTTTGTGTCAAGTCCCTGTGCTATCATGCATGAACACAGCGTTTGGGAACAATAAAACCTGTATATGAATATGATTTGATTATAATCAAGATTTGTTGAGTTTATATCTTGAGATGTCCCCCAAACGTCAAAGTCCGTGTCGGTGTCAGGCTAAACACGACATGTCTATATCACAGGCGTTTGCATAAAAAAGGAGAAATAATAAAAAAAAGATATGATAACAGTGGTATGTGTACTGTGTAATACAGTGGATGTAACAATTCGTATTGAGTGACACGGTATGTTAAAGATGAAGGTTTCCTGATGACGGTTGTATATAGTGTGCACCGTGTCAGTTTGAATAAATGTGTTTTTTAGACGATTGAAGTGAGATGGGGTGCCGTTTCGCTCGTGGCGGAGTTTCCGGTCTTCTGTATTACACAGTACACATACCACTGATATCATATATATTTTTTTATTTCTCCTTTTTTATGTTAGCGCCTGTGGTCTATATAGGAATAAAGCTAGAACGATTAGTTATTAGTCAAGAATGTTGCGTGGTCGGTGACACAGTGGTTATACACTTACCTTTAACCTAGATGACCGGGGTTCGATTCTCCGATCGGACGTGAAGGTATGGAGTCACCTGCCAGACCACGTGTAATTTTCCAGGTACTCCAGTATTCTCCACACTAGCCATACCTATATATGTGAAACTGATTAATATAATCCTAAATAAGGGAATATTTCCGGGATCCTTCAACAATGCGACAATGACTCAGTGATACATACACGCTATGGTCATTTACATTTTAGCTATAATCAATTAGCTTCAAAACTCATCATTCCGTCTGTACACATGTGACGTAGTAACACCATAACCACTACTGTAAGATATAAGATATTAACAGGACATCAGTAACACTATTCGTTTAACGTAATTTAAAATAAACTGGCGCATGCTCAGACCATTCATTAAAATCTATGAGACACTATCGGACGTGTAACCCAGTACTTTTACATTACTGTAAGAGTTTGTGGTAGAATGTGTTTACAAAGACACCAGCTGATACACGATTAGGCATAGCAGTATCAACATCATACCCATCATCAAGAATATTATTAGATGGCGCTCTCAAATTATCCGACTTAAAATAGTCGAGTGAGTTACCAATTCTTCTGTTAAGTTCTCCAGCAACGATGGCGGTACGTAATTGTGAAGAATGGGGAAAACCATTAACTATGATATGAAAATGTCATTTTCACGAAGCCACTATTTGATTAAAACACACCAGGTTGCTGCCTTTATATCTCTTAAATGTATTTGGATCCCAGGACTGGTTTGATATATTAAAAACATCTCACTTCTAAGTTGTCGTGCAGCGTCATCTAACCACCACTTCATAAGGACCACAATGTCCGCATTACTAAATGTTGCAAGTCTCAATATCCTCGCCTTTACTCTTTACATTCCCCTAGACACTCCAGAAACAAATACGGATGGAGACATTGAACTCCGATGACTGCTACCCGACTGATTTGACAAAAGTTTCTTCATATCCAGGCGTGTCTATAGCGGCTGACGTCTCCTGTATTTGACTATCTTAACACATCCCGGGGGTGCAGGAGCAGACCTGGCATCGCGGCCCCCGTCATGAGGCGCTGACACTGTTCGGCATCTCAACACTTTGGTTTGTTTTTGTTTAACGTTCTATTAACAGCCAGGGTCATTTAAAGACGTGCCAGGTTTGGAGGTGGAGGAAAGCCGGGGTACCCGGAGAAAAACCACCGGCCTACGGTCAGTACCTGGCAACTGCTTCACGTAGGTTTCGAACTCGCAACCCAGTGGTGGAGGGTTAGTGATAAAGTGTCGGTACACCTTAACCACTCTGCCACCACCGCGGCCTCTACATCTCAACACACTTATAAGCACCAGAATTACGCTAGCTAATGTCATTTAGCGGGAAAGGTTGGCGTTGCCGTTTGTCAGGCCTGTCGCTATAGTTTGTTGGTCTGTCCTGGACGGTCGGTTCCGTTGTAACCCTCGTCTCATTCCCAGTGTACAGTACACTGTCTACAAACAATTTGCTCTGACAAACTCGACCTCGTGCCCGAGTTTTCTTAACTGTTTCGTCACAAGAAAAGATTCCTAAGGACATTTTCCGCAGATACAGAAAACAGTTCGATCACGCCGTATCTCTGTTAGATATCGGTACACTACAGCACCGAACTGCTGGTTCTGGTATAGGAAACGAGCCACAATAGGACGAGGTTTACCACTAAACCGTGCACACTACTGAACACAAAATTGGAACGGCATTGCGTGTCAACTAGCATAGTTTTTATCACATCCCTCTTGCTACCTCCCGTCATTTCTTAATACAAAACAGCATCGGAGCTAGATCGTTCGACCTGTTGTTTTAACCAGCCTCCCAAAACACACATACGCACTCACCACACGCATGCATGTCGCACGCACGGGAGGCCGTCCTTAAATGACCTTAGCTGTGAATAGGACGTTAAACAAGATAAACCAAACCAAACCAAATTTCACTCATGCTTGTCCATTGTAGATTTCAATGTGTCAAACATTTTGCCAATTACCCCCGTACTGTGCCCAAGCTCACGTGTTTGACATGTCAATGCATTGGACATATTTGACATGTAAGGACAATAGGGTGAAGTTTTTGAACCAGGTCCATTGTATCAAAATGCTCTTCGATGTGTTTGAGCCTTTGGTCAATACGCGTCATTAGGTTGATGATGTCAGCGTTTACTGATCTCATTCTTCTTCTCCCAGTTGACACTAAACGTTAGGAGAACGTCCGAAAAATGTCATATTCATGTCAAACGTCTGTGCGACAGGGTGATATGTAATAAGTTATATTCTTAAAAAAATTTTCCTTTAACGTTTGTCAAACCCTCAACGTTACCACAAATACTTCATATCATTCAAGTACAGACCAAATAAAACAGATGATAGGGTTTTCTAGGTGGTCGGGTGGCACAGTGGTAGCACACTTGCCTTTCACCTAGGCGGCCGGGGTTCGATTCCCCGATCGGATGTGAAATGGTATGGGGTCACCTGCCCGACCACGTGGGTTTTCCCCGGGTACTCCGGTTTCCTCCCACAGTAAGACCCCTCGCGCGCTTCTTTCCGGGCCAACAAGCGTGATTAATATAAGTTAATATAACTTGTTTCGCAATTGTTGTAAAATAAATAAAGTTTAGGGTTTCTCCTTGTCCCAAACCATTTTCAAGGGGAAAATTCACCAGAAGATTCGTGATATCAACAGATATATTTGACTTAATGGCTTGGTACATGTCAAACATAATTCTAAACATTTTCCTAACAATTCCGCTCATTTACATCTTCGTCAACATTTCATTGCGCCATAGTTTATCGAGGAAATTTTGGAAGTTAACAAATATACGATATATTTTATTTTGCGCATGCTCAGTCAAACTTATCAGGGTAAAGAGTAACGTACAATAATTTTAATAATAATTTTCACAGAATTCCTGTTGTCAATAGTGTAGATCTTACTTAGGTAGTTGTATTCAAAATTCCTGTTGTCAATAGTTTAGATATTTAGGTAGTTGTATTCAGAATTTCTGTTGTCAATAGTGTAGATAGTTAGGTAGTTGTATTCAGAATTTCTGTTGTCAATAGTGTAGACAGTTAAGTAGTTGTATTCAGAATTTCTGTTGTCAATAGTGTAGACAGTTAAGTAGTTGTATTCAGAATTCATGTTGTCAATAGTGTAGATAGTTAGGTAGTTGTATTCAGAATTTCTGTTGTCAATAGTGTAAATAGTTATATTAGGTAGTTGTAGTCAGAATTCCTGTTGTCAATAATGTAGATATTTTGGTAGCTGTATAGGAAATATTATGTTAGACCTAATATGTTTGAATTTATATATGTTATGACAGAGAACTGTACCAGCATTCAAAACCTGGCCATGTATATTTACAAAGCAAATGAATTAAGGATACTACACCTCCGACAGAGTGTAATAAATTATTATTACTTTGACAATAAATTACATTTAGTCCATATATTATATGTATGCCTAATTAAGACCTACAAATTAAACAAAACATTTATAACGTCAAAAATTGTCGATATGAAGCCGAGAAGTTACGAGCTTTTGAATATTCCTGTTTATGAAAAAGACCAATATTATAAACTCCGTTGTATACACGTGACCTTGAAGGACTAGCTATCACAACTCTATCATGGGATCAATATCAAACGTGATCGTTTCATTTTACTCCAGATTTATTCATACAGCGGCCACGGATAAAACGTACCATGTCAACCTGTTGTCTCGCGTCTGTCTTTACGAACGAGGCTGTGTTGTGACATTGTGATAGCCTGCTACAGTACTTGTTGGAATTATGCGACGTTCTAATGAGTTATATTTCAAAATATTTTATTCAATCAAGCATTTTAAATTTATTTACACATGATATTTCATAATAGAGATAGAAATTAGACATAAAAATATATTGGACAACATGCTAAGCCTATACAGGTCCTTTCCGTACTTCAGTTATCATAAATATTATAAATAATCTTAGTGGTATAGTTGTACTTATAATACATGTAACGATATATATAGTATATGTTCATATGTTTTATAAGATCATAATTGAGAGGAAAGTTTTGCTTTGTAAAAGAGAAGATAATTTATTGAAGAGAAAGTAAAACAGAGAAAAGAAAAGGTCCATAACAAAAATAAAGAAAATGAATCATAGATATAATAGTAAATAATAGAGATGTTGAAAAAACAAAACAGAAAGAGATAAAAAAAAAAGAAGAAAGAAAAACCCATCACCTACCTTGAATTCTTCATACATACATACATACATACATTACATACATACATACATACATACATACATACATTATCCTTAATCTATGGCAGACATGTATGAGACATCCACCAATAGACACACCACAACTTTAATATGTCAGACAAGTAATACAAACATATATTCACCACAGCAATCATATGTAAGACTTCTATGAGACATTCATACTTAGATAAAACACGGCTATACTCTATCAGACTTTTGTTATACACACATGCATAGATACATCGCAGTTGACCCTGTCTGAGCTCTGTCGGACATGATTTGATTCACCACAGGTATCCCTTGTCAAACTCTGTGAAACATACACTACATATACATGTGTATGCACATCATCTATCCTCTGTCAGATCTCTGTGAGACATACATGCAGAGATACACTATGGCTATCCTGTCCATTGCAGGATTGAACAAATCATATAGAGGCCGTGTTTTTGATGACTCCCAATAAGCCCTGATGGCTCTTCGATAGTCCCCAAGTATTTGATAACAAATCCCCAGAAGTGTGTGAACGATCCAGAACTTGTGTCCTCCTTGTTCATCGCGATACTGAATCTGTATCAGGTGATGCAATGCTTCATTGCGTCCTTCTGTGTCCCCAAGCTCATTGCAACACAGGAAGTTCAGAAAGAGGACATATGGTAGAGGTGGGATGTGTAACGGCAGTGCTTTCTTCGTCTCCTCTTTTTTCGGCACCTCTAGACAAAGATGAGGAAGATATATGCCTTTAGCATGAAAGTAGATGAAGTCTGTGTATATTTTCTGAAGCCTCTCTAATGTACAGCCATGAGGTTGCCAATGCAATGTCCAAAACCCTTGTTCCTGTTTTACGTCTCCTTTGAAGAATGTTGCTAGTTTCATTACCTTTCTGCTAATTCCAAGGCATTTAGTAAAATTTCCAGTCAGAAAATGAAAAGTTGCCAGATGCAACACGTCTGTTCCCATTAAAGCAGCAGGGGATATCCAGTACTTACATTTTCTCAGTCTCCGGTACCTTGTTTTGTTGTCTGGTGCAGCGCGGTTTTCATACAGTTCCTCAGAAATCAGTTCTGATGAAAGACATCTGAGGCCACTCATCGCATTATGGTATGTGTAAACCTCTTCAAATTCTGACTTTGATGTAGATAATAAGTGAAACGCATTGCTTAAATTCTCTTCAATGGGATAATCTCTCGTTGATATAGCAGTGAAAATTTCCCTGTCCATATGCATCATCTTAAATTCTACAGTCCATGGGACTACAAGCAGAGATTGTATGGATGTGTCACATAGCGACTCCCAAATTGAAGGTTTGTGGTTTCCCACTGAAAGGCACATCCATTTCATCTGAGAGTAGTTATACAAAATGTCCAGCAGTATCTGTTGATGCTGTCCGTGTACTTTCCTCTGGAACATGTTGTTGGTTGGGATGAAGTAATTGGGACAGAATCCGACCCTGACCCATCCAAGAAGAATGTTGATGCAAAACCAAAAGCAATAGAATAAGTTCTTGTCTTGCCAGAACATTGGGCTGGTATTCTCTATTGCATGAAACAAGATTGTTTTCATGAAGTAGGAGCACAAGATATCGTCATCTCCCTATGGTTTCCTTCAATGTCTCCTTTATTTGTTTTAAGAAATGTTTCAGCAACACGTATACTTTGACTTGGAGGAGACTAAAGGAATGAACTAAAGATCTTTCTGCTACTACAAATGAGATTCGCCATTGTAAAAATGCATCTTTGGAACATTTATCTCCATCTGGGACAAGATGAAAGCCCTTGTTTACAATCGTGTCTATCAAAGTTTGATGCGGCCATCCATACAGGCGTGTACGTGTGATCCATTCGTTAGCCTCCCTTGGCCAACTGTTACATGGAAAGCAAGTAACCAAGCCTGAAGATATGCGAGAGCTCCTGATGAAATCACTGGAAATATACTTTGAATTTCTAATTTTAACCAGTGAAGAACCAAGGAGTAGTTGAAGTGGCCATTTTAGCTTACCTATCTCTAAATTGACATAACCAGGACGGCATTCTGCTTCTCGAATGTATATAATAGATTTGTGCGTCAGGTGTTGAGAAAAACGCTGATCAGGGTACAATACTGCTGCCAACTTGAACACAGCCATTTCGTCCACATCCGAACCGATTCTAGAGACTCCTTCTCCATTACTTCCAGTATAAAACACATCAATTATATCAGACGTGTCAAAGCGTTCGTCTAATACTATTGCCTTTCTCCGGATGTTAACCATCTCTTCTGTACCAGTAACAGTCCTCTCCAGCAATGTCGACAAGAACACAGACATCCGCTCACTCTCAGTGGAGTTCATCATGGTTATTTGCATAGAATATTAATCTGTGAAAATGATAAAAAGGAAAATACTTAGAAAGACGATGATGCAAAAGGAATATCATCAGCTGAAGAGCTGAATAAGATTATTGATAACAAACACATTTACTTATTAGACATATTTATGTGTAGTCAATATTGTTATATACATTAAAAAAACATAAACCCTCCATCAAGAAAATAAATCTGCTGTGAAAATCAGTGGCTGTACATGATCAATTACTTTAGTAAAATGCCAATAATATACATACTGTTACAAATTGTGTATTTCAACATGTTTTTTTATTGTTGTACAAAGCCTTTTAAAAGAAGGAACAGTCTTAAAAAATACAAGTTAAAATTTAACCTAATGGCTGTCAAATATTTTCTTACAAAGAGAACATCTATCAGTGTATATTTTACACCTGATGAAATACTTACCCTGCTACATTAGTCTAGGTATGATGTTTACTTCTCCCAGACCACAGCAGTGTTAATTTGGTCCACGTTCTAGCTTGCAGCGTGATCGTGACTGAGACTCGTGTTTAGTGACCCTGGCTCTTATAGAATGATACTTCAGTATTTCTCTGAACATTTCATATGACGGTCGCGGATGGATTTATATCGCAAAGTTAAAAATAACCATCGGTCACTATAGTGTCTCCTTCCGGTTACGAAGGTCAAGGTCATATGTAAAATGGACTGGCTATAATGCTAGATGAACCTTACTAAGATGAGTTATGATGTCAGCTTAAGAAAATGTCCTGGTAAAGAACATAAACATGATAATTTATTATCAGGACACGGACATATACCACCCAGTTCGAGTGTGTCCTCCATCAACCTATCTGACAGGACAAGAGTCTTAACGAGATATCAGCTATGAGATAATTCATGCATTTTACATCGGCAGTCACAATATTGATAAACATAAGGAAGTGTAGTAACCCCACGTGCTGATAAGAAAGAATTAATTCCTGTTGACATGGTGATAGTCATAATAAGAACAGGGACATGTCTACTGCCTAGTGATAGTATATCTCCTCACACAGTCTCTCCATCAATCTATCTAAAGGGAAACAGAGATTTAACTAGATATTAGCAATTATCATTGTATCGTGACGCCGACAGTGTTGATATACATGTATTTGTTTTCAATATGTACTGGCACTAGGAATAATATATCACTATAAATACATTATGTATCAGTTTTAAAATCATATCTTCTCTTTTACTGTTATACTGACAATTTCTGTTCTATGTCAATTTTGGCAGTAAAATATGAGGTGGAGATAATCAAGGGTTTTAATTAAATCAAATAAACCCGTAGGCATAATAACAAAACAAACACTGCCAAAGACAACAGTGTAGATGACAGGAGATGACAAGGTGGTGTAGAATGGTACAAAACACGCAGCCAGGTCGCCAATCAGTAAAGCAGTATTGTTTATAACCAAACCGTTTGCCCATGGTTGGTTTGTGATGTAGCCAATCAAAACACGTGCAATCATGGCTAAAATCAGTAATGCTCCCTCCTCGATGGACAGGTTGACATCACTAGCCCAAACAGGAAGAAAATTCGATGGGACATACAAATTTTGCAATATAAGTCAGTATAACTTAAATAAAATAAAAAAAAAGAGATAAAAACATAATTTAAAAATTAACTTAGTTTTACGTAGTGGTAGCTTTTAATGAACTGCAATGTCATATTTTGGTAATTTTATCTCTAGTATTTGGAAGTCCATAATTTCGCCTTTCAAAGAATGGTAAATGTATTGTCTGTTTCAGACGTAGGAATTTACTTTGCTATCGCTTTACTTATGATATCATATCCAACATGAGGAGCAGACCGGAAGCTCCATATAATAACATGGTTGGGCTTTTAAGAATTGAAAATTCAAACATGTCTTGCATTGGTAAGAATAACTGTTTATAACACCTGTCGGATTTCTGGTCGGTTTCGGTGTCACACGAATCATACGCATTATTTAGCTTGGTAAGATTCCTGTTCATATTCGTTCTTAAGTGGCATGAAGAGAGCAGAGATGACAACCCCGTTCAGAACTATGGCGGACATGATCCACATTGCTCTCCTTAAGTCATATTTTCCCAAAAGAAGCTCCTTGATTTGATTGGTGCAAATAAAAAGACGCCAACCCCGGCTTTACTAACGGCTATGCCTGTAGCTAAGGCTCGTCGTTTGTCGAAATGTATACCAATGACCACAATCGAAGGTGGGTAGATTATACCAACACCAATACTTATGGAAATTAATCAGATAATAGAAAAGGAAAATATCAATAGAAGTAACCTGCATACTGTATATGTGTGTGTCAATAGGCGGGTTTCTTTACGTTGCATTTACATTTTTCATGAATAGTTAAATTTTAGATTTTTGTAAATAAAAGGAGGAAATTTCACCTGTTTAACATTTTCATTCTATAAGTAATTTAAAAGGCGACAACCCTGACAGTACTCTTTTTTTCGTTATATTATACATTAATGGCACTGTTGATAAGGTGATATGAAGGGTTAATTGCCATATAAGTGGCATAAAGGAATTTTAACAAAATATTACGTAATACTAATTTTTGGAAAACAATTGACAATAATTCTGGAATGTTTCCGAATGGTTTAATACCGTTTTCTTTCACTGATTTTGCTGAACAACGATGCTTGTTCATTCTTTCCAAACATAGTAAGTTCTTCCTACGCTAATATTTTTCGTGATTGATCATGACATAATCAGTCTATGTGTATTAAGCAGTACATGTTTCTGACTGCGACTATGTTTTGAGTTGATGAACTGAAGCTCCTTTATATTGCCACCCCATTACACAGCCTAAATTAGTAAAAAGTAAATAAATAAATAAATAAAATGGCAGTATAATAGAAACGGGGGACTTGTGATCTTTCTATATATGTTCCTAAAACTATACTTACAGTGATTTGATTATGTATTATTAATATGTGCACGTAGATATAAGTTTAATTAGAACTTCGTGTAAGTTTAACACAATTTAGGGATTATGTACAAATTTACGGTATTGATAAGTGGCTTTTCACAGAACTTGACCGTTGTTATTTCATTCCTAGTGTGAATAAGTATTGAAAGTAATTACTTCCTGTAAATAATTCCCACGGCTGTCAGTGTCGCGATACAGTGCGTATTGCTCAAATCTACTTAAGTATCTGTTTCCCATTACATAGGTTGATGGAGAGAGTGTGATGAGGATACACTGGAACCATGTGGTACTTGTCCTTGTCCATATAATGACCAAAGTATTACACAATTTCAGGAGGTCACGTGGGGTCACTTTATTTTTCCTCATGTATCATGTGGATGTCTATGTGACGATACAATAACATTGCTCATATCTGTTTAAGACTCTGTCAGATAGGTTGGCGGAGGTCCACTTGTACTAAGTAGTATATATCCGAATCACGATAATGAAATGATAATTTTCATTTTCATTTCCCCCCTATGTATAGACTAGAAAATCCAAACTTTTTATTAGTCATGTAAGAATGGTTGACGTACCACTGTAACCCGTCTATTTTGGAGTTTACCCTGACCTTCGTAGCATGATGGCGACACTATAGTGATACCAGATAAGGACCCACGATTATTTTGAACTTTCAAATAAAATTCAACTTAAAAGTTTGTTAATGTCATATGAAACTTCCGAGAAATACTGAAGAATAAGTTTATAAAGGACACAGTTACCAAACTATTGTCTTGGTCACAATTACGCTTCACATACGCTAGAACGCGGATAAAATTAAGACTGACGTGGTGTGAGAAACATTAACATCATACTTAGATAAAATGTAGTCAGGTATGTCATCAGTTGTAAAATATCCACTTTAAATAATTTCTTTGTAGAAGAATACTATACAGCTATGTGTTTCAATATAATTATTCATTTTTTAACACTTTTCATCTTTTGAAAGGTAAAGAGTTGAAAACTGACAATGAGCAATATTATGTACATTATAAATATTTTGATAAAATCTTCCCTGAGGTGTAACTTATATTCTTTATGTAATGGTAAATGATAATAATATTCAACATTTATATATCACTTTTATGAAATTCCTTTTATGTACTTCACATATCATTCACTCAGTTCGTTCTTCAGCTGACAAAATTCCTAAGACTTCAACATCTTGCTGAATATTTGCGTATTTATTGTTATACGCAGGTTAATATTCTCTTCAAATAACAATGATGAACGACGAGTGAGCGGATGTCTGTGCACTTGTCAACATATCTGGAGAGGACGAATACTGGTACAGAGCAGATGCTTAACTTTAGAAAAAAGGCAATAGTGTTGAATGAACGTTTAGTAGCTTCTGGTTTCATTAATTACATTCTTACTGGAATTGTTGGAGAAAGATGTTTTCAAAAAGGTTCAGATGTTAGTGCTGCGTCAGCTCAACACTCACAGTAGAACCCCTTCTAGTTCAATACTTAGAATTGGGGATTTCAGCGTTTATTTCCAGTAATATCTTCAGAGAGGAATTGATAACTTATTCTTCCACATTTACAGGTTTAAACTTTGAATCCAGTGGACCCAGCAGTTCATATAAAAGTTATAGAGGAATCGGTGATTGTGACGTAGTTTTTTGTTTTCAATGTAAAACTTGACCAGGGGAGGCTAACGAATGGAGCAAACGTACACGTCAACGTACACGTCTATATTGATGGCTACAGCAAACCTTGATAGACAAGATTGTAAACAGTGGATGCCATCTTGTCCCAGTTGGAGATAAATGCTCGGAAGATACATTTTTACAATGGAGAATCTCATTTGCAGCAGCAGAAAGATCTTTAGTTCATTCCTTTAGTCTCCTCCAAGTCAAAGTATACGTGTTGCTGAAATATTTCTTAAAACAAATAAAGGAGACATTGAAAGAAACCATAGAGGATGACGGTATCTTGTGCTCCTACTTCCTAAAAAATAATCCTGTTTCATGCAATAGAAAATTCCAGCCAATTTTTTTGGCAAGACAAGAACCTATTTTATTGCTTTTGGTTTTGCATAAACATTCTGATTGCGTGGGTCAGGGCGGGATTCTGTCCCAATTACTTCTTCCCAAACAACAACATGTTCCAGAGGAAAATACACGGACAGCATCAGCAGATATTGCTGGACATTTTGGTCAATAACTCTCAGATGAAATGGATGTGCCTTTCTGTTGGAAACTTATTCAAAAATTCAATTCGGCAGGGGATATGTGACTCAACGGTACTCCCAATGACTGCACAAGAACATATTATGGAACAGGATAGGGAAATTGTCTCCACATTATCGGCGAGATATTGTCGCAGACAAGAGAAAACCAGCAATGCGTTTAGATGATCATCTACATTAAAGTCAAGTTTGAAGAAGTTTTCGCATACCACTGTGCAATGAGCAGTCTCAGATATCTTTCATCAGACCTGTTTTCTCAAGAACGGTGAGCAAATAGGGCTGCACCAAGCAACAAGACCAGGTACCGAAGCCTGATAAAATGTAAGTACTGGATAACCCCGAATGCTTTAATGGGCACAGATGTGTTGTATTTGGCAACTTTTCATTATCTGACCGGAAAGTTTTGTAAATGCCTTGGAATGAGCAGACGAGTAATAAAATTAGCATCATACTTCAGCGAAGACCAGGAGCTGCATCAAGAACTTCGCAAATTGTATCGGCAACCTCATGGCTATATATTCGAGAGGCTCCATCAGATGTATTCACATTACATTCAGTTTCGTCATCAAGACATGTATCTTCCTCATCTCAGTGTAGAGCTGTCCAAAGAACAAAGGTCCTTACACATCCCATCTCTACCATACACCCTATTCCCCTGAACTTTCTGTGTTGCCATGAGCTTGGAGACACCAGAGGGCGTAATAGAGCATTACACCACCTGGTACAGATTCGGTATCACGAGGAACAAGGAGGACAACAGTTCTGGATCGTTCACACACTTCTGGAGATCTGTTATCAAACACTTGGGACTATCACAGTGCCATCAGGGCTTACTGGGGGCCATCTCAATCAAAAGGAATACTTCAAGAGTTGAATACTGCAAAGGACAGAATAGTCATAGTGCATCTCTGCATGTATGTCTAACAGAGGATGATGCATTTATTATCAGTGATATGATTTGTAATTGACATATTATATAGAAGGCCGGACCCCCCTCCCCTCCACCCTGTAGTTTACTGGTTCTCTATGATACAATAGTAGGCAAACATATAAAACATTTATCGCACCGTTGGCCTTTTTATACCCCATTATGATACATCTGTTACCAATTTTGAATTGTATTGTCCTGCTCCACCAGTTTTCCTGGAATCCATGAAAAAAATGGGCTTCATCTAATCTATTGTATTTCTCAAACTCAACATCCTGTCCTTTTTTACCGAAAATAATTTAGAGATTACATTTCATCATCTTCTGTATGTGAATCTTTTTTTTTCTGGTCAATGTCTACTCGGGTCGTCAGCCGAAGTCATGCCATACTTGTTATCAAGCACCGAGACTAGTACCTGACGTCATATTAAGCGGGATCTTAACCGGCGTAGGGGTGATAACTGATGAAGGTATTTAAATAGTTCAACCATTTAAGGATGATTCTGTACGAAACATAACATGGGCATGTCTACGTTAGGGCATTTACTGACAACTTGTAATTCATAGCGGTTACCACGTGACCCTTTTAAAAACAATCAAATGCAACTATTCAGGCCGAGGCATTAATGTCTTATAGAGGTCCGACAGAGGATAGCTGGCGTGTATGTATATATGTACGTATTACTCACAGAGGTCTGACGGAGGGTGGCTGTGGAGTATTTAAATGTTTCACAGAGGTGTGATAGAAAAGAGCTTTATTATGTTTACATATGTCTCACAAAAATTGTGGTATATATATGTGTGTGTGTCTCACAGAAGTCTGACAGACGATAGCTGTGGTGCATCTATGTTTGTCTCACAGAGCTCGAGGTCTGACAGAGGATAGCTGTTGTGTATTTATGTATGTATGTCTCACAGAGGTCTGACAGAGGATAACTGTTGTGTATCTATGTATGTCTCACATATGTCTGAAAACGGACATCTAAGGATCACATAGGGGCTTATTACTAAGACAATGTTAAATAAGGTTTCTTGGATGCATGTCGTGGTTTGGTATTCGTCGTCCGTCCGTCGCTCGACCGTCCGCCTAGCGTCAACATTTTCCTTTTAAGCAATTTTCCTCCTTAACAAAAACAGAGAGGTCCATGACTTGATAATGTTAACAGTAACACTACCTAATATCATCTGATCTACAGGCTGGAGTTCAGTTATGGATTCTGGAAGCTCTCCCGTTGAAGTGTGATACACGCCCGTTCACTTTCGTCAGCCATGTTGAACTCGTAATGGCTGAACTCTATTATACAAAGAAAAGTGTGTTTTCAAGCAATAGAGGTTATCTTTTTTTTAGATATGTTATATACTAAGTTTATTTTGGATGTGACCAGCTTTTTCATCGGTTTGTTAATTTTATCTCTCAAAAGATAGGTTGAAAAATGAAGTACAAATTTTGATGACGTCATTCCCAAACAAATTGTTTTTCTCACGTCATATAGCTCAACGCAATTTCCAGAGAAGAACTGTAAGGATGTTTACCAAACGTCATTTGAAGATTCGACAATAACGATAATTCAATGATGACTACCAATATCTATCTGGAATGTTTTGTTATTATCGTCTGCTTTTTACATTTTTATGCCATTTGTTGTAAATATGATGTAAATAAAGTGTTGACTGTTCTAAGTCTCTTTATGTCTTTTGAACTTATAAAACGTGGTATATACACTTTGTACTCTAAGGTGATCACGCACTTACCATATATTGAAGAGTTGGGCTCATAAATTTAAACAAACTGATATGCTTTTCAAATTCCAGGCGTAAATATACTGTGGATGGAATACGTGCTTGTATACATTATAAGGCAGATGTGCTACTGATGTTTTACGATTCCACACTGATGTATGGTACTGAGGGACTGACAGCCCAATATACACTTTACATAAGCCACTGATGTTTTAAGCTTCATACGGATATAAGGCAGATAATGTGCGTACGCAATCTACAATATATATATATACGTCAGTGGTAATGGACATGTACCAATCGATTACATTTCAATTTCCTCATCCTATCGTGCACAGTCCGTCCGGAAATAATTTGCATATCATCCATGGCCATGGGATGCACCAAAATTCATAATCACATGGTCCCTGTTCAAAGCAAAGGACAAAAAGAAATCACATCTCAACAAAAATGTTGATTATGAATCAGAAAATATTCTAAAATTCACCATTTGGGTTTCTAGGAAATGTCTGATTCTAATTTGTAAACTAGAGGTAGGTAATCTAATATCAACATTAATATGAGCAATTACTTACCAAAAACATGGGCTGATGGTCAATCTAAAAGTACCTTACATAACAGATGTACAGTTGACAAGCCCTCGTTTCAGCCTTCAGTGGTAGAGAGCGACAGGTCTCTAATATAAACCCCAGGCCAGATTTCATCAATAATAATCCTAGAGCCAGTAATCCTACCTGGTTATAGTCTACCTGTACTTTTTCAGAAGTCTTGCTGCAAATTTATATCATGCATTTATTTACCCTCAGTTGTCATATCATAATATACTGTCTTGGGGGTAAATACATCTTCATATTACTCTGGAACTAGGGTCATCAATTGTTTATTATGCTTAATAAGATAAATGATAATAAAAAAAAAATAGTTTTCATTACAAACCCCTATGATCTAACGATTTACATGATGTCTAAGTATTATTACAAATTTCCTTTGTTAGCTCTTGGAAACAGGTGACCTGTATATTTGTTGAAATTTTCTTGTTCTGAGCATTCTTGTTTTGCGTAATATTTGTCCAGGCTTCTTCGATTACTTGAAAATTTGTACGTTTCTGTTCGTCTGCAATTTTTGAAAAAATAAAACACGAAAAGAGACAAATCCGCGCAATAGAATATGATGACAACCATGGGACGCCCATCCCATTGATATATGAAGTTTTATTTCCCTCAAGTGAGGGATATATTATCCTCTATATCCTTGTCATGTGATTCGTTTCAACCAATCACGCACACTGTTACAACATGAGGAATACTGATATTGATTTTATTTTGCTATAGATGATTTCGAGGTTGAATTATTGTTTGATGATAACGTCGGTATACAATGTATATGTTATATTCTCTTTTAATTGCGTCTAGTCATATCAGGACAATTCCCTCTCGAGAAGCAAATGGCCCAGGGTCATGATACTGGGAAAATTATATCCTGGAGTGACCGGTTACAAGGTTTATTAAAAAAATTACCTGAACCTAGTTTCCAGGTTTACAGAGTTTAAATGAATAAAAAAACATAATTTCTTCTCAATAACTGAAATATACAGGAACTGAATGTTAGACTTTAACATACTGCGATAAATTACTCCAATGTTTGTTCCAAAGATTTTGTACTTTCTATGTCACTGGGATCAAATATATTAATTAAAAGGTTTAAAACGATACATCAATTACGAAAAAAGCTCTGGATCATGACATTAAGTCAGTATCAGGCTGGAATGTAGAGCTACTACAAGGTTATTCAAATGGATGACCTTGGCCTTCCTTAAAAGTCACGTGAGTAACATATGTATTTTAATATTCTTAATCTAAAGTTGATTAGTAAACTAATCACTTGTATCCTGCTCAAACTTTTGCAGGTTTCAATAGAGTAAAAAAGAAAAATTTGGTATTTTATCAAATTATACAACAGCCTATTCTCGTTTTCAATCGATTATTATTACGATATTAACATTTAGTCGTATTTTTGTGGCGTAATTGTATTACTGCAGATACTTAACAATTGAATCAAAAGAGTTAAGATAATACCACCTTCTCAAGCCTCGTGACCTCATCTGTACCAACAAGTGACCTAGTTGTTACAAGCTGTAAATATTTTTGAAATGAAGGAGAACATTGAATTACTTTTTTGTATAGTAAACGATTTATGGTCCTCTTGATAGGGGGATATAAAGCTTTGTCTAACCTCCGAAGTCTGGACTGCAACGTCCTGGGATTATGACTACTTCATGCAGAGCTACCTTCATACATATACCAACCTACCAAGAAGGCCAAAAATGTATTATATAACGAATGGAAAAAAAATCTTAATACTCTGAGGAAATGTCGCCCTTACTTATGTAACAAGGTGAATTGTACATACTTTGTATTTACTATATATGTTATTGGTTTCCTAATGCTTAGTATAGTAGTCGTGGATCACATGATAATCACGTGATCTCGAATATTTTGTATACGCTATATTAGTGTCATTTTTACGAGTTAGTTTTATTAACATTTCTAATATAATTCAGATCATCATTGATATGTACTAAAATTAAGGAAAATGTAAAACATTAATTTCCGGAACCTTCCGATCTATTTTTGACCAATCGGGTTGGAGCGGTCAGTTTAAATACAAGGCCTTTGTTACTGGTCAGTACAATATCAGACAGCTGACAATCAACAGGTGGATCAAGTTTTCAAGTTTCTCCAGTAATCTATTCCGGATCAAAATATATATAATTGTTGTTGAAATCAATTCACAACAAGAAAATGTAACGGTGAACTCCCATCTTTACCTTACTTAGGAAAAATGCCAGAAAACACGTGATGGACAATAAATAACATGGAATGAAAACATCTTGTGTATGTGATTTTTACATGTGACATTTTGGCGTCAAGGACAGGATTCCATCAACAATAGGCATTTGATGAGATGGGACATTGTGGATTACGGTTATCATTGCTTACGTATTTGGATATCATTGATTGTGGATATCATGGGTTATGGATATCTTGAATAACGGATATCATGGATTCCGGTAGGACGTACCAGGTGGACACTGGATACTGGTGATTGATTGGACAGTTCCAATGACGAAAAGAACATTTTGAATATTTAATTACGTTTAAAATTAGTGTTATGTATCATCATTGGTAAGTTAGTCTTTTCTATTAACTATTATCACTTGCATGAATTTAGATTTTTTTTCACCTGTAATTACCTGTATGTTATTGTTGTTGTGTATGATATGTTTCTATGACTGAATCCAAACTTAGCAAGTTTTTGACCAGGCCTTTCAATAAACCTGATTTGGACCGGATACAGCACAGTGTGGCAATAGTGTTGAGCGACAGCAAAGCGTCCTATATTATTATTCGCTCAATCGGAAATTGTCGAAGGATGGAGTACACCCAGTACCACTTCTAGCACATGCTTGGATGCGACGGTTACTTATTCGCATGTACATTGATTGTTTCCGTTAACATTATACATTATCCATTCGGGGTCGGGGTATTGTATTGGTTGTTATGTGGGATGTTTCTCGCTACTTCCTGTGCATTACTTCTTGAACTCGTGTGGTACGTATATCATCTGGACGGAATATCATTGTGAACGAACTGCAACAAAATGGCAGAGCTGAAGGAATTAAAGGCGGAATTGGATAGATTAAGACAAGAAGTCCAACGAATAGACAGTGAGACTGCGCGCGCTGACAGATTGGAGAAAGAATTGTTGAGAACCAAACAGGAATTTGAATCATATACCAGCTCTCCGAAAACTGTCTACATTAACAAAAACAGAAAATTGGATAAATTCTCAGGGAGACCTGTAAAAGAGACAGATCCAACAGCAGAAGAGTGGATAGAGGATGCGATACACCATTTAAAAACCATCACCGGAAGTGACGCTCAAGTAGAGTTTTTATATGCGCACTTACAGGGACAAGCAAAAGACGAAATTCGTATAAGGTCAGAAACTGAAAAATCCTCCGCAACAAAAATTTTGGAAATATTAAGAACAACATTTCAAGAAGCCGAAACTGTTGGACAGTTACAACAGAGGTTTTATCAAAGAAATCAAAACAAAGGAGAGACTTTACAAGAATATTCTTTGGTGTTATTGAAATTGATGGACAGAATTGTGAAGAAGGATAGAGTCATAGTCGGTGATAGAGACTTGATGTTAAAAGAAAGATTCACAGATGGTGTGGTTGACATTCAGCTGCGGCGGGAGATGCGCAGATACATGTTTGAACATAAGGATGTATCTTTTACTGATTTCAGGCAGTTAGTAATTCGCTGGACGGAGGACGAGACAATACCATCTCGACATAAAAGCGTGTCTGTCTCGGAACAGGAAGTGTGTGTCACTAATGATGAACTCAAAACTAAAGAGTCCTCTGCTACATCAGCAGTAACTGCCATGTTGCAAAGTCAACAAGAAATGCTAGCGAAACAACAGCAGCAATTGGACGCACTTACAAAGCTAGTAGGGGGCGGAACAAATAGCTTTGTTAAAGGAACTGGTCGAGGCCGAGGTAGAGGAGCAATAAAGTGCTATAACTGTGGAGGTCGTGGACATGTTAGTAGGGAATGTCCTACAGAACGAAAACCTGGACAACAACAGAAACAGTATGGTAATAATGGTGGACACCAATATAACAGAAAGCAAGAAACAGGAAAGCGGGATTTAAACGCCCAGAACCCACTGTAGGGAGTCAGACAGTGGGGAATAGTTCTCTTGGCTCCAAAATAAAACAGACGGTGTTAAAGAATGCTATCGGTGAATGTCCGGAGATAGACGTTTTCATTGAAGGGGAAAAGGTCAGATGTTTGATTGACAGAGGCTCGCAAATTTCGACCATTACCGAACATTTCTTTAGGAAATTGGTTGGGAAGAAATCCGAGTTGATAGATGTTACCAAATGGATGAGAGTTACTGGTGCAAACGAATTGGAGGTTCCATACATTGGATATGTTGAGGTCGACATTGACATCATCGATCGGAAGGTATCCGGAGTTGGCATGTTGGTTGTGAAGGATCCGACGGATTTCCACGGAATCAAACGCAAGGAAAGGGTTCCAGGTTTATTAGGGAGTAACTTCTTTAAATTGATGAAAGAAGTAACGAACACTGACAAGGAAAAGTCGACAGGAGAAAATGGTACCAGCGATCAATCCTGGATGGAGATATTAGCTCTATATGAGATGTCTGCAACCACAGAGGATGATCGTGTCAGTTTCGTGAAAATTCCCGGGAATCAGTCGATAAAGATACCTGCATACTCCATGAAAGTAGTTACCGGAACAACTCGTCAATCAATACACAATAAACCATATACTGTTGCTATTCAAGCCATACAAGGAAACAGTGGTTCGCTGCCTAAGAACATTATCGTTGTGGACACTTTCAGTGAAGTCAACAATGGCAGAGTTCCTGTCAGAGTTGTGAACCTTGGAAGTGAGGATGTATGGTTACCCCAGAAAAGCCGGATAGGAACAGCACATGTCGTGGAAAATTTCACCGAATGTACGACTTCAACGTCATGTAACATCCAAGTTACGGAGTCTGAAATTAATGTTCGTCTGGAAACCATCGAAAACGAGCCGGTACCGGATGAAATTACAAAATTGGACCAATTATCGTTTACTATAGACGTGGGAGAAGTTGATTTAACACCAGAGCAAGAGAAACAAGTAGCTCAGTTGTTTTACAAATACAAAGATTGTTTCTGTCAGAGTGATGAAGAATTGGGATATACAGATCTCATAAAACATCGTATTCAAACCACGGACGAGATTCCTATCAAAGTAGCTCATCGGCGCATTCCACCTTATCAGATGGAGGAAGTGAGGGATCATATCAACAAAATGTTGCGTCAAAATATCATCCGGAAGAGTACAAGTCCATACGCTGCGCCAGTAGTACTCGTACGAAAAAAGGACGGTAGTTTACGGCTTTGTGTGGATTATCGGCTCCTCAATGACAAAACCATTAAAGACGCATATCCATTACCAAGAATAGAGGAGGCTCTAGATGCATTACATGGTGCAAAGTACTTCAGCTCTATGGATTTAGCGCAAGGCTATTATCAAGTGGGTATTGATGAAAGAGATAGTCATAAAACTGCATTCCGGGTAGGTACAGGAGGTTTATACGAGTACAATCGTATGCCAATGGGACTCTGTAATAGTCCTGCTACTTTTCAACGATTGATGGAGGCGTGTATGGCGGAAGCAAATTTTGATCTACTGCTGATATACTTGGACGACATACTAGTATTTTCGCCGTCAATAGATGAACATCTGAAACGGTTGGAGTACGTGTTCAGCAGATTAAAGGAACATGGATTAAAAATGAAAAACAGCAAATGTCATTTCTTCAAAAAAGGAAACCAAATTTCTTGGGCATGTTGTTTCTGAACGAGGAATCGAAACCGATCCTGGAAAAACAAAAGCAATTTCAGAATGGAAAACACCAACAACTGAAAAGGAATTACGCTCGTTCTTAGGTTTATGTGGGTATTACCGTCGTTACGTCAAAGGATTCTCTAGTATTGCTGCACCGTTACACGAACTTCTCACAAAGCAGGACAAAAAGGGAAGAAAGTCATCATCAACGACAGATAAACGGCAATTTACCGAGAAATGGAACGACAAGACAGAGAACGCATTTCAAACTCTGAAACAACGGTTAACCGAAGCACCGATACTTGGTTATCCGGATTTCACGAAGGAGTTTATTCTCGAAACGGATGCTAGCTATGACGGATTGGGAGCTGTGCTATCACAGGAACAAGGACAACAAAAGGTTGTCATTGCGTACGCTTCACGGAGTTTAAGACCGTCAGAGAGGAATATGGACAACTACAGCTCAATGAAATTGGAGTTACTAGCAATGAAATGGGCAGTCACGGACAAATTTAGAGATTATCTATTAGGCCGATCATTTACCGTATTTACCGACAACAATCCTCTCAGCTATTTGAAAACAGCTAAGTTAGGAGCAACGGAAATGCGCTGGGCAGCACAACTTGCTCAGTTTGATTTCGTCATCAAGTATCGATCTGGCAAATCGAATGCCAACGCCGATTCACTCAGTAGAAATCCCAAGTTATCAGAAGAAATTAGAGTTCTTTTGCAAAATTTAACAAAAACAACCCGTGTGTCAGAGGAACTACATACAGTTCAGATAATGAATACATCTGTTACTGTAACAACAAACGAACAGCTCACTACAACATTAACGTTTCCTGAGTATTCCAGAACGGAACTTCATTCACGACAGTTGAATGATGAAAACATTGCAATTGTTTGGAAGTGGTGGAAAACGGGACACAAACCCACAGAACGGCAATTACGTCAGGAACCAAATGTTGCTCGTAAGATACTACGGAGGTGGGATAGATTAATTGAGGAAGATGGAATTTTGTGGTACAAAATCATGGACCCAGAAATTGGCAATAATTTTCTTTTCGTAACTCCTGAATCAATGAAGTCTCAAATTTTGGAATCGTTGCACAATCTATCAGGACATCAAGGAATGGAACGCACTATGTCGTTAGTTAAGAAACGATGTTATTGGCCTGGATTGGAAAATGACGTTCAAAAGTGGATTAAACAGTGCGAACGATGTATGGTCGCAAAAATGCCCGTACCGACAGTCAAACCCCCAATGGCGCATCTCTTGGCTTTTCAACCAATGGAAGTTGTTGCTATAGACTTTACGCAGCTAGAGAAAGCGTCGGATGGCAGAGAGAACGTGCTAGTTATTACGGACGTTTTCACAAAATTTACATCGGCAATTCCAACTAAAGATCAGAAGGCAACGACAGTGGCGAAAATTCTTGTGAAAGACTGGTTTTTGAAATTTGGCATACCAAACAGAATTCATAGTGACATGGGTAGAAATTTCGAAAGTAATGTTGTCAAGGAACTATGTAACATTTACAATGTCAGGAAATCTCGGACAACCCCATACAATCCAGAAGGGAACGCGCAATGTGAACGCTTTAACAGAACAATGCATAATTTGTTAAAGACGTTATCACCAGAAAAGAAGCGGAAGTGGCCGGAATATCTTCCAGAGTTGGTCTACAATTACAATGTAACCCCTCATGCATCAACAGGGATATCACCATTTTACTTGTTGTACGGACGGGATCCGAAATTACCAATTGACCATGTATTCAGGCGACCTCAAGATATTCTCACTGGGACTGTGGACGAGTGGTTGGAATCACATCACCGTCGTATGTTAGAGTCCAGAAAATTAGCAGAAGCATCATTGAAAAGGAAAGCTGTGGAGAGATCGGACTATATGAACAGGTCTACTAAAGAACATTCTATAGCTATCGGATCTCGGGTTTTTCTTCGAAACCATCCAGCAGGACGAAACAAGATACAGGATGCGTGGAAATCGACACCGTACAAGGTGGTGGGTAAACTACAAGATAAAGTTTATCAGATACAGCTTGTGGACGGTGCAGGACCAGTAAAATCTGTGACACGCAGGGAAATTCTGGACATTAAACAGCCTGTTGACGGTGATAGTTCTGATGACGGAAATGCTGAGGACAGCATTCAAACAGCTGGGGGAGATGACATAGATTCGTTAGGAAAGACTCGACAGGAAACAAGTGGCATGACGTCACCGAATGACGTCAATGAACAGTCAGACACGAGCGAAACTGAGGACTCCGATGATAGCGTCTGGAACGTGTATAATGAACCCCTCCCACAGAGACACGCTTCTGACAAAGCAGGGAAGGGGAGTCAGGAAAAACGTTCAAGTGTTGACAGTGTAGTAAGAGACAGAGATGAAACGTCACGCAAACATGTAGAACCTATAGAGATTTCCAATGTAGGAATCACGCGAGAAGAGTTGCGTCAGCGGCATAGTGACGTCATAACAGACACTGAATCTGAGACTAGGGTGGAAACGGAGAGCCAAGCGTCAGGAAGGAGGATATCAGATCGCCGGACGAAAGGACAGCATTCTAATCCTCATCGTCTTCCTAAAACGGCAGTAAAGTCTACAGCGTCCATGAACGACAATGAGATGTCGGCGTTTGTTAGGCCTGGTCTTCCTCCTAATTTTCAGGATTTCAGTCAAGCTATTGCTATGTTAGGCACATCTCTGAGTAGTTCGTTAGGTCGAACATTGCAAGAAGGTTTTAATGATTTTTCATTTTTTAATAAGTGATATGTGATAGGCTTCTGATGTTTTTTAGTATACAAACAAAATAGTTTTTTATCAAGACATACTTTTTGCATATTAATGTATTGAACACATCATTGGTTAATACCGGTTGAAATGTGTGTAGTAAATTCATTTTTCGCAGCTTAATTAGCTCGGTTATGTTTTTGAAACAATAATACTTTAATGCCGGTTAAATTTTGAAAAGGGAATTAAGAATTAAGAAGCAGAAATATTTTTTTGTAATTTTTAAGATGATAGGTTGCTGTGGCATCAACCTTAAGCAGGGAAGAATGTAACAAGGTGAATTGTACATACTTTGTATTTACTATATATGTTATTGGTTTCCTAATGCTTAGTATAGTAGTCGTGGATCACATGATAATCACGTGATCTCGAATATTTTGTATACGCTATATTAGTGTCATTTTTACGAGTTAGTTTTATTAACATTTCTAATATAATTCAGATCATCATTGATATGTACTAAAATTAAGGAAAATGTAAAACATTAATTTCCGGAACCTTCCGATCTATTTTTGACCAATCGGGTTGGAGCGGTCAGTTTAAATACAAGGCCTTTGTTACTGGTCAGTACAATATCAGACAGCTGACAATCAACAGGTGGATCAAGTTTTCAAGTTTCTCCAGTAATCTATTCCGGATCAAAATATATATAATTGTTGTTGAAATCAATTCACAACAAGAAAATGTAACGGTGAACTCCCATCTTTACCTTACTTAGGAAAAATGCCAGAAAACACGTGATGGACAATAAATAACATGGAATGAAAACATCTTGTGTATGTGATTTTTACATGTGACACATATAGAATGAACGTGTTAAACGTACGAAAATTACACAAAATTTACATATTCATGAAAAAAAGGGAATACAATGTAATGAAACCCGCCTTTTGACAGACTTATATAAACGCCGTAGATGACTTCTATTGATATTTTCCTTTCCTAATACTTGCTTTATTCATATAGGTATTGGTAAAATCTACCAGCCTTCGATGGTCATTATTGGCGTACATTTCGACAAACGATTTTGTTTGGTTTGGTTTGATTGGGTTAACGTCCTAATTACACGGCGTTCCTTAGCTACTGGAATAGCTGTACGTTGAGCCGGAGTCGGCGCATATGTATTTGCACCAATCACGGAGCTTCTTTTGGAATCATACGACTGGAGAGGAGCAATGTAGATCATGACCGTCATAGTTCTGAACGGGGTTGTCATCTTCACTCTCTTCATGCCACTAAAAACGAATATGAACAGGAATCTTACAAAGCAAAATAAGGCGAATGATCCGTGTGACACCGAAACCGATTTCAACCTGTCCACCGAGGAAGGAGCATTTTTGATTTCAGCAATGGGCGTATTCAACAAGATTGCGCGTGTTTTGATTGGCTACATCACAAACCAACCATGGGCTAACGGTTTGGTTATACACAAAACTGTTTTACTGATTGGCGACCTGGCATATAACAGAAAATGGCAGTATAACGGTAAAGGAGAAGATACGATTTTAAAACTGATACATAATGTATTTATAGTAATATATTATTCCTAGTGCCAGTACATATTGAAAACAAATATATGTATATCAACACTGTCGGCGTTATGATACAAGGATAATTGCTAATATCTAGTTAAATCTCAGTTTCCCTTTAGATAGGTTGATGGAGAGACTGTGTGAGGAGATATACAAGGGATGTCCCTGTTCTGATTATGACTAACACCATGTTTAACAGGAATTAATTCTTGCTAATCAGCACGTGGGGTTACTACACTTCCTTATGTTAATCAATATTGTGACTGCCGATGTAAAATGCATGAATTATCTCATAGCTCATATCTCGTTAAGACTCTTGTCCTGTCAGATAGGTTGATGGAGGACACACTCGAACTGGGTGGTATATGTCCGTGTCCTGATAATGAAGTATCATGTTTATGTTCTTTACCAGGAAAGTCATCTTGGTAAGGTTCATCTAGCATTATAGCCAGTCCATTTTACATATGACCTTGACCTTCGTAACCGGAAGGAGATACTATAGTGACCGATGGTTATACTTAACTTTGCGATTTTAAATCCATCCGCAACCGTCATATGAAACGTTCAGAGAAATACTGAAGTATCATTCTATAAGAGCCAGGGTCACTAAACACGAGTCTCAGTCACGATCACGCTGCAAGCAAGAACGTGGACCAAATTAACACTGCTGTGGTCTGGGAGAAGTAAACATCATACCTAGACTAATGTAGCAGGGTAAGTATTTCATCAGGTGTAAAATATACACTGATAGATGTTCTCTTTGTAAGAAAATATTTGACAGCCATTAGTTTAAATTTTAACTTGTATTTTTAAAGACTGTTCCTTCTTTTAAAAGGCTTTGTACGACAATAAAAAAAATGTTGAAATATACAATTTGTAACAGTATGTATATTATTGGCATTTTACTCAAGTGATTGATCATGTACAGCCACTGATTTTCACCGTAGACTTATTTTGCTGATGGAGGGTTTCTGTTTGTTTAATGTATATAACAATATTGACTACACATAAATATGTCTAATAAGTATATGTGTCTATTATCAATAATCTTATTCAGCTCTTCATCTGATGACATTCCTTTTGCATCATCGTCTTTCTAAGTATTTTCCTTTTTATCATTTTCACAGATTAATATTCTATGCAAATAACTATGATGAACTCCACTGAGAGTGAGCGGATGTCTGTGCTCTTGTCCACATTGCTGGAGAGGACTGTTACTGGTACAGACGAGATGGTTAACATCAAAAGAAAGGCAGTAGTATTAGACGAACGCTTTCAAACGTCTGATATAGTTGATATTTTTCTTACTGGAAGTAATGGAGAAGGAGTCTCTCTAAGCGGTTCGGATGTGGACGGAATGACTGTGTACAAGTGGGCAGAAGTAGTGTACCCTGATCAGCGTTTCTCTCAACACCTGACGCACAAATCTATTATATACATTCGAGAAGCAGAATGCCGTCCTGGTTATGTCAAGTTAGAGATAGGTCAACTTAAATTTCCATTTCAACAACTTTTTGATTCTACACTGGTTAGAATTGGCAATTCAAAGTTTATTTCCAGTGATATCTTCAGGGAGAAAATGGTCTCTCCACTGTCTAAACACACAGGCGTGCAATTTGAATCCAATGGACCAAGCATTTCGTATAGAGGGAATAGAGGAATCGGTGATTGTGACTTGGTTGCTTGCTTTCCATGTAACAGTTGGCCAAGGGAGGCTAACGAATGGATCACACGTACACGCCTGTATGGATGGCCGCATCAAACTTTGATAGACAAGATTGTAAACAAGGGATTTCACCTTGTCCCTGTTGGAGATAAATGTTCCAAAGATACATTTTTACAATGGCGAATCTCATTAGTAGTAGCAGAAAGATCTTTAGTTCATTCCTTTAGTCTCCTCCAAGTCAAAGTATACGTGTTGCTGAAACATTTCTTAAAACAAATAAAGGAGACATTGAAAGAAACCATTGGAGATGACGATATCTTGTGCTCCTACTTCCTAAAAACAATCCTGTTTCATGCAATAGAAAATTCAAGCCAAAGGTTCTGGCAAGACAAGAACCTTTTTTATTGTTTTTGGTTTTGCATCAACATTCTGCTTGGGTGGGTCAGGGCCGGATTCTGTCCCAATTACTTCATCCCAACCAACAACATGTTCCAGAGGAAAGTACACGGACAGCATCAACAGATACTGCTGGACATTTTGTATAACTACTCTGAGATGAAATGGATGTGCCTTTCAGTGGGAAACCAAAAACCTTCAATTTGGGAGTCGCTATGTGACACATCCATACAATCTCTGCTTGTAGTCCCATGGACTGTAGAATTTAAGATGTTGCATACGGATAGGGAAATTTTCACTGCTATATCAACGAGATTGTATCCCATGGAAGAGAATTCAAGCAATGCGTTTCACTTATTATCTACATCAAAGTCAGAATTTGAAGAGGTTTACACATACCATAATGCGATGAGTAGTCTCAGACGTCTTTCATCAGAACTGATTTCTGAGGAACTGTATGAAAACCGCGCTGCACCAGGCAACAAAACAAGGTACCGGAGACTGAGAAAATGTAAGTACTGGATATCCCCTGGTGCTTTAATGGGAACAGACGTGTTGCATCTGGCAACTTTTCATTTTCTGACTGGAAATTTTACTAAATGCCTTGGAATTAGCCGACGGGTAATGAAACTAGCAACATTCTTCAGAGAAAACGTGAAACAGGATCGAGATTTTTGGAAATTGCATTGGCAACCTCATGGCTGTACATTAGAGAGGCTTCAGAAAATATACACAGACTTCATCACCTTTCATACTAATGGCATATATCTTCCTCATCTCTGTCTAGAGGTGTCGACGGACATTCCACCTCTACCATATGTCCTCTTTCTGAACTTCTTGTGTTGCCATGAACTTGGAGACACCAGAGGGCGTGATGAAGCTTTACACCAACTAATACAGATTCAGTATCACAAGGAACAAGGAGGGCACAAGTTCTGGATCGTTCACACACTTCTGGGAATCTGTTATCAAATACTCGGGGACTATCAAAGGGCCATCAGGGCTTATTTGGAGTCATCACAATCACGGCTTCTATTTCTTCCGTTCAATCCTGCAATTGACAGGATAGCCATAGTGTATCTCTGCATGTATGTCTCACAGAGATCTGACAGAGGATAGATGCTGTGCATACACATGTATATGTATTGTGTGTTTCACAGAGTTTGACAAGGGAGACCTGTGGTGAATCAAATCATGTCCGACAGAGCTCAGACAGGGTCAACTGCGATGTATCTATGCATGTGTGTATAAAAAAGGTCTGGTAGAGTATAGCCGTGCTTTATCTAAGTATGAATGTCTCATAGAAGTCTTACATATGATTGCTGTGGTGAATATATGTTTGTATTACTTGTCTGACATATTAAAGTTGTGGTGTGTCTATTGGTGGATGTCTCATACATGTCTGCCATATATTAAGGGTAATGTAGTATGTATGTATGTATGTATGTGTGTGTGGGGTGGGGGGTGGGGTGGGGGGGGGGGGGTGTGTGTGTGAGTGTGTGTGTGTGTGTGTGTGTGTGGGTGTGTCATAGAGATATAATAAAGCATTGTTGCAATGTTTCTTTGTATGTCTCGCAGAGCCTTGGTAGCAGATAACTATGATACATATGTATGCATCTCAAAGATATCCCGGAAATGCCGTTATTGGATTCCTATTGGACCTCTTAACTTAGAATATCCTTTTTGACATTGTATAATTTCCAATAACACTGACAGAAGTCAAGCTTGCTTTGTTGGCTCTATCAACTTATCTTTTGAAGACTTCGCTTCTGCTCAGCGTCAGCATCCAGAAGATTGATATTGACTCTCACTAACATTTACAAGCCATACACTTTAAACTTCGGTTAAAATTGACAAATGTGTTTTAATCTAATAGAAATTATCTCATGTGATTATTCAAACTTTTGTGTAATATATAGAAATTAACTTGTGTCAACACTTAAGTGTTGTGTTGTATACAGGGGCTAACTTCCTTTACTCACTCAAGTGTAATAGGAGTTAACGCCCTTTAATCCATTAAGTGATGTATAACATCAGGATGTAACACACTTTTTAGCGGTTAATTAAGTCTATGAAATGATTGACCACCAAATGAAGTGCACGCTTTGATGATATCATACACAAATAACTATTTTTCATTCAAAGACAATTTCATCGGTTTCACGCATTTCATGCAATCACTCGCTACTGTTTTACATAAATTAGCGTTCTGTTCGCATTCAAATGGGATTAAATATAGTCTCATTCTGCAAAAATTGAAGAAATAGTCTTGTTGTAAATTAGACTTATTTTCGTAATCTTTCTGTAATAACTTTTAAAATTACATAATAGCGATTGAACCAGATAATAAACTGGTTCGATATAGAGGCTGAAAGCAAGAGTGTGCTCTATGGCAAAACTGGTTTTTCGGATCTCTATATAGACCATCCTTAAGATTAACCGGAGTAATCTCCCTTTTATCATTCATTTGTTGCATATTATGTGATGATTATGATTAAATTTCATCGTTTGGTAATTGGTTTAAGTTTTTAACAAGTGTCCTCAATAGGCTGCAGTTCAGTCTAATAATATGTTATTGTTTGAAATATTCTGCATGTTTGAATTCGTGAAAATTATTCTTTTCTTAAACTTTTCGACTTTATCTCCTTGATACAACCTTGTTAAAAATGAACTTTCAGGTTTTTACGATTATGAAGGTCAGGAAAGATACTACTGCTTTTTATGACAGAACATCGAATAAAGCATGAACCAATAAAACGTTGATAGTTTAAATGTCTACATTTGTTAGTGAACTTTTTGACAATAGTAATCTGAACTAGGAAACCCCCATGTTATTACTCAGTTACCATGTATGAGTGGAGTTGATCAATTAATCTAAATTAATTGATGTTTAAGATTCGACACGGGTATAATGTACTGAATGATTTAGTGATCGCTACATAGACCTCCGATTATAACCTTCTACTCATAATAATAGCTTGGAGGATCTTTGTTCATGTATTTGTGTCTGTCTTTTGGAGTTTACAGTTAATCCCAATTCATTCTCCAAACATTGATGGAGCTTGAGGTTTTTTTGTCAAGAGTGAGCCTGGAATGAAATAAATTTATGTTGAATATTCGGAGCTTTTTTTTTCATTGTGTGAAAACAAGAGTAAGAGTGAATATATCGCATAAAAGTCTTCGCTGACCACATCAAATTCATAATTATAATGGACTTTAAAACACTCTAAAGTATAGCTCTATTATATAACTAGTTCATAGATACTTAATATTTGTTGGGTTTTTTTTTTCAAATAATGCTGATGCATATTCCGTTCTGATACCACTACTGAATAGCGTAACATGGATTCCCAAATGTTAATATCCACTAAGTAGATCCGATAGGCGCGAAATATGAATTCTGTGAAATCAAATACCCGAGAACCAGCTCCGATTACCTCGAAATACTAGTGTGAAATTAAACAACTATATGCAGTAATCTTACTGTTCTTTGTTTTCAAATACATTCATTCACTCTGCCAAATAATATTCACCAATACATTCCGTCATAAAATAAAGAATTCATTACCATATAAGTTATACCCGTTTAGTTCGGCCTTCTAAATTACACCTCTGATAACTAGAGGTATTTAAGGAAGTAAAATCGTTGTTTGTTTGTTTGTTTATAAGCTACGACTAGCGCCATGACCATTGTTCTGTACAAGGTATAAATTGGAACACGGTGTTAACTTAGCAATACCTGCTTTCAGTGCCCCAAAGTGATCTCGGTTACGCGTATGTAGTTTTGACCAAAACACGATCTTCATTAATTCTAGAATTCCCAAACGGCGTGGTAATCACGGGATATTTTGTAATTTCAATGATAGGTGAGTACCGTTAATATATATGTGGATATATCTAAAAAAACTTATTTATGTAAACATGCATAGAACAGATAGGCAATAATCCAGTAAAACTATATATAGATATTCGGACTACTGAAGACAATCGAAACTTGTTGAGTATTTGTTATAATCTTCTGTTTAGAATGCAAACTATACCCTAACAACACACTGGTATTACTATGATGTTGTGGCAAGGCATGTTATGTCGAAAAAGATCATTTATATAGTTTAATGCCTGTAATCATTATGTGAAATAATATTACAGATGGATACAAAGTTATTGTATGTTAACTGTTAAGATGTATTTAGGCAAAAATACGAGTTTTCCAGTAAACCCCCATGAAAATTAGTTACGTTAGTATTGTCACGTAATGTAAAACAACAAGCGTTCAGAAGCAAATTATTGAGACGCGAGGAGATTCAATAGCGAAATTCAAACTATTCGCAAAATATTTGCGTTTATTTCATATGTATCATATCACACAATCAAAAATATGTCTAGTTGATACATATTGCCTTTGATGTCAGATATCTATTTAACTCTTAATGGCGTCGCTCACATATGTAGAGATTTAGCTCAGAGCTCCAGCACGTGTGCAAAAATAAGTATGCAAATCGTCAATGACGTCACCCTTGGAACGACTACAGTAAACTAAGTAATTAGCATAATGATTTAAATACGCTACAAAGCGTTATGTTTATAAATACATCACAAACAAGCATTGCCTTGCCTTTTGAAAACATGTTCCTTTTCCAGAAAATGTAAATTAATTGAATTTTTAATGTTTGTTAGTAACCTTGAAAATAAGACAAATTATTATGTAAACATAAAAGCACGTATATTGTTCCCATTTGTAAGTTTTTTTCTTTATGTGTGAGCCAGCATAGGTTAGTGTACAATATGACTGAATTATTCGCTTTTTCCTGTATATTCACATAACTCCCATCAACAAAACAGCGGCCAATATGACACAATTTGTTATTTATACAAGAGTATATGTCTTAATTGCTCATTATACACGAAATCAAAGTCATTTGACATGGAAGTTACTGATGTTATCTTTATTATGGCTATTTAGTTGGAAACAACATTCTCGATAACAACGTTGTTTGGCTTATTCCCAATGTGTGGAAGTTTAAAGTAATCCGAATTCATTTCTCAAATTTTGTTGGAGATGGAGGTTTTTGTCCATTGTGACTCTTATTATTGTGTAAAAACAGGTAAGTGTGGTATATATATATATATATATATATATCATATAATTAGTTTTTCCTGTTCCTGACCATGTTATGTTAATAATATGACACACAGATATCACCACTTTTGTGGTAAGTAGAATAACTCACTCATATCCGTGTCATATTTAACTAATTTAATTAATTTGATACGATTGTAACATTTCGCAATTTTCAATTTTATTTTATATACATGGGTTGTTGGAAATGATGTCTAAAGCCAAAATACTTTAATTTGCTAGAAATGTATTAAGACTTCCCCTCTATGTAGGTCCGTTTGTTCTTGTATGTTTAGTGTTAAAGTTAGAACGTAAAAGCTTTAAAAAGAATTTTTGTGAATATTTCAAGTTTGAACCAGCTAACACGAACATCATCTACACATTGTACCATACTCTGTCACTAGAATATTAGAAATATAAATAAAATCTAGCTTTATGATTTAGTTTTTAGGGAATGAATTATATAACCCATTGAAATGTTAATAGGTACCGATTGAAATGATAGGAAAACCGGACGGCGGATGGGGATGGATGGTCGCGTTTTTCTCTTTTATACTCAACGTATTGATTACCGGAATCTTTCTTACGTATGGAATTTTCTTCCCGGAATTCCTCAAGCATTTTAATGAAAGCAAAGGAAAGACATAACTTTTACATTCGGTACTTGGTGGGACATGTTTTGTTTCTGGTGAGCTGGAGTGTTTCACCTGCATTTTTTAAATCCTAAACCAAAATGTTACATACAGGTTAAAACAATAAGTAGGTACAATTGTATCAAACCAACATTTTTTGAAGTGTTAATGAGGCATTAAATAACATAAAATTCAGAAAAAATATCTGACGTAACATTTATCTGCATGTAGTGAAAAATAATGTAATACCTGATGAAAGAATACGTTGAATATTTATCTAGGTCCTGTTGTCAGCGTCTTGGTGAAAAAGTATGACATTAGGAAGGTGGTCGCTGTTGGAACTGCGGTAACCAGCGGCGGACTTTTCCTTTCCTCGTTTTCCCAATCCCTGAATGTATTGTTGAACCTTTACAGCATAGTGGGCGGGCATAGTGGGCGGTATGTGCATTGGTATCAGTTTTAATAAGTGGTAAGAATGTACAGAAGAAAAATTCAAGGCTCTTATAATGGTAGTTGATATCACGCCCTTTATTAGACCGAGACCATTAAATCGAACGATAAAAGGCCAGAGGACGGCTGGTATCTGGCCAAAACTGAAATATGCAACTAAAATCAACCTATCAAGCAATTGTATCCATGTATGTTTCCATGTCGTTGTGTGTGATGACGTTTTCATGATTATTATGGTCGGTGCGATCTATGATGAGGTGTCAGCAAACATTTCTCATATGTTCACCTTATCTACACTTACCTCTGATTCAGCTATCATGCATCCAGCTTTTCCGTCTTTGCACATTGTTTAACATGTTAAAAGCTTGAATCCGGGTAGGACTGGCATTAGAACAAAAAATTAAAACAGAAGAAAGTAACGATATTAACTCCAACCTTGATTTAAGCTCAAAATCAGAAATTTAATTTTTAGAGTTGGAAAGACTAAAATCTTTGTAATGCGTAGAAATTTGAATTCCTGATAACATCACAAAAAAAGTTAATCGGCGGCTGAAAAGTGTATCTTTAAATTTCAGAAGGTAGCATATTCAAATTTCTGTTAGAAAAGAATAAAACCTAAAATGTATAGAAGCCCGCCTATTTATACGTATACTTGTAAATGAACGCTGTAGATGACTTCTATTGATTCGTTCCTTTTCTATGATATTATTCATTTCTATAGGTATTGGCATTGGTATAATCTACTTACCTTCGATTGTGATCATTGGCGTATATTTCGACAAACGACGAGCTTTAGCTACGGGAATAGCTGTTAGTGGAGCCGGAGTCGGCGCCTTTGTCTTTGCACCAATCACGGAGCGTCTTTTGGAAACATACGGCTGGCGAGGAACAATGTGGATCATGTCCGCTATAATTCTGAACGGTGTTGTCGTCTCCTCTAGTTTTAGACCAATAGGAACAGACATGAACAGGAACGTTACAAAAATAAATAATGTGTATGATATGTGTGATACCGGAACCGATCGGAATGCCGGCGGATGTTTTAGACAATTTTGTTTATCAATGAAAGACGTGTTTGACTTTTCGCTTCTTAAGAGCCCCATCATGTTGTTGTATGGAGCTTCCTGTCTCCTCGTCATGTTTGGCATGATATCATAGGTGTGCATATAATAAGATATTGTAGTTCAGTAAAATCTGCCAGTACCAAAAGTTTCCTTTTTAACTCTGTAAATTTGTATGACGAAGTGTAAAATGTACTGTACTGACATACATTGCAGGATTTTTCATTCCGTCGAATCTCCTTCCTTTTTGAGCGAATGATGTCAATCTGTCTACCGAGGTGGGAGCATTTCTGATTTCAGCCTTGGGCGTATCCAACATGATTGGGCTATTTTGATTGGCTATATCACAGACAAACCATGGGCTAACTGCTAGGTTATAAACAATACTGTTCTACTGATTGGTTGCCTGGCTACGTGTTTTGTACCATTCTACACCACAATTGCGACTCTTGTCATATATGTTGTTGTCTTTGGAATAGCTATGGGTAAAAATAAAAAAAAATAAATAAATAAATAAAAAAAAACCCACCTTGTATAAACATCCGAACTTAGTTTGCTTATATAAACAGATTTACCTGTAATATACCTGTTTTTGACAGCA
This sequence comes from Pecten maximus, assembly GCF_902652985.1. NCBI lineage: Eukaryota > Metazoa > Mollusca > Bivalvia > Pectinida > Pectinidae > Pecten > Pecten maximus. The sequence goes on along the minus strand of NC_047022.1, from coordinate 7,483,534 downwards.
TATTAACATTAGATAAAACAATCTTTTGTGAACCTTAGAATTCTTATTATTGTGTCCTATAATTAATCAATAGTGCTTTTAAAAATACGGAGTTAGTATGTCAATCGATTTCTAAATAAATACCATTGATCATTTTTATCGTAATTGCCATTTGTTTTCCTCTAGAATTCATATAAATAGGAGAAAGGCCAAGGACAGTATTGCTTTTTTCATATATTCAAATTTCATAAACTCGGCATTGAGTACACATATACAACAGTTTATTTTGTTTTTGATAAATAATATCTTTTATTCTTTATACATTTAAATATTGTAATGACGTATCATTTTAATTGTAAATACAGCGGTTTTCATCCTGCTCGGAAGTATTTTGATGGCAGAACTGTTGGGGGAACATAGACTCAACAGTTCGTTTGGATTGGCCGGACTCAGCATGGGTCTGTCGACATTTGTGGGGTCACCTTTAGCAGGTACAATCCACATGTTGTAGTACGGTGCGTGATGGTCCCTAAATGTATGTTATAATCCACATGTTGTAGTACGATGTGTGATGTTCACTAAATGTATGTTATAATCCACATGCTGTTGTACCATGTGTGACGGTCCCTCAATGTAGGTTATAATCTACATGTTGTTGTACGATGTGTGAGGTTCCCTAAATGTATGTTATAATCCACATGGTGTAGTACGATGTGTGACGGTCCCTAAATGTATGTTATAATGCACATGTTGTAGTACGATTTGTGATGGTCCCTAAATGTATGTTATAATGCACATGTTGTAGTACGATGTGTGACGGTCCCTAAATGTAGGTTATAATCCACATGTTGTAGTACGATGTGTGACGGTCCCTAAATGTATGTTATAATACACATGTTGTAGTACGATGTGTGATGGTCCCTAAATGTATGTTATAGTCCGCAATTTGTAGTACGATGTGTGATGGTCCCTAAATGTATGTTATAATCCACATGTTGTAGTACGATGTGTGATGGTCCCTAAATGTAGGTTATAATCCAAATGTTGTAGTACGATGTGTGATGTTAACTAAATGTATGTTATAATCCACATGTTGTAGTACCATGTGTGATGGTCCCTAAATGTATGTTATAATCCACATGCTGTAGTACGATGTGTGACGGTCCCTAAATGTATGTTATAATCCACATGTTATAGTACCATGTGTGACGGTCCCTAAATGTAGGTTATAGTCCGCAATTTGTAGTCGATGTGTGATGGTCCCTAAATGTAGGTTATAATCCACATGTTGTAGTACGATGTGTGATGGTCCCTAAATGTAGGTTATAATCCACATGTTGTAGTACGATGTGTGATGGTCCCTAAATGTATATTATAATCCACATGTTGTAGTTCGATGTCTGATGGTCCCTAAATGTATGTTATAATCCACATGTTGTAGTACGATGTGTGATGGTCCCTAAATGTAGGTTATAATCCAAATGTTGTAGTACGATGTGTGATGTTAACTAAATGTATGTTATAATCCACATGTTGTAGTACCATGTGTGATGGTCCCTTAGTGTATGTTATAATCCACATGTTGTAGTACGATTTGTGATGGTCCCTAAATGTATGTTATAATCCACATGTTGTAGTACGATGTGTGACGGTCCCTAAATGTATGTAATAATCCACATGTTGTAGTACGATGTGTGACGGTTTGGTTTGGTTTGGTTTATTTTGTTTAACGTCCTATTAACAGCTAAGGTCATATCCACATGTTGTAGTACCATGTGTGATGGTCCCTAAATGTATGTTATAATCCACATGTTGTAGTACGATGTGTGACGGTCCCTAAATGTATGTTATAATCCACATGTTGTAGTACGATTTGTGATGGTCCCTAAATGTATGTTATAATCCACATGTTGTAGTACGATGTGTGACGGTCCCTAAATGTATGTTATAATCCACATGTTGTAGTACGATGTGTGACGGTCCCTAAATGTATGTTATAATCCACATGTTGTAGTACGGTGCGTGATGGTCCCTAAATGTATGTTATAATCCACATGTTGTAGTACGATGTGTGATGGTCCCTAAATGTAGGTTATAATACACATGTTGTAGTACGATGTGTGATGGCCCCTGAATGTATGTTATAATCCACATGTTGTAGTACGATGTGTGACGGTCCCTAAATGTATGTTATAATCCACATGTTGTAGTACGATGTGTGACGGTCCCTAAATGTATGTTATAATCCACATGTTGTAGTACAATGTGTGACGGTCCCTAAATGTATGTTATAATCCACATGTCGTAGTACGATGTGTGACGGTCCCTAAATGTATGTTATAATCCACATGTTGTAGTACGATGTGTGACGGTCCCTAAATGTATGTTATAATCCACATGTTGTAGTTCGATGTCTGATGGCCCCTGAATGTATGTTATAATCCACATGTTGTAGTACGATGTGTGACGGTCCCTAAATGTATGTTATAATCCACATGTTGTAGTACGATGTGTGACGGTCCCTAAATGTATGTTATAATCCACATGTTGTAGTACGATGTGTGATGGTCCCTAAATGTATGTTATAATCCACATGTTGTAGTACGATGTGTGACGGTCCCTAAATGTAGGTTATAATCCACATGTTGTAGTACGATGTGTGACGGTCCCTAAATGTATGTTATAATACACATGTTGTAGTACGATGTGTGATGGTCCCTAAATGTAGGTTATAATCCACATGTTGTAGTACGATGTGTGATGGTCCCTAAATGTAGGTTATAATCCAAATGTTGTAGTACGATGTGTGATGTTAACTAAATGTATGTTATAATCCACATGTTGTAGTACCATGTGTGATGGTCCCTTAGTGTATGTTATAATCCACATGTTGTAGTACGATTTGTGATGGTCCCTAAATGTATGTTATAATCCACATGTTGTAGTACGATGTGTGACGGTCCCTAAATGTATGTTATAATCCACATGTTGTAGTACCATGTGTGATGGTCCCTTAGTGTATGTTATAATCCACATGTTGTAGTACGATTTGTGATGGTCCCTAAATGTATGTTATAATCCACATGTTGTAGTACGATGTGTGACGGTCCCTAAATGTATTTTATAATCCACATGTTGTAGTACGATGTGTGACGGTTTGGTTTGGTTTGGTTTATTTTGTTTAACGTCCTATTAACAGCTAAGGTCATATCCACATGTTGTAGTACGATGTGTGATGGTCCCTAAATTTATGTTATAATCCAAATGTTGTAGTACCATGTGTGATGGTCCCTAAATGTATGTTATAATCCACATGTTGTAGTACGATGTGTGACGGTCCCTAAATGTATGTTATAATCCACATGTTGTAGTACGATTTGTGATGGTCCCTAAATGTATGTTATAATCCACATGTTGTAGTACGATGTGTGACGGTCCCTAAATGTATGTTATAATCCACATGTTGTAGTACGATGTGTGACGGTCCCTAAATGTATGTTATAATCCACATGTTGTAGTACGATGTGTGATGGTCCCTGAATGTATGTTATAATCCACATGTTGTAGTACGATTTGTGATGGTCCCTAAATGTATGTTATAATCCACATGTTGTAGTACGATGTGTGACGGTCCCTAAATGTATGTTATAATCCAAATGTTGTAGTACGATGTGTGACGGTCCCTAAATGTAGGTTATAATCCACATGTTGTAGTACGATGTGTGACGGTCGCTAAATGTATGTTATAATCCACATGTTGTAGTACGATGTGTGACGGTCCCTAAATGTATGTTATAATCCACATGTTGTAGTACGATGTGTGATGTTAACTAAATGTATGTTATAATCCACATGTTGTAGTACGATGTGTGACGGTCCCTAAATGTAGGTTATAATCCAAATGTTGTAGTACGATGTGTGACGGTCCCTAAATGTATGTTATAATCCACATGTTGTAGTACCATGTGTGATGTTCCCTAAATGTATGTTATAATCCACGTGTTGTAGTACGATGTGTGACGGTCCCTAAATGTATGTTATAATCCACATGTTGTAGTACCATGTGTGATGTTAACTAAATGTATGTTATAATCCACATGTTGTAGTACCATGTGTGATGTTAACTAAATGTATGTTATAATCCACATGTTGTAGTACCATGTGTGATGTTAACTAAATGTATGTTATAATCCACATGTTGTAGTACCATGTGTGACGGTCCCTAAATGTATGTTATAATCCACATGTTGTAGTACGATGTGTGATGGTCCCTGAATGTATGTTATAATCCACATGTTGTAGTACGATGTGTGACGGTCCCTAAATGTATGTTATAATCCACAAGTTGTAGTACGATGTGTGATGGTCCCTAAATGTATGTTATAATCCACATGTTGTAGTACGATGTGTGATGGTCCCTAAATGTATGTTATAATCCACATGTTGTAGTACGATGTGTGATAGTCCCTAAATGTATGTTATAATCCACATGTTGTAGTACGATGTGTGACGGTTTGGTTTGGTTTGGTTTATTTTGTTTAACGTCCTATTAACAGCTAAGGTCATATCCACATGTTGTAGTACGATGTGTGATGGCCCTAAATTTATGTTATAATCCAAATGTTGTAGTACCATGTGTGATGGTCCCTAAATGTATGTTATAATCCACATGTTGTAGTACGATGTGTGACGGTCCCTAAATGTATGTTATAATCCACATGTTGTACGATTTGTGACGGTCCCTAAATGTATGTTATAATCCACATGTTGTAGTACCATGTGTGATGTTAACTAAATGTATGTTATAATCCACATGTTGTAGTACCATGTGTGATGTTAACTAAATGTATGTTATAATCCACATGTTGTAGTACCATGTGTGACGGTCCCTAAATGTATGTTATAATCCACATGTTGTAGTACGATGTGTGATGGTCCCTGAATGTATGTTATAATCCACATGTTGTAGTACGATGTGTGACGGTCCCTAAATGTATGTTATAATCCACATGTTGTAGTACGATGTGTGATGGTCCCTGAATGTATGTTATAATCCACATGTTGTAGTACGATGTGTGACGGTCCCTAAATGTATGTTATAATCCACATGTTGTAGTACGATGTGTGACGGTCCCTAAATGTATGTTATAATCCACGTGTTGTAGTACGATGTGTGATGTTAACTAAATGTATGTTATAATCCACATGTTGTAGTACCATGTGTGATGTTAACTAAATGTATGTTATAATCCACATGTTGTAGTACGATGTGTGACGGTCCCTAAATGTATGTTATAATCCACATGTTGTCGTACGATGTGTGATGGTCCCTAAATGTAGGTTATAGTCCGCAATTTGTAGTACGATGTGTGATGGTCCCTAAATGTATGTTATAATACACATGTTGTAGTACGATGTGTGATGGTCCCGAAATGTAGGTTATAATCCACATGTTGTAGTACGATGTGTGATGGTCCCTAAATGTATGTTATAATCCACATGTTGTAGTACGATGTGTGACGGTCCCTAAATGTATGTTATAATCCACATGTTGTAGTACGATGTGTGATGGTCCCTAAATGTATGTTATAATCCTTATGTTGTAGTACCATGTGTGATGGTCCCTTAATGTATGTTATAATCCACATGTTGTAGTACGATTTGTGACGGTCCCTAAATGTATGTTATAATCCAAATGTTGTAGTACGATGTGTGATGGTCCCTAAATGTATGTTATAATCCACATGTTGTAGTACGATGTGTGACGGTTTGGTTTGGTTTGGTTTATTTTGTTTAACGTCCTATTAACAGCTAAGGTCATATCCACATGTTGTAGTACGATGTGTGATGGTCCCTAAATTTATGTTATAATCCAAATGTTGTAGTACCATGTGTGATGGTCCCTAAATGTATGTTATAATCCACATGTTGTAGTACGATGTGTGACGGTCCCTAAATGTATGTTATAATCCACATGTTGTAGTACGATTTGTGATGGTCCCTAAATGTATGTTATAATCCACATGTTGTAGTACGATTTGTGATGGTCCCTAAATGTATGTTATAATCCACATATTGTAGTACGATGTGTGATGGTCCCTAAATGTAGGTTATAATCCAAATGTTGCAGTACGATGTGTGATGTTAACTAAATGTATGTTATAATCCACATGTTGTAGTACCATGTGTGATGGTCCCTAAATGTTTGTTATAATCCACATGCTGTAGTACGATTTGTGACGGTCCCTAAATGTATGTTATAATCCACATGCTGTAGTACGATTTGTGATGGTCCCTAAATGTATGTTATAATCCACATGTTATAGTACCATGTGTGACGGTCCCTAGATGTATGTTATAATCCACATGTTGTAGTACGATGTGTGACGGTCCCTAAATGTATGTTATAATACACATGTTGTAGTACGATGTGTGATGGTCCCTAAATGTAGGTTATAATCCACATGTTGTAGTACGATGTGTGATGGTCCCTAAATGTAGGTTATAATCCAAATGTTGTAGTACGATGTGTGATGTTAACTAAATGTATGTTATAATCCACATGTTGTAGTACCATGTGTGATGGTCCCTTAGTGTATGTTATAATCCACATGTTGTAGTACGATTTGTGATGGTCCCTAAATGTATGTTATAATCCACATGTTGTAGTACGATGTGTGACGGTCCCTAAATGTATGTTATAATCCACATGTTGTAGTACCATGTGTGATGGTCCCTTAGTGTATGTTATAATCCACATGTTGTAGTACGATTTGTGATGGTCCCTAAATGTATGTTATAATCCACATGTTGTAGTACGATGTGTAACGGTCCCTAAATGTATGTTATAATCCAAATGTTGTAGTACGATGTGTGATGGTCCCTAAATGTATGTTATAATCCACATGTTGTAGTACGATGTGTGACGGTTTGGTTTGGTTTGGTTTATTTTGTTTAACGTCCTATTAACAGCTAAGGTCATATCCACATGTTGTAGTACGATGTGTGATGGTCCCTAAATTTATGTTATAATCCAAATGTTGTAGTACCATGTGTGATGGTCCCTAAATGTATGTTATAATCCACATGTTGTAGTACGATGTGTGACGGTCCCTAAATGTATGTTATAATCCACATGTTGTAGTACGATTTGTGATGGTCCCTAAATGTATGTTATAATCCACATGTTGTAGTACGATGTGTGACGGTCCCTAAATGTATGTTATAATCCACATGTTGTAGTACGATGTGTGACGGTCCCTAAATGTATGTTATAATCCAAATGTTGCAGTACGATGTGTGATGTTAACTAAATGTATGTTATAATCCACATGTTGTAGTACGATTTGTGATGGTCCCTAAATGTATGTTATAATCCACATATTGTAGTACGATGTGTGATGGTCCCTAAATGTAGGTTATAATCCAAATGTTGCAGTACGATGTGTGATGTTAACTAAATGTATGTTATAATCCACATGTTGTAGTACCATGTGTGATGGTCCCTAAATGTTTGTTATAATCCACATGCTGTAGTACGATTTGTGACGGTCCCTAAATGTATGTTATAATCCACATGCTGTAGTACGATTTGTGATGGTCCCTAAATGTATGTTATAATCCACATGTTATAGTACCATGTGTGACGGTCCCTAGATGTAGGTTATAATCCACATGTTGTAGTACGATGTGTGTGACGGTTTGGTTTGGTTTGGCTTATTTTGTTTAACGTCCTATTAACAGCTAAGGTCATATCCACATGTTGTAGTACGATGTGTGATGGTCCCTAAATTTATGTTATAATCCAAATGTTGTAGTACCATGTGTGATGGTCCCTAAATGTATATTATAATCCACATGTTGTAGTACGATGTGTGATGGTCCCTAAATGTATGTTATAATCCACATGTTGTAGTACCATGTGTGATGGTCCCTAAATGTATGTTATAATCCACATGTTGTAGTACGATGTGTGATGGTCCCTAAATTTATGTTATAATCCAAATGTTGTAGTACGATGTGTGATGGTCCCTAAATGTATATTATAATCCACATGTTGTAGTACGATGTGTGATGGTCCCTAAATGTATGTTATAATCCACATGTTGTAGTACCATGTGTGACGTCCCTAAATGTATGTTATAATCCACATGTTGTAGTACGATGTGTGACGGTCCCTAAATGTATGTTATAATCCACATGTTGTAGTACGATGTGTGACGGTCCCTAAATGTATGTTATAATCCACATGTAGTACGATGTGTGACGGTCCCTAGATGTATGTTATAATCCACATGTTGTAGTACGATGTGTGACGGTCCCTAAATGTATGTTATAATCCACATGTTATAGTACCATGTGTGACGGTCCCTAGATGTATGTTATAATCCACATGTTGTAGTACGATGTGTGACGGTCCCTAAATGTATGTTATAATCCACATGTTGTAGTACGATGTGTGACGGTCCCTAAAGGTATGTTATAATCCACATGTTGTAGTACCATGTGTGACGGTCCCTAAATGTATGTTATAATCCACATGTTGTAGTACGATGTGTGATGGTCCCTGAATGTATGTTATAATCCACATGTTGTAGTACGATGTGTGACGGTCCCTAAATGTATGTTATAATCCACATGTTGTAGTACGATGTGTGATGGTCCCTGAATGTATGTTATAATCCACATGTTGTAGTACGATGTGTGACGGTCCCTAAATGTATGTTATAATCCACATGTTGTAGTACGATGTGTGATGCTCCCTAAATGTATGTTATAATCCACATGTTGTAGTACGATGTGTGACGGTCCCTGAATGTATGTTATAATCCACATGTTGTAGTACGATGTGTGACGGTCCCTAAATGTATGTTATAATCCACATGTTGTAGTACGATGTGTGATGCTCCCTAAATGTATGATATAAAAGAAACAGAATACCGACTCGTGACCGAAATAACAATAACAAGAAAACAGGAAAATCAAAACATCTGCCAGGCGAACCATGTTACCAGTAGTTGCGGCTTACACCTAAGTTATGATGATTGTAACTGCGACGTTTACTAATGTCATTTTAGTGCTTCCTTTATATTTTAATATGTATAGTTTGTAATAAATGATAAAAAAAATGATAAGAAAAAATGATAAAAAAAATTAAATTGATAAAAATCTTACTCAAGCAACGATTTCGAATTGTATTAATTAGTAAACGCTGTTTTCTGTTCAGGAGCATTGTCGGACATCAGTGACAACTACAATGTGGCATTCTACTTCGGTGGCATCACTATTGTACTAGAAGGCTTAATTTGTCTGCCACTCAGACGGATTTCAAACTGGGAACAAAGTCGGAGAAAGATTTCAACTTATGTGATACATATAACGATGATCAGAAAAACAAAAAGCCAGATGTAAAAATAGTATCCGTCAAGAAGACGTTATCCGTATTTACACTATCAGATTCCACAAGAGATAGAAACTGATCTTTATTTACGTTCTCCCCTGATAATTGGAGAGAAGAAAATACCATGCATAACATACTTCAAGAAATTAAAAAAAATAAAATTCAGATGAAAAGATGGTGTCATTTTAACGTTTAATCCTCATTGGGAAATGAAATAGTTACTGTCATCTAACTTATCACTTCACGTTCCATATTACACGTTTCAGTATGTTCAAGCTCCTCCCAATGCGGTGGCCGACACTTTAACACTAGCCCTCCACCTCTGGGTGGGCAGTTCGAAACCTACGTGGAGCAGTTGCCAGGCACTGACCGTAGGCCGGTGGTTTTTCTCCGGGTACTCCGGCTTTCCTCCACCTCTAAAACCTGGCACGTCCTTAAATGACCCTGGCTGTTAATAGGACGTTAAACAAAAACAAACCAAACAAACCAAACCTCCCAATACTTATTGTTATGCACCACTCACTATTTTCACCACATCGGCCGTTATCGAACCTCTGCCGGTGAAACCTGGGCACTATATGTTTCCTCGTATGTAGGTACCGTCAAAGTTTGTCAGCACACTACTAGCTGTATTGTTTGTAGCGTTTTGATAAAACGCCACACAGTGATAAAAGACAATAATATATCGAACGTGTTCGAGTTTTAGGGTTCAAGTGTCAAGTTCAACGTCACTCTTTCTATTTTAGTACGGACCGTAGGTGGCATATATAGCTTAAACAATACTATATAATATAATTGTCTGTCTAGGTTACTCAAGGTGATATCTACCTGTGACTCTCTTATTGTATTTTTATTGGAAAATCCAGTTGCTATTTATCTGGGACATTCCAATGGCTTTTAACCTGGGACAACCAGTTGTTATTGATCTCGGACATTCCAATTGCTTACATTTACACGGGACAATCTAGTTCCTATTTGCTTTTGGCACACGTTGTGTTACACTATAACGTCTAGTTGATGTATTTATTCCTAGGATTTATATCCATGTCTTTCGGCAAATTTGGATTTTTTCTTTTAAAGCAAATATAAAAGCCCATGTTAGCCTATTTGAAATGTTTTTGCATTATGTTTTTGTGGACGAGTATAAAGAGAGAAAGGGCTAGATCAACCAGTTTCACCTGTACAAAATACAGAAGCACAATGTGAGATCCGATGTTTATTTGGAAGTTAATAAAACTAAGACATCACATGCGACGATATGACCGACTCGCAGTTTACTGCAAGACCAACAAATTGACGAAGAATTATTATTTAAATTTGTTATTGACCTTGAAGAAATACAGTATTACATTTAGCCCCAACCGAGTAAATTAACTTTTTTATTTCGAAAACCGTATTCAAACTCGAGGTTAACTGCATAATAAACAGTATTGTTAGCGACTTGATTTTCCATGACAATTACAATATGCCTCGGTCGAGCATTTCAATCTGGCTAATTCGTAGTTGTAAATGGGATCCGGTCACCTAAATACGACCGGAAAGTTGATTTGTCCTAAACATTGTCACTATTGACACTTCTAGTGTGGTACATATTGGTCGTTATGTTATCACTAGTTTGGTACATATTGATCGTTATGTTATCATTAGTGTGGTACATAATGGTCGTTATATTATCACTAGTGCGGTACATATTGATCGTTATATTATCACTAGTGTGGTACATATTGGTCGTTATATTATCACTAGTGTGGTACATATTGGTCGTTATATTATCACTAGTGTAGGTACATATTGGTCGTTATATTATCACTAGTGTGGTACATATTGGTCGTTATATTATCACTAGTGTGGTACATATTGGTCGTTATATTATCACTAGTGTGGTACATATTGGTCGTTATATTATCACTAGTGTGGTACATATTGGTCGTATATTATCACTAGTTTTGTGGTACATATTGGTCGTTATATTATCACTAGTGTGGTACATATTGGTCGTTATATTATCACTAGTGTGGTACATATTGGTCGTTATATTATCACTAGTGTGGTACATATTGGTCGTTATATTATCACTAGTGTGGTACATATTGGTCGTTATATTATCACTAGTGTGGTACATATTGGTCGTTATATTATCACTAGTGTGGTACATATTGGTCGTTATATTATCACTAGTGTGGTACATATTGGTCGTTATATTATCACTAGTGTGGTACATATTGGTCGTTATATTATCACTAGTGTGGTACATATTGGTCGTTATATTATCACTAGTGTGGTACATATTGGTCGTTATATTATCACTAGTGTGGTACATATTGGTCGTTATATTATCACTAGTGTGGTACATATTGGTCGTTATATTATCACTAGTGTGGTACATATTGGTCGTTATATTATCACTAGTGTGGTACATATTGGTCGTTATATTATCATTAGTGTGGTACATATTGGTCGTTATATTATCACTAGTGTGGTACATATTGGTCGTTATATTATCACTAGTGTGGTACATATTGGTCGTTATATTATCACTAGTGTGGTACATATTGGTCGTTATATTATCACTAGTGTGGTACATATTGGTCGTTATATTATCACTAGTGTGGTACATATTGGTCGTTATATTATCACTAGTGTGGTACATATTGGTCGTTATATTATCACTAGTGTGGTACATATTGGTCGTTATATTATCACTAGTGTGGTACATATTGGTCGTTATATTATCACTAGTGTGGTACATATTGGTCGTTATATTATCACTAGTGTGGTACATATTGGTCGTTATATTATCACTAGTGTGGTACATATTGGTCGTTATATTATCACTAGTGTGGTACATATTGGTCGTTATATTATCAATAGTGTGGTACATATTGGTCGTTATATTATCACTAGTGTGGTACATATTGGTCGTTATATTATCACTAGTGTGGTACATATTGGTCGTTATATTATCACTAGTGTGGTACATATTGGTCGTTATATTATCACTAGTGTGGTACATATTGGTCGTTATATTATCACTAGTGTGGTACATATTGGTCGTTATATTATCACTAGTGTGGTACATATTGGTCGTTATATTATCACTAGTGTGGTACATATTGGTCGTTATATTATCACTAGTGTGGTACATATTGGTCGTTATATTATCACTAGTGTGGTACATATTGGTCGTTATATTATCACTAGTGTGGTACATATTGGTCGTTATATTATCACTAGTGTGGTACATATTGGTCGTTATATTATCACTAGTGTGGTACATATTGGTCGTTATATTATCACTAGTGTGGTACATATTGGTCGTTATATTATCAATAGTGTGGTACATATTGGTCGTTATATTAATACTAGTGTGGTACACATTGGTCATTATATTATCAATAGTGTGGTACATATTGGTCGTTATATTATCAATAGTGTGGTACATATTGGTCGTTATATTATCAATAGTATGGTATATATTGGTCATTATATTATCACTAGTGTGGTACATAACCGCGTCCTGATGAAGAATTTTCATGTTCTTGTTAACCAGGAAATATCCTTTCGTTAACATAAATTGCCAGGAAATTCCCGTCTTATCATTAGTCATATAGGTTCAGTTGTTATAACATTGTAACCCTTCTACTTTTAAATTGGTCTTGACCTCCATAACCTAATGGAGACATTAAAGTGATACCACTCAAGTACGTCTGGCTATTTTTTTCTCCAATAGAAATCCGCTTAAAATTTCGCTAACGTCATATGTGATGTTCCGAGAAATACGGAAGAACCTGATTGTAAGCGTCAGGGATACCAAAACGATGCAGTGTCACGATCACACTAGAGGTCGAATCAAAATAATACTGATGTGGTCTCAGAGAATAAGACATCATACCAAGACAATGTAGTCTGGTAAGTATTTCATTAGACGTAAGATATACACTTAAAGGTGTTTTCTTCGCACGTAAGTATTTTCAATATAAAGATTATTTTTTGAAGTTTTCCCTTCTTTTTACAGGTTTTGGATAACAGTATAATTCTTTGAAAGCTACAATGATTGATATTTTGTATATTGTGGGTATTTGATAAAATGTTTTATTAGATGTAACACATACACCTTCAGTAATAAAAATGATAAGGATATACAGCTTTTATAAAGCGCACTCATTAAGGGAATAAATATTGTGTTTTTATCATTTTTTGGTATTTACAAATATGACGTGCGCCATGTTGAGATATCGGTAACAAACATCCAGTTTACACACAAGTAAACAATATAAAGCAAGAATTATTCCTTATATTTATATTTTAAACTGAGTTTTTGTTTAACGCTATCAAGATATTGAATCATCATTTTTTATCTGAGTTTTACAAATAGACGTCACAGCAATTAATGGAATCGTTATAGGACTGATTCAAATTTTGCAAGAAAGGTTGTCAACTACAGGAATAAACAATATATAGTTCTTCATGAACATCGTTTTTATTGACTCCTGTAATATATTTCAAACATTGTATTTATTCAGCGTTATATTGAAGTTAATTATATTATACTCCATTCATATTGTTTTGGCAAAAATGTCAAAATAGAACCATAAATTCACACTAATTGCGCAAATGTACATCGGTCCTGATATGCACAATGTATCCTACGCATAAAATCAGATATTTACACACTGAGAACGATGTTTTGGATAGCAAGGTTATATAACAAACATCGGAAATGTAAATATTTGCAAAATTACTCTTATGCTCTTGAGATCACACAATATACTTAGATATTTCATCAGTAAAATTATTTCACAGTCACTTGTTTACATTGTGGAAGCATTTTTTAATTGCGGGTTTTTGTTTATTTCTATATTATGAATCAATTTGCTGAGTCGTCTTTCTTTTACTTATTGATCATTTTTTCACAGATTAACATTCCATGAAAATAACCGTGATGAACACCAGTGAAAGTGAGCGGATGTCTTTGCTCTTTTCCACATATCTGGAGAGAAAGTTTACTGGTACGGAGCAGATAGTTAAGAACAGGCAAAAGGCAGTCGTCTTAAATGAACGTTTGGCATCTTCTGATACCACGGATATCATCCACACTGGAAGTTACTCAGAAGGATGCTTACAAAAAAGTTCTGATGTGAACACATGTTGGTACTCAAGTGCGCAGCAGTATTGTACCCTGATCAGCGTATTCCTCAACACGTGATACACAAAACCAATATGAACATTCGAAAAGCAGACTGTCGTCCTGGTTATGTCCAGTTAGAGATACGTCAACTAAAATTCTCGCTTCACCCTCTCCTTGATAATTCACTAGTTAAAATGGAAAACGCAACGTTAATTTCCAGTGATATCTTCAGGGAGGAAATGGTCTCTCGCACATCTATACACACAGGCGAGCAATTTCAATCCAGTGGACCAAGCAGTTCTTATAGGGAACAACCAACCAATTGAAAAAATATATTTTTGAAACAGCCCCTGTGTAAAGAACGTTGAGCCAAGGATAAAATGTCTGGCAGCCACTGATTGGCCAGTATGTTATGAAGTGAGAAAATAGATATGTAGCCTGATAGGTAACTATCAATAAGAAATGTTGATATAAATTTCTTAAGTCCGATTGTTTTTTTTTCCCAAAAGTTCACGTAATAATAGTAAACAGGTAAACATTTAAGATTTTTGAGAATTTTTACTGCGAAATTCACCTATTTTCAAAATGGCTACCCTGGAGAAAATTTGAGCTGAAGGACCCAACTTTTTTTTTTGATTAGGTGTTATATCAGACCCTAAACTTTTGTTATAAACCATAATCGTCATATTTAATTCAAGAATTTGAATGAAATAATCCAAAACGTTAACACTAAGGTCTATGGGAAAACAATTGGTTGGTTGGTCTCTACATATAGCTACCGCATATGACATTTTGTGCCATCTAGCGTCCCTGGAAACCAGATGATGGGACCGACTAGCACATTTTCGGACGGGATTCTCATCTTGGAGGCATTGTAGCAGAATTTAGATAGAAATTGAGATTCAGGGGGGATTGATGATGAAAATATGACACATGTAGTGTTACAAGGAGGACCATAGACCGGACAGATACGGACATACATTCTATATTTCAATTGTAGCGGTATATAGCGTGGCTCGGGGTACGGTGGTATGCTGGTTGTACTGCTGGCACTACCCCGGTTCAATGTGTGGGTGTGTGTCTGGTTGCTCTGTTGTCACTACCCCGATTCGGTATTCGGTGATATGTTTGGTTGTTCTGTTGTCACTACCCCAGTTCAGTGTTTGGTGATATATCTGGTTATTTTTTGTTGTCACTTGCCCGGTTCCGTGTTCTGTGTCTGTGTTTCGACTCTTTTATCTAAATAATGGCTCCACTCCTAATTTTTTTTCTCGTTCGGCCTTTTTTTCTTCATTTTTTTTTACAAAAAGACCAGAAATTAGGGGGTGGAGGAGATAACATTGAGTTATCTCCCCCTCATCTTTATTCTATATCTTATTTGTTTATATTTCTGAGTAGCACGATTTCTATACTTGGCTATTAACCAAAAGCCATCACTTTAAATTCAAAGCTTATCAAGATATTAAAATTTACATTTCAAAATTAACTCAATTTTAATGTGGTTTTCTCTTAAGAATTTCATATCCGGTACCAATAGAAGAATCAACCTACCAGCCTAAGACTTGCAGTCAGGCACTGCATATTTTGATAGCATATCCTATGGTTCTATCCTGTTCCAGAAAAGTTATCTTTGAAAAATGTGAAAGATGCTATAGGGAACAACCAACCAATTGAAAAAATATATTTTTGAAACAGCCCCTGTGTATAGAACGTTGAGCCAAGGATAAAATGTCTGGCAGCCACTGATTGGCCAGTATGTTATGAAGTGAGAAAATAGATATGTAGCCTGATAGGTAACTATCAATAAGAAATGTTGATATAAATTTCTTAAGTCCGGTTGGTTTTTTTCCCAAAAGTTCACGTAATAATAGTAAACAGGTAAACATTTAAGATTTTTGAGAATTTTTACTGCGAAATTCACCTATTTTCAAAATGGCTACCCTGGAGAAAATTTGAGCTGAAGGACCCAACTTTTTTTTTGATTAGGTGTTATATCAGACCCTAAACTTTTGTTATAAACCATAATCGTCATATTTAATTCAAGAATTTGAATGAAATAATCCAAAACGTTAACACTAAGGTCTATGGGAAAACAATTGGTTGGTTGGTCTCTTATAAAGGGTGTAGTGGAATCGGTGATAGTGACATAGTTTATTGCTCTCCGTATAACAGTTTGCCAAGGGAGGCTAACGAATGGATCACACGTACACGTCTACATGGATGGCCACAACAAACCTTGATAGACGATTGTGAACAGTGGATGCCATCTTGTTCCAGTTGGAGATAAATGTTCAACAGATACATTTGTATAGTGGAGAATCTCATTGGCAGCAGCAGAAAGATCTTTATTTACTCATTTAGTCACATCCAGCTCAAAGTGTACACACTGCTGAAATATTTCTTCAATCAAATAAAGAAGACATTAAAAGAAACAATTTGGGATGACGACATATTGTGCTCCTACTTCCTAAAAACAATCCTGTTTTATGCAATATAGAATTCCAGCCAAATGTTCTGGCAAGACAATAACCTATTTGATTGTTTTTGGTTTTGCTTCACTATTCTGCTTGATTGGGTTAGGGCAGGGTTCTGTCCAAATTACTTCTTCTCAGCCAACAACATGTTTCAGAGGAAATTAAATTGACAGCATCAGCAGATAAAATTTTGGCCAACTACTCTCAGATGAAATGGATGTGCCTTTCAGTAGGGCAACTTCTACATACGTTCAATTTCGGAGGGGCTATGTGACACATCCATACTAGCTTATCGTGTAATACCAAAGACTGCAGAACAGATTAATATGAATCAAGACAGAGACATTTTCTCAGTTTTATCAACGAGATACCGTAGCATACATGAGAAAACCAGCAATGCACTTTACTTATTATCTGCATCAAAGTCAGAATTTGAGGAAGTTTACACTTACCACTGTGCGATGAGCAGCGTAAGATGTCTGTTATCCGAACTGATCCCTAAAGGACTGTAAAAATAGCGCTGCACCGAGCAAAAAAACTTCATACCGGAAATTGAGAAAATGTAAGTACTGGATTACCCTGGTGCTTTAATGGGCACTGACGTGTTGTATTTGGCAACATTTCATTTTCTGACTGGAAATTTTACTAAATGCCTTGTAATGAGTAGACGGATAATGAAACTAACAACATTCTTCAAAGAAGACGGAAACCAGGGTCAAGATTTTTGGACATTGCACTGGCAACCTCATGGCTGTACATTAGAGAAGCTCCAGAAAATATACAACAATTTCATCGTATTTCGTCCGGAAGACATGTATCTTCCTCATCTCTGTCTAGAGCTGCTGAAGGAAGTCCAACCCATACACATCCCACCTCTACCATATGTCCTCTTTTTGAACTTCTTGTGTTGTCATGAGCGTGCAGACACAAAAGGACGTAATGAAGCGTTGCATCACCTGATACAGATTCAGTATCACGATGAACAGGTAGGACACAAGTTCTGGATCGTCCACACACTTCTGGAATTTGTTATCAAATACTTGGGGACTATCAAAGGGCCATCAGGGCTTATTGGGAGTCATCACAATCACGGGCTCTATATGATTTGTTCAATCCTGCAATTGACAGGATAGCCATAATGTATCTCTGCATGTATGTCTCACAGAGATCTGACAGAGGATAGATGATGTGCATACACATGTATATGCATTGTATGCTTCACAGTCTGGCAAGGGATAGCTGTGGTGTATCAAATTATGTCTCACAGACCTCAGACAGGGTCAACTATGGTTTATATATGCATGTATATCTCACAGAGGTCTGACAGACTATAGTTTTGTTTTATCTAAGTATGATTTTTTCATAGATGTCTAACATAGAATAGCCGTGGTGAATATATGTTTGTATTCCTTAGAAATGTCTGACATAGTAAAGTTGTGGTGTGTGTATTTATGCATGACTCATAGATGTCTGTCATATATTAGCGGTAACGTATTTAAAGATTGTCTGGCAGAGATTTGACAAAGGTTTGATAGAGGACAGCTACTGTATAGCATATCAATGTATGTATTGGTTCGTATTGCTAAAAAATAGTGTTCAATAATGTCTCTGTCCCTCCCCTAGTGAGACATGCAACATTCCATGAATTACTTGCTAGAGACATGAATCCCTCATGCAAGATGGTCCTGAGTTCGATTCCTATTGGACCTCTTGACTTAGAATGACCTTTTTTATATTGTATAGTTGCAATGAGACAAACAGACGTTAAGCTAAAGTTGCTTTGCGCTATCAACTAATCTTTTGATGACATCGCTTCTGCTCAACGTTAACCATCAGATTGACTGTCACTTACAGTTACAAACCGTACTCTCTAGTGAAAATTGACAAAAGTGTTTTCAATCAATAGGAATTATCTCTCTGGAATTGATCAAATGTTTTGCAATACAATGTATTTTACTTTCTTTAACACAAGAGTACTGCTTGATACATCTCCCTTGAATTACTGTTTGGATTTTGTGTGAAACACTTAGGAATTAACTCCCTTCAGCACTCAATTGTTGTGTTGTATACAGTGGCTAGCTTCCCTTACTCAGTCGAGTGTTGTATATTATAAGGAGTTATATCCCTTTAATCACTAAAATGTTGTGTAATACTTGAATTTGGAATGTAACACACTTCATTCATTTAATCTGTGTAAGAAGTGATTGGCCTTGAAATAAAATGAAATGATGGCATTTTTTGCATTTGTTTTTGTTTTTTTTGTTGCTGTTGAAATTATTGGTTCGGACTTGGTTTGGATTTGGTTTGGACTTGGTTTACACGAACAAGACGTGAAAAAACTTCTTACCGAAGAATAGCACGCGGAAGATTTCAAACAAGGCTATCGATTTGTCAATTTCAAAGTCATTACGCACAGAAAAAAAGACTTTTTTTGTTAATAAGAGTTATTTTCGTTATTTATCTTATTTTAGTTTTAAGATTCAATTATAACGTTGAACGATATCAAATATTCTTTGGATGTATATGTCGAAAACAGAAGTGTACCATGTGATAGATATGCTTTGCTTTTCTATACATATCAATCCTAAGCTATACCGGAGTTATCTCCCCTTTTTATCATTTAGTTATTGTGTATTATGCGATTATAATACATTTTAATCGTTATTTTACATCCGACGCCTCGTCAACAATTGGGTGAAGTTTTGGTTGCAAGCTTCTTCCGTGCAAAAGAATAATACATTATGCTCGAATTTGTTTGCATGTTGAATTTGTATAAAATAATATCAAATATCTATCATCGACTCTTTGATAAAAACAAAACTTAATGAAAACAAATAAGTGGGTATTTTGCATAAGTCAAATATCTTTATAAGCCCCTCAACAATGGACAACGGTCTGCATATAAATATCATAACACTATTGATAATGATCATCAGGTCTAGTATAGGTATATAGCATTGCGACACGAATTTTACATGTGTATACTGTAAAGTATCACTTATCTCACTAAACAAGTATAAGCTAAAAAAAAAAAAAAATTAAGAGTGGTTCCAAAGGTATATGTATCTTTTACAACAAAGCAGAGTATGTGTACAAGTTTGATCTGACTTGTGCAAACGGGGATTAGCTTATACAGAAGAGACCTGTATATTAAGGATACTTTTGATATGTCCCTTTGGTGTCCTTTATAGACAGGTTCGGCTGTACATTATTGTGTCCAGCTATGATTTCGTTTTGATGATAAACATGGTCGGTTGGTTTTGGCCTTTTACGACGTGTCAACTTTTTAGTTTATTTGGCCTTCTGTGTCCTGTATTGAAAACGTTGAAAGGGCGGGTAAGATTAACATTAAAACAACAGACGATACTGGAATTAAAGCATCTCTCTCTCTCTCTCTCTCTCTCTCTCTCTCTTACAAATAAAAATATGTTTAAATCAAGAGAGCAAAAGGTCGCATTTGCGATCACCAGGGCAGATTGTAAGAATTGTGCAGTCACTAATGCTACCTGGCCCTAGTATCCTTGTACTTTTTTCAGTGGTCACCATGCAAATCTATATGATACATTTTATTAACCCTATTGTTATATTATGCTGCCTATACGGTTAATACATTTTATGCTTCTCTAAAACCAGGACCATAAATATTCCGAAATTTAATAATAAATGATGATACTCAAAAACAGAGTCAACATATAAATGTCGCAAAAAGCTGTGATCCAAGTCATTAATTGATATGATTCCATGTCCATATAAGGGAACAACCAACCAATTGAAAAAATAGATTTTTGAAACAGCCCCTGTGTATAGAAAGTTGAGCCAAGGATAAAATGTATGGCATCCACTGATTGGCCAGTAGGTTATATAAGCGAGAAAATAGATATGTAGCCTGATAGGTAACTATCAATAAGAAACGTTGATATAAATTTCGTAAATCCGATTGATTTTTTTCCCAAAAGTTCAGGTAATAATGATTAACAGGTAAACATTTAAGATTTTTGAGAATGTTTACTGCGAAAATGACCCATTTTCAAAATGGCTACCCTGGAGAAAATTTGAGCTGAAGGACCCAACTTTTTTATTTATCAGTTGTTATATCAGACCCTAAACTTTTGTTATAAACCATAATTGTCATATTGAATTCTGGAATTTGAATGAAATACTGCAAAACGTTAACACTAAAGTCTATGGGAAAACAATTGGTTGGTTGGTCCCTATAATACAAGTTTGTATAATGATGATACGTACATTTATTGATATTTCCGTGTTCCTAGCATTCTTGTTTGCAGTAATTCCTCCATTTCGTTAGTATCTCTGTTCATCTGCAATTCACAAACAACCGGAAGTTGAATTGATTTTGAGTATTAGGTATGGCTTGATTATGATGTCAGTATATATGTCATTTTCTTTGTTCTCATCTCAGGACAATTTCTACCAAACAACCAATTGGCCCGGAATGACTTGCTTCAGGGTTTGTTCAAATGAATGACCTCGACCTACATTCGAAAAATCAAGGTTCAAATGTGCATAAACAAAGAAAAAAAAACCGCCAGGACTTTTCCTCAATAACCAAAAACACATAAGATTAAGATACAAGGCCAGTATCATGCTGAGATAAAGTGCAAGTTTTGTTAAAATGAATTAAATTCACTTACTTTCTAGGTCATTGGGGTCATATGTATTAAAATGTTTAAAATCGAGGACATGATATTACACAAGTCGCACGCTAGAATAGAAATATACTGCAAGAGAAACTTCGTTTACATGAACTTTTAATGTCAAATTGGAACTGTGTATTTTCTGCTTCGGTTTAAAGAAAATACTTATATATTTCTTTCCTCATTGAACACTCCATTCGCCATACCTTGGGGTTTGCTCTATTGCGTATGTACACCAGATTCATGATATAAATCTACTTGTCTAAACGGAATTGATTTGTGTCCTTATTTTATAACCTGGTAACGCATACATTGTGGAAATATAGGTTTAACGAGATCGATTAAAAAAGATATGCTCTGCTTATTATCAAACTTTACACAACTTACAGCTTGTCACCATCTGTCTCGGTATCATATGCATGAGAGGTATCCGGAGTATTAAACAGTCAGTAGTTATTGCTATACACGAAGCATAGAATTTCCCCCTTTGTGATGATCCAAGAGCTATGTCAATATACAGAGCAACTTTTTTTTATTTACTAAAATAGAAGTTACATAGCATGTTGTATAGTAATTATACAGCTCGAAATATAATACAACATGGATGCGATTCAAGTCAAACTTCAATATTTTTGTTACTTTGATAACGAGAGGACACCGCTTAACTCGATATGAAAAATTAGTTCCGATGGTAAAATTAAGGTACAACTTTACCTAGTTACCCCGAACATGTGAGATATCTCGAAGTTTTTATGATACTACTAAGTTTGATATCAAGAGATTCCAGTGTACAATACAAAAGACACTCGAATAGCAGCACCTTAAATGAACAATTTGGTGTTATATGCAGTTTATTTAGATGTTGAATAAGGAAAAATCGCTATTGGACTCATTGCTGATGATAGAGTTAAAAAATGTCAAATTACATCACGCTTTGTTGGTATGTTTTATCATACACCTACTGTATATCACAGGGGCTTGGCACGATTTTCCAAATGATGGTCCATATATATATGTATTATAGTGTCATACGATTTTCCAAATGATGGTCCATATATATATGTATTATAGTGTCATTGACACTATAATACATATATATATGGACCATCATTTCGAAAATCGTGCCAAGCCCCAGTGCTGTATATGGTATCAATTGGAACACGGTGTTCGAGTCATCATACCTGGATTCAGTGTTCATACATAGGTCTCGGACATTCCGAAGGGTATTATTATAACAATTTTTTTTCCACAAATATATATGCTCTGATTATTATCAAATCTTACACAACTTACAGCTTGTCACCGTCTTTCTCGGTATCATTTATGAAAGGTATCCTGAGTATTATACAGTCAGTAATTATTGCTTAACACGAAGAATAGGATTCGACCCTTTGTGATGATCCAAGTGCTATGTTAATATACAGAGCTTTTTTTTAACTTAAATATAAGTTACATAGCATGTTGTATAGCAATTATAATTATACAGCTTGAAATGTGATACAACCTGGACGAGATTCAAGACAAACTTAATTATTTTTGTTATTTTGATAACGAGAAGACACTGCTTAACCCGATATGAACAATTAGTTCCGATGGTAAAGTTAAGGTACAGTTTTACCTAGTTACTCCGAACATGTGGGAGGTAAGTTTTTATGACTAAATTCATTTAATTAATTTAGGTCTTCAAAAAATATATCCCGGATGACAACTGGAATTTCAGTGTTAAAAAAACATGTTTTGTTGGTTTATTTTATCACACACTTACTGTAAAGGGTATAAATTTGAGTACGGTGTTCGCTTTACCATACCTTGATGCAGTGTTCATACACAGGTATCGTTCATTGCGTAGGGAATTGTTCCAACAAGTCAACTTTATTCATACTAGAACTCCTCAACGGTGTTGTTACTGCAAGATATATTTTGTGATTTCAATAATTGATGAGTACCATTTATATAACAAATGTAGACAAAACGTACTTGGATCTACTAGAAATGTCTGAAACCGGACGTAGAACAGATTTACTAAAACCCAGGACACAATTCGTTAAATTTTATGTTCATAGTAGCACTGTTCAAACAATGGATATTTAGCATCCTCGTGCAAAATTTGTAATACTAAACGACACAATAGTAAACTATGCTGAAACCACACAAAGGCAGATATTGCCGAAAAAAGAACATATTAAATTTAATAATTATCATAGATGAATACATCGTTATTGTCTTTAATCTTTGAAGATAAAACTAGGCAAAAATAAGAGATTACCACCAACCCATTATAATTTTTTTTTAGTTTCATACCCCGATGAAACTAAAAAAAAATGACATCAATGCTTAAATGAATAACAAGTACATAAAAAAATTCAACGAGAAACAAAATATAACAGTTGTTAAGAAGCAAAAAATATAAGATGCGTAACAGTGGAGAATGAAGGTCAGGGGAGTTTTACCAAAGTTTAGTGGTAGGATGTATGAGAGCGAGAGGATGATTGTTCTATACCTGGCGGGGGAAGTTTTATTTTTAATTTTAATTTTTAATTTTAATTTTTTTTATCAATCATCCCTATCTCTATTACCAATGTAAAAATAAAGACCTTGTTAAATAAACTTTCAACGCCAAATTCGATGGGCACATGATAATATGACCTTTGAACGTACGGTTTACAATTTTCAAGAACCGGAAGACGGATAGAACCTGTTTACCTGCCTACTGATCCGGATAAAGGACAAAACTTAAAAAAGAAAAGAAAAAAAAAGAAATGTTTTAGCATGTTGTATTAATTACTTTGTTTGTAACGTTAATTAAATAAAACACTCTTGTTAAGCATTTGAAATTTATTTTGAAAAATACACTGGCAAATACCATGCTGTGTCTATTTTTCACTTGAAGCCATTTACTGTCAAAAAGGGCAATGTCTTACTTCAATGTTGGTTATTATTATGAGTCGATTATTTGCTACAGATAGATATATACTAAGTATTGCCAAGTTATAAAACATCCCCTACCGGCCCCGCTAGCTATTATGATTATTTACAAATATCTCAGGAAAAGAAGCTGCTAGGCCGCTTACAGGGATTTTCTTAAAGTAGCATGACACAACAACCCTGAAACTCGAACTTGTCTTAGACATTATGGTTCATTATCATTGCGTGAGATGAATACATCGTTATTGTATTATATCTGTGAAGATATATCAAGGCAGAAAATATAAGTTTACCACCAAACCACCATGCGTGACGTAAGTATTCATTACCATTACAAACAAAATATAAAGTAACAGTGGTTAAAAAGTAAATGATTTATCCCTGACGCAAAGATACGTGAAAGTGGAGAGTGGAAGTTAGGAGAAATACCCTATAGTTTAGTGGTACGATGTTTGCCTTGAGAGCGAGAGAATGATAGTTCGAGGCCCGGCGCGGCAGGTATTTCTCATCAATAATTTCACGAACAAATATAAAAAGCCAGACCTTTTGAATTAAACATCTTATTAAACATTCATCACAACATATGATGGACCCATGATCATCTGGCCTTTGAACTTGCGGTTTACAATATTCAAAAATACGGAGCTAAATTAAACCTGTTTACAGCCTACCGATCCCGAATAAGAACAAAACTTAACCAAAATATTGAAGAGCATTTACATATTGTATACATTACTCCTAGTGTAACATTGATGTAATTCTACCTCAATATTCTTTGTTATTCCACTCTCGGGTCATTACAGAAACGTGCAGATTGTTAGATTTATATTTGTTGTATACCAATAGTGGTATACGACTTTCCGATCTTTTAATGGTGGAAAAGTTGAAGTTTGACCGGAACTACTTTTTTCTCGCGTGCTTTGTTTCCACATGTTTGTTCCACGTACTCGTTTGTTTACGTCGTCTGCTGTCAATATATACATTGTCAACATGGCTACTGTGAACAAAGATATGATTAATATTGGCGACAGTCATGTTATGCGATGGGGGAAGGGGTTATCAAGGCAATCTCAAAAGCAGATGGAAATTTGGATTCGGATCAAATGAAATAGCAACAGTGGCCTATATAGTTTCTTCATCATTACAGCAGCTAATTATATCCAAACAAAAAGATTACAAAAGACAGTTGCTAAATCTCATATCTTTCGAAACTTTTGAAAATGATAAACTCAGTGAAATAAATATATATTCAACAACCCCTCGTTGTGTAACCTCTATTTATACACCATTGTTTAGTATTTGAAATATATCATAGACACACTTACAGATACCATGCTATGATTGTTTGCCAAATCAATCACACACACATGTATTGTCGAAAAAGAGCAATGGTTGAATTAAACATCGGTAATTGATATGTGGCAATTATTTCAAAAAGGAACATCGTTATTATATTTTTTTTAAATGGATTTCTTCAATATTACAAGAATACTAAGCATTGTCGAACCGTTAAATGTCCTCTATCGGCCACCGCTAGCTATAACTATGGTTATTAACAAGTCCCCACAGGTATGAAGACTATTGACCGCTGAGAAGGATTTTCTAACTGTCATAATTGTGCTTTTGACTCAACAGAACTGAAAATTGAACTCCTTTATCATTTCACGAGAATTCATCCCCCTAGGAATGAAGCCGCAGGAGTGTGGACTATTTTTACTGTACGATTAAGGCGTAGGGTGCAAAAAACGAAAGCAATGATTTTTTGTCACTAAATGATGCATAAACTGTGTATTTCCCGTCTGAAACTTCTCAATTTACCAAAAAGGGGAAAAAGAAGAAGAAGAAAAAAGTAGGTATGATAGGGATACTAGAGTAGAGTATAGAGATGGGTGGGTTGGCTCGAATCCAAGCTGTTATGTTACTGGTATACATATTGTATTTGAGGCGGCATAAGGGGGGAGGGGCCGAGTGAATGGTTAAGAAATGTGAAACAAGTGCATGCTGGTCAAAAAAGAAGAGATGTGTGCTATTAAGGCATGTGCTTATAGTTGACTTTGACCGAGGATGGAAATTGAATGTGGATGCGGGATCAATTGGTGTTTTTTCGAGTTGGCATATTGATATTACTTTAATTGTTATGCTGCATATTGGCGTATTTCACATGTTTTGTGAGATCCTGACCATTTGGTATTTTCATTCGTGTCTAAAACAGGCCTCGCCTTGCATCTAAAACAGAAACAGTTATGTTCTATCAATCTAGGGATTTCTGCATGCTTTACCTAATTGCTAAGCAATTCTATAGCAAGGTCGACCGAGGCTACATACTCACATACGACTGCATATTATTCACAATTCGATAAGGCAAGCAGACGTGTATACACTGCTTCATATCAAAATAAAAATGACAACCACGGTGGACAAATATAAATAAACACCAACAAATGAAAAAGGATAACAGCTTTATTATAGTGATCGATTACAAACCCAACAGTTATGAAAGTATTTTGTTGCCTGGCTCCTTTTAAATCTGATATATCTAAATATCAACTCGTCGAAAACCATGGGATTATGTTCGAGGTAAAACAAGGGAATTACAACAAAAATATTTACAATGGAATTTATAGTTTAACAGTCGGTGTGCAACAGGTACAAACAGCTGGAGTGTCACAGTCAGATACAAGTTGTAGTGTCCCGGGTAAATACCAGTTGGTGTGTCACAGTCAAATATCAGCTGTTGTGTCACAGGTAAATACCAGCTGTTGTGTCACAGGTAAATACCAGATGGGACGTCTAAGGTAAATACCAGCTGGACCGTCACTGGTAAAATAAATACCAGCTGGTGTGTCACAGGCAAATACCAGCTGGTGTGTCACAGGTAAATACCAGCCGGTGTGTCACAGGTAAATACAAGCTGGTGTGTCACAGGTAAATACCAGCCGGTGTGTCACAGGTAATTACAAGCTGGTGTGTCACAGGTCAATACAGGCTGGTGTGTCACAGGTAAATACAAGCTGTTGTGTCACAGGTAAATACCAGATGGGACGTCTAAGGTAAATACCAGCTGGACCGTCACTGGTAAAATAAATACCAGCTGGTGTGTCACAGGCAAATACCAGCTGGTGTGTCACAGGTAAATACCAGCCGGTGTGTCACAGGTAAATACAAGCTGGTGTGTCACAGGTAAATACCAGCCGGTGTGTCACAGGTAATTACAAGCTGGTGTGTCACAGGTCAATACAGGCTGGTGTGTCACAGGTAAATACAAGCTGGTGTGTCACAGGTAAATACCAGCTTGAGTGTCACAGGTAAATACCAGCTGGTGTGTCACAGGTAAATACCAGCTGGTGTGTCACAGGTAAATACCAATCGGTGTGCCACAGGTAAATACCAGCTGTTGTTCATAGGAAAATACCAGCTTGAGTGTCACAGGTAAATACCAGCTTGAGTGTCACAGGTAAATACAAGCTGGACTGTCACAGGTTAATAACAGCTGTGCTGTCACAGGTAAATACTAGATGAAATGCCACAGGTAAGTACCAGCTGGAGTGTCACAGGTAAATACCAGCTGGTGTGTCACAGGTAAATACCAGCTGGAATGTCACAGGTAAATACCAACTGGTGTGTCACAGGTAAATACCAGCTGGAATGTCACAGGTAAGTACCAGCTGGAGTGTCACAGGTAAATGCTAGCTGAAGTGTCACAGGTAAATACCAGCTTGAGTGTCACAGGTAAATACCAGCTGGACTATCACAGGTAAATACCAGCTGGATGTCACAGGCAAATACCAGCTGGAGTGTCACAGGTAAATACCATCTGGAGTGTCACAGGTAAATACCAGCTGGAGTTTCACAGGTAAATACCAGCTGGTGTGGTTTGGTTTGGTTTATTTTGTTTAACGTCCTATTAACAGCTAAGGTCATTTAAGGACGGCCTCCCGTGCGTGCGACATGCATGCGTGTGGTGAGTGCGTATGTGTGTTTTGGGAGGCTGCGGTATGGTCGTGTTAAGTCTCCTTGTGATAGGCCGGAACTTTTGCCGATTTATAGTGCTACCTCACTGAAGCATACTGCCGAAGACACCCAGCAGCACACCCCACCCGGTCACATTATACTGACAACGGGCGAACCAGTCGTCCCACTCCAAATATGCTGAGCGCTAAGCAGGAGTAGCAACTACTATTTTTAAAGACTCTGGTATGTCTCGGCCAGGGGACAGAACCCAAAGCCTTCCTCACAGGGGCGAACGCTCAACTAAAGGCCAAAAGTGAGGCATTGTCAAGGAAGACATTAAGAAGAAAAAAGTTGTTAAGAAAGAAGAGAAAAGATAAGATCCCAAATTTAGTCGCCTCTTACGATCATGCAATGGGGGCAGCAGGCACAATTCTTACGCCCTACCTGCAGGGCAGCAGCTGGTGTGTCACAGGTAGATACCAGCTGGTGTGTCACAGATAAATATCAGCTGGAGTGTAACAGGTAAATACCAGCTGGACTGTCACAGGTAAATACTAGCTGAAGTGTCCCGGGTAAATACTAGCCAGAGTGTTACAGGTAAATACCAGCTGGACTGTCACAGGTAAATACCAGCCGGTGTGTCACAGGGAAATACCAGCTGGAGTGTCACAGGCAAATACCATCTGGAGTGTCACAGGTAAATACCAGCTGGAGTGTCACAGGTAAATACCAGCTGGTGTGTCACAGGTAAATACCAGCTTGAGTGTCACAGGTAAATACCAGCTGGAGTGTCACAGGGAAATACCAGCTGGTGTGTCACAGGTAAATACCAGCTGGAATGTCACAGGTAAATACCAACTGGTGTGTCACAGGTAAATACCAGCTGGAATGTCACAGGTAAGTACCAGCTGGAGTGTCACAGGTAAATGCTAGCTGAAGTGTCACAGGTAAATACCAGCTTGAGTGTCACAGGTAAATACCAGCTGGACTATCACAGGTAAATACCAGCTGGATGTCACAGGCAAATACCAGCTGGAGTGTCACAGGTAAATACCATCTGGAGTGTCACAGGTAAATACCAGCTGGAGTTTCACAGGTAAATACCAGCTGGTGTGGTTTGGTTTGGTTTGGTTTATTTTGTTTAACGTCCTATTAACAGCTAAGGTCATTTAAGGACGGCCTCCCGTACGTGCGACATGCATGCGTGTGGTGAGTGCGTATGTGTGTTTTGGGAGGCTGCGGTATGGTCGTGTTAAGTCTCCTTGTGATAGGCCGGAACTTTTGCCGATTTATAGTGCTACCTCACTGAAGCATACTGCCGAAGACACCCAGCAGCACACCCCACCCGGTCACATTATACTGACAACGGGCGAACCAGTCGTCCCACTCCAAATATGCTGAGCGCTAAGCAGGAGTAGCAACTACCATTTTTAAAGACTCTGGTATGTCTCGGCCAGGGGACAGAACCCAAAGCCTTCCTCACAGGGGCGAACGCTCAACTAAAGGCCAAAAGTGAGGCATTGTCAAGGAAGACATTAGGAAGAAAAAAGTTGTTAAGAAAGAAGAGAAAAGATAAGATCCCAAATTTAGTCGCCTCTTACGATCATGTAATGGGGGCAGCAGGCACAATTCTTACGCCCTACCTGCAGGGCAGCAGCTGGTGTGTCACAGGTAGATACCAGCTGGTGTGTCACAGGTAGATACCAGCTGGTGTGTCACAGATAAATATCAGCTGGAGTGTAACAGGTAAATACCAGCTGGACTGTCACAGGTAAATACCAGCTGGTGTGTCACAGGTAAATACCAGCTGGAATGTCACAGGTAAATACTAGCTGAAGTGTCCCGGGTAAATACTAGCCAGAGTGTCACAGGTAAATACCAGCTGGACTGTCACAGGTAAATACCAGCTGGTGTGTCACAGGTAAATACCAGCCGGTGTTTCACAGGTAAATACCAGCTGGACTGTCACAGGTAAATACCAGCTGGACTGTCACAGATAAATATCAGCTGGAGTGTAACAGGTAAATACCAGCTGGACTGTCACAGGTAAATACCAGCTGGTGTGTCACAGGTAAATACCAGCTGGAATGTCACAGGTAAATACCAGCTGGTGTGTCACAGGTAAATACCAGCTGGAATGTCACAGGTAAATACTAGCTGAAGTGTCCCGGGTAAATACTAGCCAGAGTGTCACAGGTAAATACCAGCTGGACTGTCACAGGTAAATACCAGCCGGTGTGTCACAGGGAAATACCAGCTGGAGTGTCACAGGTAAATACCATCTGGTGTGTCACAGGTAAATACCAGCTGGACTGTCACAGGTAAATACCAGCTGGAGTGTCACAGGTAAATACCAGCTGGTACGTCACAGGTAAATACCAGCTGGTGGGTCACAGGTAAATACCAGCCGGTGTGTCACAGGTAAATACAAGCTGGGACGTCACAGGTAAATACCAGCAGGTGTGTCACAGGTAAATACCAGCTGGTGTGTCACAGGTAAATACCAGCTGGACTGTCACAGGTAAATACCAGCTGGACTGTCACAGATAAAGATCAGCTGGAGTGTTACAGGTAAATACCAACTGGACTGTCACAGGTAAGTACCAGCTGGTGTGTCACAGGTAAATACCAGCTGGAATGTCACAGGTAAGTACCAGCTGGAGTGTCACAGGTAAATACCAACTGGTGTGTCACAGGTAAATATCAGCTGGAGTGTCACAGGTAAATACCATCTGGAGTGTCACAGGTAAATGCTAGCTGGAATGTCACAGGTAAGTACCAGCTGGAGTGTCACAGGTAAATACCAACTGGTGTGTCACAGGTAAATACCAGCTGGAATGTCACAGGTAAGTACCAGCTGGAGTGTCACAGGTAAATACCAACTGGTGTGTCACAGGTAAATACCAGCTGGACTGTCACAGGTAAATACCATCTGGAGTGTCACAGGTAAATGCTAGCTGAAGTGTCACAGGTAAATACCAGCTTGAGTGTCACAGGTAAATACCAGCTGGAGTGTCACAGGTAAATATCAGCTGGAGTGTCACAGGTAAATACCAGCTGGAGTATCACAGATACATATCAGCTGGAGTGTCACAGGTAAGTACCAGTTGGTGTGTCACAGGTAAAAAATAACTGGAGTGTAACAGGTAAATACCAGCTGGTGTGTCACAGATTAATAGCAGCTGGAGTGTCACATGCAAATACAAGCTTGACTGTCACAGGTAAATAGCAGCTGAACTGTCACAGGTAAACACAAGCTGCAGTGTCACAGGTAAATACCAGCGGGTGTATCACAGGTAAATACCAGCTGGAGTGTCCAAGGTAAATAACATCTGTGTCAAAAAGACTGTATATTTTATATGACTTGATAAACAATCAACTGCATTCTGTGTAAATTTTATTTACAATTTTGATTGTTTCCGGTGAATTGTCAAGGTGAGTGAGTAGTAAGAATTACTGGGAAAATGTTGGACATACGGAAATGTATATGGAACTTAAAGGAAAAAAAACCAAGATGACAAGAACTGTGTCATTTCTCCATTAATCGTTATGATAACACCATCCTGACATTGCAATATTATTTGTTTTCACTTCGTATATGTTATGCATACCGCATCACTTAAGTTACTAAGAGGAAAAGAGCAAGAAAAAAAGTTCAGTTTCTATCTCTTGTCGAATCTGATACTGTAAATACGGATAACGTCTTCTTGGCGGACATTATTTTTACATCTGGCCTTTTGTTTTTCTGATCAGAGTTAAAAGTATGATGTAAGTTGAAATCCTTTATCCGACTTTGTTCCCAGTTTGAAATCCGTCTGAGTGGCAGACAAATTAAGCCTCCTAGTACAATAGTGATGCCACCGAAGTAGAATGCCACATTGTAGTTGCCACTGATGTCAGACAACGCTCCTGAAACAAAAACAATGCTTAGAAATTAATGTCGTGTCGTGTATCAGATTTCAATTTCTAATTAATGCTACTTTCAAGTTTTTGCCAATTATGAAAAAAAACAAAAAAACAAAAAAACAAAATAAAATAAAATAAATCTTATTTTTACAAAAGTGTTACAGTGAAAATACGGTGAAATTGCTAAACTAAAAACTAAAAAAAATGCCAATTTGACGTCAATTTGCT
Organism: Pecten maximus; assembly: GCF_902652985.1. Classification (NCBI taxonomy): domain Eukaryota; kingdom Metazoa; phylum Mollusca; class Bivalvia; order Pectinida; family Pectinidae; genus Pecten; species Pecten maximus. Next base: position 7,450,888 of record NC_047022.1, on the reverse strand, counting down.
GCACACTCCACCAGTTCTCGGAATTAAAATCACCAAACATATTAAACAGCGACCTTGTACACTGTAAAAGTCAGAGAGAGGTTGAAGAGTCTGGAGTAAGTTATTCTTATTGCCATTTCATCTAGATTTGCATGGAGGGAGACTTTGATGACAGAAAGACGCTTACATATGACTTTTTCTACTTTTAATATATTTATAATTTCCGGTTCACTCATATTAGAATCACTGTTAATGCTGACCTCCATTATATAAGCACCTAACTTCGACACTTATATGTTCTTTTCTTTATTTCCCTGTTTTCAATGTTGTACGTGCTCAATAAACATTTGCGATGAAAGTACACGTTCCTCTGTATAACGACGGCCTCTTAAGGTCACTTTGCATATCTAGTGAGGTCACATGACTGGTATAAACAGCAAGGATTTTGTTTGGATGTTGGTTTCTCCCTTTCTTTCATACATTCAGAGAGCATCACAAAATCTAACTCAATATGTGGATTCGTACCTGCTAAAGGCGACCCAACAAATGTCGACAGGCCCATGCTCAGCCCGACTAATCCAAACGAATTGTTGAGTCTGTGTACACCCAATAATTCTGCCATCAGGATACTTCTGAGGAGGATGAAAACCGCTGTAATTACAATAAAAAGTATACGTCATTGCATTTTTTTTAATTCATTAGTGAAAGATATTTGTATATCATTACAAACGTTAATTATTTACGAAGTTACTATCGCCCAAACGTTTTCTGTTTTCAATTGCTTTAATAAATAATTGATTTCATGACGAAGAAACTCTATTGCACTCAGCCTCTATATTAAGCATCCACTGTGATAAGCAATCACTTTAGGCATAGCAGTTTTGTGATAAGCGATGTGTACGTTGTATCATCATTAAGCGTCAAAAAGCCTATATGTAAATTTCAAGATTTGAAAAAATGGCATATACGTTTAATAGGAATGGGAAAATGCACGGCCAGACCGGGGTTCGAACCCGGGACCTCCGAACACTAGCCGGATGCTCTACCGAATGAGCTACCTGGTCGCCGATGATCGACCCGGTCCAGTTCCGCTACACTCTTCCCTCCTATTTTTTTAAGTCTTGGACCCCGAAGACTCCCCAACTCACAACCCAGGTTCGGGAATCCCCTTGTCAACTATTCACCTCACTTGAAACAAGGTTTGGTCACAGGCACCAAATGTAATAGGAGTGGAAAAATGCACGGCAAGACCGGGGTTCGAACCCGGGACCTCCGAACACTAGCCGGATGCTCTACCGATTGAGCTACCTGGTCGCCGATGATCGACCCGGTCCAGTTCCGCTACATATGTACTTGACTAAATGAAACATAGGTCCCATTTATATGAGATAGAAATGAGTGTTAGCTTCCTTTCAATTCCATTATTAGATAATTGCTGGTGTCCTTTCACCTATATGTTGACATGTATTATCTTAAAGAGATGTGCAAACCTACTTAATGTTACAATGAAGCAAATCATATGCATTTCAGCTTAACCTGGCTTAGGTGCTTATACACACAGAAAACGAGACTGTAATTTTACCCATAACTATGCCAAAGGCAACAGCATAGATGACAAGAGTCTCAAATGTGGTGTAGAATGGTACAAAACACGTAGCCAGGCCGCCAATCAGTAGAGCAGTATTGTTTATAACCAAACAGTTAGCCCATGGTTTGTCCGTAATGTAGCCAATCACAACACGTGTAATCGTGTTTGATACGCCCATGGCTAAAATTAGAAATGCTCCTTCCTCCGTCGACAGGTTGACATCACTAGCCCAAACAGGAAGGAAATTCGACGGGATGAAAAATCCTGCAAGATAATCAGCAGTGTAAAATTCAAACTTTAAATTTAAAGATTTGGTAATTTAAAAGTGACATTTCGCTTACTGGAATTGAATGATTCGAATGAAGGTATTCAGAAAGCTATATGGAATACTTATGATATCATACCAAACATGACGAGGAGACAGGAAGCTCCATACAACAACATGGTGGGGCTCTTAAGGAGTGAAAAGTCAAACATGTCTTTCATTGGTAAACATAACTGTTTATAGCATCCGCCGGGATACTTATCGGTTCCGGTATCACACTTATCATACGCATCATTTATTTGTTTAACGTTCCTGTTCATATCTCTTCCTAGTGGCCTAAATGTAGAGGAAAAAACAACACCGTTAAGCATTATGGCGGACATGATCCACATTGTTCCCCGCCAGTCGTATGTTTCCAAAAGAAGTTTCGTGAATGGTGCAAATACAAAGGCGCCGACCCCGGCTCCACAAACAGCTATTCCCGTAGCCAAAGCTCGTCGTTTGTCGAAATATATACCAACAATTACAATCGAAGGTAAGTAGAACATACCAAAGCCAATACCTAATAAGGTAATAGAAAATAACAATTAATTAATCTCTGCTGATTAAAAGACATTATCTATAGCGTTCATTTACATGACAAGTTTTGTATGTATAAACAAAAACATAGGGAGGCTTTGATGTCGGTATCGCCTGTTGTGTTAATGTCAATCCTACCTGACTTTGAGTTTTTAATGTGTTAAATACAAAACAAAAATGGAAACCCGGGATACATGATAGATATAACAGAGGTAGTAAAGGCGAATAGAACAAAAGCGTTTTCCTGACACGTCACCAAAGGGCTTAATGCATCGGCCATACTTATCATACCTATTAAAATGCAACCACCAAATCGAAAACATAGCTGGATGAAATAACGAAAAAAGATGCTTTAAATACCAATGTTTGATATCAAAACAGTATCATGCAAGACTCTAATTCTCGTCCGTATAATCTAACCTCATTTGTACAAGCCAGATATAATTGTACACACCCCCGGCAATGCTGTAAAAGATAAACATCACGTCCAGGTTTGGGGAAAACGAGGAAAGGAAAAGTCCGACACTGGCAATCACTGTTCCAGTAGCGGCCATGTTCCTACTGCCAAACTTGTTTACCAGGACACTGACAACAGGACCTATCCAAACATAAGTATGTAAAATTATGGTGGCATATTTCTGCCATCGAGTTGTCGCCTTACGACTTAAATAAGTCGACATATTTCTGAGAAGATGTCGACATCATAAAAAATTATGCCGACATAATACCGAAAAATATGTCGCCTTCATATTTTACTTACCAAGATAATATCGCCGTGATAATTATCTGGGAAGTCGATGGCAGAAATATGCCACATAAGATATATAACTGAATTTCCGACTTCCTAGATATCACGGCGTTATTACCTTGGCAATTCAGCTAATATGTCGACATATTTTTCGAATTATGGCAACATATTTGTTTATGATGTTGAGATCTTCTCGGAAATATGTCGTCATCTTTAAGTCGTAAGTTGACAACTTGATGGCAGAAATATGCCACCATATAAAATTAACATATACATGTATATAGTATATATACAGAAAACGAACTTTCGTAAATACAAGGTATTGCAAACGATATTTTTATCTAACTTTTATATCCGTCTTCTCTGGACTTTTAACTGCCAATATACGCTGATAGATGTTAAGACTGATAGAAAGACTACTTTGTTTAATAAAGTCGGTTTTCATTAATTGTTTTAACCTTTTAACTGTTTGGTTTAAGAAGCAAATAATTGTTTAGCTCACCAGAGACAAGACAGGTTCCAACAAGTACCGAATGTAAAAGTTGCGTCTTTCCCTTGCTTTCTCCAAAATATCTTAGAAACTCAGGGAAGAAAATTCCGTACGTGAAAATGACTCCGTCAAGTAACATGTTGAATATAAAAGAGGAAAAAACAACCATCCATCCCCATCCGCCATCCGGTGCTTGAATTGATATTGGATGTTCATTTATCACGTCGGCTAAAGACTGTTTTCTCATCATTCCAATCTGTACCTGTAAGTATTTCAATCAGTTAGAAGTTCGTTTGGTACTGAAATGGCTAAGGCTCGATATCAATTGGACATTAATGGAAATCAATTGACATTGATAAAATCATATGTTTTAGCAATGAAATATTACAAAAAAAGAGAGATCAGTTTGATACTGACGATGTAACATAAATGGCTATGCCTATACAGAAAGAGAACCATTTATAGGTTGTTGTATAAATGTAGGCTGTGGCTCCTCTCTGGGACTGGAGGGGTCGAGTTATGTAGTATGTATTTAAGTTCTGTTGATCACATTTCACTTTAAGGGTTCATTGTTGGATATATTTTGAACATCATTACACAGAAGACTCAGTGAACTATAAATAAAGGATAGGATGTGCAGAGCCAGCTAGGAAAAAAGAATGACTTTTGAAATTTATTCAAATTCAGTTTCGATTTTGAGTAAATTTTGTTTTCCACATTGTGTGTAGCATAACTTAAAAGATATAACCCAAATGACAGGGTAAAGACAAGTAAACATACAGGTAAATACAGGTAAACATAATGGTAACAGCAGGTAAACATACAGGTAACTCGTCACAAGCATACATTTCGCACGCACGGGAGGCCGTCCTTAAATGACCTTAGCTGTTAATAGGACGTTAAACAAAATAAACCAAACCAAACCATACAGGTAAATATACAAGTAAACATATAGGTATATCCATTTCCGCATCAGTTTCGTACGCTCTTACGTTGGTTATGTTAACGCTTAGCATGTATAATCACGAGAATATTCTGTAGGGTTTCTCTAAACTTGTATATGACACCCGACGCTCCACGCCTCGATTGCGTGTGATGAGAAATAACTGACCGGAGCTCTGTTTGATCAGAGCTTGTTGTTACCTAGTTCATGTAATGACAGTAATTCATTTTCTTTTCTTTAACAGATTCCACATAACAGCTGACACATGTTATTCCATGAAGGATATTACAAGAACTATGCATATATCATACATTTATCTTCTCACGGCAACCACTGAAATCTGCAAAACAACAGCTTCTTCAGCGAAAAATCAAAGACTAGAACCATTTAGATAACATCCCTGATGTGGAGGACTTCCGAGTGGACTTCATTTTACCACCCCTCCTTGACCTGAGCAGTAATTAATCTACATAGATACAGCTTCCAAAGCATTCCGAACATATTAATGTTATTTATTATTCATTCCTAATTTATATCAACCACGCTATCTATCGCACATACTTCAATCGCCCATCGTGTGTACATATGCCAGCATGATACAATCGCATATTGATTCTATCGTGCTCACATCCTGCAAACATTGTGCGCATGTCGCATATCGTGTAACATTGTACGACGAGACAACTGTATATCACATATATCAGAAGTACGGGTAAATGTCGATTATTGTCAATATTGTGAATATTTCCATTCATTACACTTTCACAAGCGAATTATCAAAAGTTATTCATTCTGTAAAAAATATATTTTGAACACTTTTTTTGACGATTTGACCAATCAAAAATATTTCCCCGTCCGAGTCTCCGAGTTCAAAGTTAAAACATATAAAATAATCAAAGTAATCTACGATAGTGACAATGAACTTACTGTTACATGAGTGATGTCATTCATCAGAATCACGAAGTAAGCCGTGCACATGTCAGGATTTCCTCTCACTAGGTCTATTAGAACCGCCATTTTGGATTGAGCGCTTAACGCGTAGTAAATTGGGTTGTTTTGACGGATTCTTTTATCTAATAATTATATTTGAGAAAATAACGACAACTCTTATAAAGAACACATAAATAAAACAGTTCATTGAAATATTTATGACCTAGGTTTTTACAAAATATTTTTTTACGGATTTTTTGTACTTTGGACTATATTTTTTTGCGTAGGTTTGTCTACACATGAAAGCGGTAAACGTACGCATCCTTCGTAATATGCCTAGTTAGCATACATGGCAGTTTTTTCGTTTAAATAAATGTAATAAACACCATATATATCTGATTCTTCAGTAATACCAAATGTATTTTATGAATATGGATAATATCAAAACTTTTTTTTCACTCGTGCGTAGTAGCAAGGGTGAAAAATATTCAAATATTATCCAGCCTAGCGAAATATATTTGGTATAACTGCATGCATCATTAGATATACTCTATATCATAAAGAATGATTTATTTAAGAAAAATTATTGTATATCACACATGCGTCTTGTTATTCAGTTAGTGCGCCAAAATAATACATTTGCATATGTCACTGAAACATGACGTGTTTTTCATTTAAGTCTGACGCCATTCTTTAGACAGTGAAGTTATTTCGTGATTTGAAAAAAAATGCCTGTGTTTGATTTCCCCTTCCTTATTTAGATTAAAAACCCCGCCAACATGTACGTTGGCTTAGTCATTTGTTAAAAACTATCTTAAATTAGTTTTTATTTCATATGAGATCTTAAGAATCGCAAAAATCAAAACTTCTAAGACACGTTTTGTGAATTCATTTAATACCATATAATGTCCTACTTACGTTTAGACAATTGTTTCTGGTAGATATACACACATTTTGTATATATCTGTAGGTATACATTAATGGTACTCACCAATCATTGAAATAACAAGATATCCCTCTATACACCTTTGATGTACTTGTATCAATAAAGTCGACTTGTCAAAGCTTCATACGTAATGACTCTGATATCTGTAGAGCCATGAAGCAAGGGGTACGGTGAAATTAACACCGTGTTCCAGTTTATACCCCGTACAATACGTGTGTACTGGAGCGAGTCCTAGCTCATGAGCCTGCTTACAAACAAACAAATGAAACTAATAATATCGCTACCTTAACCGGAATGCAATTCATGAAGGCAATACCTTTTTCTGGATGATATGACGTTTGGTTTGTTTGTTTTGTTTTTGTTTAACGTCCTATTAATAGCTAGGGTCATTCAAGGACGTGCCAGCTTTAGAGGTGGAGGAAAAGCCGGAGTACCCGGAGAAAAACCACCGGCCTACGGTCAGTACCTGGCAACTGTCCCCACGTAGGTTTCGAACTCGCAACCTAGTGGTGGAGGGCTTATGTTAAAGTGTTGGGACACCTTAACCACTCGGCCACCGCGGCCCCTTGCTATGACGTAAATGTGTCTGACCTAAAGACATGTATATTGTGTTATACATCAATAATGGAATGCATTGATGGAGATTACTTACTTATTGTAGCTCGGAATGTAAATTAAAAAACAACAACAACAACTTATAGTTGTTCAATTTCAAGTTCGTGGGTTTCGAATTTCACGGAAATAATATTTCGTGGCCGGCGGACCTAGTTCGCGGCTTTCAATTTTCACGGAACTAATATATTGTGATTGTCAGGCGTAGATCGAAGATTTGAATTTTCACGGAACTAATATTTTGTGATTGTCGGGCTTGGTTCGCAGAATTAAATTTTCACGGAACCATATTTTGCTATCGTCGGATCTAGTGTTCTAATTTTGAATTTTACGGAACTGTTGTTTCGCGGTTGACCTAATTCATCGGTATTAATGATCTCGGATCTTGTTCGCGGATATCTTATTTCGGCCCAGCACGTTTGCTCCTATTCAGCATGCCAAGATTAGATCAATTTGAATAGAGGCATCGGTTCAAAATAATTATTATATAAAGCTGTTATGTGTTATATGCAATCAAATTAAATGGAACTGGTAATAGAATTACCTACCTGCAAATAATTCAATGGCTGAGGTCCATTTCGATCAACCTAATTCTCCTATGGATTACCACAATTTTGGTACCTAAGCATCAATAATTTGTCGTAGAAGGTTTAGTTCTTATTTTCCACGGTGGCCGAGTGGTTAAGGTGTCCCGGCACTTTATCACTAGACCTCCATCTACTGGGTTGCGAGTCGAAACTTAATATGTGGGGCAGTTGCCAGGTACCAACCGTAGGCCGGTGGTTTTCTCTGGGTACTCCGGCTTCCCCCACCTCAAGAATCTGGCACGTCCTTAAAAGACCCTCGCTGTTAATAGGACGTTAAACAAAAAAACAAAAAAACAAAAAAAAAAACAATCAAACAAACAAACAAACAAGCAAACTTATTTTCCACATCAACATACTGTACCCTTTACTAATCTGTACAGGTTCCCCGCTCGAGTATCTTTTGAACAAGTCATATTCCTGATCTCTTCGTATTCGAAATTCAAATGAATTTCGAGATACGTCAGATTTTCCGAGTAAATGAGTAAATATGAATCTTCTTCATGTTAAGCAGGGACTTATTAGAGTTAATTGAGTTCAAAAGAACGAAGTTTTACTGTAATTGCCGCAATGACACATCATATTGTTAGCAATATGATTATTCTAAAAATAGCTACGTTAGTTTTATAGAAGTACAATCTATATGTGTATATATACAGAACCCTGGGATCATCAAGAGGGAAGAAATCTGATTCTTTGTGTATAACACTAGTTATGGAGTATCAGTTTCTATAAAAAAACGTTTACGTCATACTTCTGATACCGAGACACACGGTGACACACTATACTGTTTATAAGGATTGAAATTAATCACATCATAGGCTTGGATATTTGATATTATCTAAACAGGGTATCGTCTCGTGTAGGGTAGCGGGCATTGGTTTTAAGTATGAGCAGATATACACGACTCTAAATCTAAATATCTCAGATACGCGATTTTACACGAGTTAACAGGTACTCTGTATCGTGGTTACTGGTATATTCTTAATCACGATCGATTTAAAACCAAAACTTACCTACTTCATACTATTACAGCAATGCAAACGATTGAGCTGTTTATTTAATACAAAGACTGTGTACAATTGGATTACTTCAGGAAGCAATTAATCAGTTATCAACTTTTCCCCGAAGATTAAACAGGAATATTTATATTTCCACTCAATTCAGACTCAATGAACCTACAACAGTTAACTCGAGTCATTTTTCAATGGACTATATCAAGTCCGGCGTAGCAATACATTTGTCGAGCTTGGACTATATTTTTAGCCCACCATCATCAGATGGTGGGCTATTCAAATCGCCCTGCGTCCGTGGTCCGTCCGTCCTTCCGTCCGTCCGTAAACAATTCTTGTTATCGCTATTTCTCAGAAAGTACTGAAGGAATCTTTCACAAATTTCATATATAGGTTTCCATTGGTGCCTAGTTATGCATATTGCATTTTGAGACCAATCGGAAAACAACATGGCCGACAGGCAGCCATCTTGGACTTTGACAATTGAAGTTTGTTATCGCTATTTCTCAGAAAGCAATAAAGGGATCTTTCTCAAATTTCATATGTAGGTTCCTCTAGGTGCCTAGTTATGCATATTGCATTTTGAGACCAATCAGAAAACAACATGGCCGACAAGCAGCCATCTTGGATTTTGACATTTGAAGTTTGTTATCGCTATTTCTCAGAATGTGCTGAAGGGATCTTTCTCCAATTTCATATATAGGTTCCCCTCGGTGCCTAGTTATGCATATTGCATTTTGAGACTAATCAGAAAACAACATGGCCGACAGGCAGCCATCTTGTATTTTGACAATTGAAGTTTGTTATCGCTATTTTACAGAAGGTACTGAAGGGATCTTTCACAAATTTCATATGTAGGTTCCCCTTGGTCCATGGTATTGCATTTTGGGACCAATCCGAAAACAACATGGCCGACAGACAGCCATTATCGCTAAATCTTAAATTTTATATATAGATTCCCCTTGTTTGAAAAGTACTAGAGGGCTGTTTCTGAATTTACACAGATTAGTAAGACTTAAAGGAAGGGAAAGGTAGAGAAAAGATCAATCTGACATGGAACCTATAAAGATCATTCAATGGTGGGCGCCAAGATCCCTCTGGGATCTCTTGTTTTTTAATTCCTTTTCAAAAGTGATCATATTTATATGAAATAAATTCCTTTAAAACCAATATTTGTTTTAATTCGCTATTAAGTTTGTTCACGAAAGAAATCCTAAAAGTATTAACCATATGTAGACGAAAAGTGATGACGTACATTTTGGTAAGTTCCGTGGTAGACTTGCACAAGTCCCTATTTGTCAAAGACAAAATATTGTACAAAATATCAAAAAATATAAATATAAGGATTGAATAAAGTTATGTTGAGGTGTATGGTCTCAAGACCTATTGAGATTTATACCCCCATACACCTCAACATAACATTATTCAATCCTTAAATAAATTTCTTTCCTGGGTCTGTCTGTCTGTCTGTCTCATCAAAATTCAAACATGGAGCAAATTTCGAACAATAACATATTATTAGACTGAACTGCAGACCACTGAAAAAAACTTGCTAAAAACCAATTGCTGATGGGCATCGGACAGACGAAGTATATCAAGCAATGAAACATGTTCATAATAATCACATAATACAAACAAATGAATGACAGAAGGGAGTTTTATTTATTTTATTTTGTTTAACGTCCTATTAACATCTACGGTCATTTAAGGACGGCCTCCCGTGCGTGCGGTATGTATGCGTGTGTCGAGTGCGTATGTGTTGTGTTATGGGAGGCTGTGGTATGTTCGTGTTAAGTCTCATTGTGATAGGCCGGAACTTTTGCCGATTTAAAGTGCTATCTCACTGGAGCATACTGCCGAAGACACCCAGCAGCACACCCCACCCGGTCACATTATAATGACAACGGGCCAACCAGTCGTCCCACTCCTAATTTGCTGAGCGCTAAGCAGGAGCAGCAACTACCATTTTTAAAGACTCTGGTATGTCTCGGCCAGGGGACAGAACCCAAAGCCTTCCTCACAGGGGCGAACGCTCAACTAAAGGCCAAAAGTGAGGCATTGTCAAGGGAGACATTAGGAAGAAGAAAGTTGTCAAGAAAGAAGAGAAAAGATAAGATCCCAAGTTTAGTCGCCTCTTACGATCATGCAATGGGGGCAGCAGGTACAATTCTTACGCCCTACCTGTAGGGCAATGACAGAAGGGAGATAACTCCGGTTAGTCTTAATGATTATCTCTTTATAGATGAAGTTTTTGTCACATTATATACTCGTTTGAAGCCATTACATCGAATGATTTTTATCTCGCTCAATCGCTTTAATGTACTTTTAAGAAATAACAAAAATAAGCCTAATTTACAACAAGACTCTTTTGTCAATAACTTTTTTATTTACTAAACATCGGCCTTGTGTCAAAGTTTTAACGCACTATTTGCCAGATTCATGCTATTTTAATCCCATTTCAATGTTAACAGCATATTTATGATAAGCAGTATTTATGTAGGACAGCTGCAGACGATCGCATGAAATGCATGAAACCGATGAACTTTGAGTCAAAAAAAAAATATAAAAAAAAATAGTCATTTGTGTATGACATCAATGCGTGCAATTCATTTGGTCGTCAATCAAAGATTGAATTAACCGATAAAAGTGTGTTACATCCGGAATGCATTTGTTATACAACACTATTATAGGGTGTTAACACTCCTGTAACACTTGATTGAGTAAAGGAAGTTAGTCCATGTATACAACTCCATACTTATGTGTTAAAACAAGTAAATTCCTGTTTATCCCATAATTACGCTTGTTTCACAACTGATATGGCACGTGATCAAATTCGTAGCAGTGTGTTATTGTTTTTGTTTACACACCAGTGTATAACCACTTTCTAACCCTCCGATTGGTCATTTGTGACCTCCAACAAATCTGATTGGCTAACCTCTGGCCTTTGACTACGGACTATTTTTACTACTCTCACTTATCTTTTTTTGTCTGTCTTCAAAAGATCAGCATGTACACGTTTTTTGGAGTTGTCGGTGCTCAACATTAGCATAACTGGGTGAGAGGGGTGTTCTTATGGAAAGGTCGATTAATCTGGGGTTTGAGTCGTAAGAAATGTAATTTGATGATGGTAAAATAGACGACGCACGGAACCGAGATCTTGCACTATTATAGGCCTAGCGAACCAAAACTGACCCCCCCTCCTTGATTCTAGATATGCAGTGGACCCTTTGGTTTGGTTTGGTTTATTTTGTTTAACGTCCTATTAACAGCTAAGGTCCGATAGCCATGAATGAATTATCAAAACAATTAACAAATGTAATACAAAATGGTTAAATCGCTGTCTCTAATCGTGGTCATTTGATTGAAACGGTCGCAGCATATAACGTAACTGTTAGGCAGCTTCCCTTTAAGTTGGGTGTCATTCGGTACGGATATTGTACCAACAGAAAACAAATCAACGAATAAACACTTTCTTATCATTTCACTTACCTTTATTACGAATATATTTATCCCAAACACAAAAATGTAAAAATCATCTTGGAACATTTGTCTCATGTCAGTAAACTGTGTATATATGTCTCTGAAACTGATGAGATTTCGTGTAAACACACGGACAAACGTAAACTGCATAGGCCTATTACTCAACACTCCAGCTCGGTTTCCAAAATATTTGTTGAAATGCATGATGTCTTGAATGAATAAATCTCAGAATGAACATTTAACATCATAATAACCAGTAATAGCATACCTACGAAATCCAGGAAAGGACCGATAATTGAATCTGACAATGATTAGTCTAATATTCAGCGGTGACGTTCGACTTCGCGATGACGGTGTCGTATCAATCTAATTAAAATCTAGATGGTCATTATCACTACGTTACATGAACATGTACGTAGTGATAATGACCATCTCTAGATTTTAATTAGATTGACGTCCTCAGCGCTAAAAATCCTTTGTCTGCAGTCTTACAAGATAAATCGGTTGACGTTCTGGTAGCGTCAAAAGGGTTGCATACGTTTATCAAAACCTTAACCGAACGTAAAGATGACAATGTATGGGATGCAATATATGATAATGCTGTCAATTTGACAGGAAAGGAAGACCTATTTCCTTTTGTTCCGAGAGGAGCTGCGAGACAGACTATCTACCAATAGTGCCAGCAACGACAATTTCTTGGTATCGGAAGAGCAATCTATATTTGCGGTTTAGTGACCATTTAGTGACTTTCACGATATTTGTGAATATGTCTTTAAATGTTCCGTATACTATGTTATTAAAGAGGTATGGTCGTTTTCTGCTTATCCTGACCTAGGATACATACAGCGATAGTCTGGGCTAAAATCTGGACGTGCAGACACCCTGTCACTTTGGCCGTCTTGTGTTAACATTACCTCCGTAGGGAGCTGTCATTATTCACGGAAAAAATGGCGGTAAATTGACACTTTCCAATTTTACATTACTTTGATTTTAAAGATTCTTTTAATCATGACATCGGGCTTAATCTTAGTTATGGATGTTGTCTGTCAACAAAATGGCGGAAAACTATTTTTACCAACAAAATTGAAAAAGTTAGATGGGTGTGCGAAATTACGTTCCCGAACGTCTTCAATCCCAGCAGTAAACACAAGTTAACAGCTCTCATGCGGAGTGATACGTGTGCGCATATCAGGTTACACATTTGTATGTTACGAAGCATTTGTACATCTGACAATGTGAAGTGTTTTTTCTCGATTTAAAATTAATTTGATGAAAATGTATTAAGATACATACCGAAAGTGTGCGAAATTACGTTCCCCCATTCTATGACTCGGCCGGAGGAGCCCAAAGCCTTCCTCACAGTTTGGTTTGGTTTGGTTTGGTTTATTTTGTTTAACGTCCTATTAACAGCTAAGGTCATTTAAGGACGGCCTCCCGTGCGTGCGACATGCATGAGTGTGGTAAGTGCGTATGTGTGTTTTGGGAGGCTGCGGTATGTTCGTGTTAAGTCTCCTTGTGATAGGCCGGAACTTTTTTCCGATTTAAAGTGCTATCTCACTGAAGCATACTGCCGAAGACATCCAGCAGCACACCCCACCCGGTCACATTATACTGACAACGGGCCAACCAGTCGTCCCACTCCAAATATGCTGAGCGCTAAGCAGGAGTAGCAACTACCATTTTTAAAGACTCTGGTATGTCTCGGCTAGGGGACAGAACCCAAAACCTTCATCACACCGGCGAACGCTCAACTAAAGGCCAAAAGTGAGGCATTGTCAAAGGAGACATTAGGAAGAAGAAAGTTGTTAAGAAAGAAGAGAAAAGATAAGATCCCAAGTTTAGTCGCCTCTTACGATCATGCAATGGGGGCAACAGATACAATTCTTACGCCCTACCTGCAGGGCAGTCGGGGGAAGGTGTTAATTAGAGAATTAACGGACGGCTATGGATGGGACGAACGTCTGGACTGTAACTCAGTAGAAAAATGGAGATCTTTTGAGGAATCCTTAAGTACACTTTCAATTCCACGCATGATCATACCTAATGTGTCAATCACACAACAAAAAGAAACGGAGCTTCATGCTTTCTGTGACGCCTCAGAATTAGCAGTCTCGGCAGTCGCTTACCTCCGGACGTACGATGACCAAGGAAAGGAACACCTTGGGTTCGCTCTAGGAACATCCAAGGTAGCCCCTAGACATGGACGCACAATACCCCGTTTGGAATTGTGCGCTGCACTACTGGGAACTGAAATCGCCTAGATAATACAACGTAACCTTAGTATAGACTTAAAGCTGACATCCTATTACAGTGACAGTAAGGTTGTACTAGGATATATCTGCAATAAGAAGAAAAGATTCCACAACTACGTCTGCAATCGAGTACAGATAATCTTAGAGGTGTCCAGCATTGGTCATACGCTCCCATCAACAAGAATCCAGCGGATTGTGGAACTAGAGGTTTATCGAACGCCAAGGAATACAAGAACAGTGGCTCAACGGTTCCAAAACGCTCGAGACAAAACATCTATCAATAGAGAAAGAGGAATCCCCTCTCCTAAACCCCGAAGAAGACAAAGGAGTTCGTGTGGAATCACGTAAAACAGAGGTCAAATTTACCTTGGATACAGTCATCAGCAAGTATTCCGTTTGGTCAAAACTAATTAGAGCTTTAAGTGTAATAAAGTGTGCTATGAGGAACTTCAAAGCGCGCAAAAAAAAATCAAGGAAATATTTCGAAGATCGACGATGTCGGGGATGAAACGGAAATCTTTGTTACTACGCGATGTCAAAAGGAATAATTTCCGGATGGATATAGATGTCTTCGTAACGGCCAGTCAGTCTCTAAAAATTCGTCTATTCGACCCCTAAACCCATTTCTTGATAAGTCTGGAATTCTACGCGTTGGAGGACGTTTAAACCAGGGATGTCTCCCATACAACGAAACTAATCCGGTTATTCTATCGGGGAAAAGCTATGTTGCGTCTCTTATTGTGTCATATTATCACTGCAAAGTGAGACACCAAGGAAGAGTATTCACAGAAGGTGCCGTAAGAAAACAAGAGGCCCAGAGGGCCTGTATCGCTCACCTGGTTTCATGAGATATGAAACAAGAATGATGCTTCAGTATATTTGTCGCTGGTATTGCTATGTCAATATATATCATAAGCATTTTATATGGGTACATGTACATTGGTTTTATTTTAATACTAAAAATGCCAAAAAGTGCATTAATCCATGAAATGAAATTGACTTTAGGCGCGACCCCATAGGATTGCTACCACACAAATGTGAGTGATATCCATTGTTTAGTTTCAGAGAAGATCTTGTTTAGACTAATTGACCCCTTTTAACCCTGCCCTCTGCCCCCTGGGGGGTCAGCTCCTTCCTTTATACAATTTTGAATCTCTACCTCTATAGGATACTACCAGTCAAACCATTGCTAAGTTTCAGAGAATAATTTGTTTAAATCAATTTAGCCAAATTGACCCCTTTTGGCCCCACCCCTCAGCCCCCTGGCGGCCTGGATCAACCCCAACATCTACAATTTTGAATCCCCACCCCATAACCATGCTACCATACAAATGTGAGTAATATCCATTGCTTAGTTTCAGAGAAGAAGTTGTTTAAACAAATTAACTAATTTTGGCCACGCCTCTCAGGCCCCTTGGGGGGTCAGTCCCAACCATTTGTACAATTTTGAATCCCCACCCCATAGGGATGCTACCAGGCAAATATAAGCGATATCCATTGCTTAGTTTCAGAGCAGATGTCGTTTATATCAATTCTGCAAAACTGACCCCTTTTGGCCCCGCCCCTCAGCCCCCAGGGGGTCGGCCCAGCCATTTTTACAATTTCAAATTGTTACCCCAAGGTGATGCTACCAGTAAAATATGAGAGATATCCATTGTTTGGTTCCAGAGAAGAGGTCAATTATATGAATATAGCCCGATTGACCACATTTGGCCCCGCCCTTCAGGCCCCTGGGGGGTCAGTCCCATCATTTGTACAATTTTGAATCCTCACCCCATAGTGATGCTACCAGGCAAATATGAGTGACAGACATTGCTGGGTTTCAGAGAAGAAGTTGTTTATATCAATATAGCCAAATTGACCCCTTTTGGCCCCGCCCCTCAGGCCCCTGGGGGCCAGCCCCATCATTTGTACAATTTTGAATCCTCACCCCGTAGTGATGATACCAGGCAAATATGAGCGATATCCATTGCTCAGTTTCAGAGAAGAAGTTGTTTATATCAATATAGCCAAATTGACCACATTTTGCCCCGCCCCTCAGGCCCCTGGGGGGCCAGTCCCATCATTTGTACAATTTTGAATCCTCACCCCATAATGATGCTACCAGGCAAATATGAGCGACATCCATTGCTCGGTTTCAGAGAAGAAGTCGTTTATATCAATATAGCCCAATTGACCCCTTTTGGCCCCGCCCCTCAGGCCCCTGTGGGGTCGGCCCCATCATTTGTACAATTTTGAGTCCCCTACCCATAGGGATGCTTCTGACCAAATTTGATCAAATTCTGATCAGCGGTTATGAAGAAGAAGTCAATTGTTGTCGGACGGACGGACGGACGGACGGACGCCACAGTATGGCATAAGCTCACCTTGGTCCTTCGGACCAGGTGAGCTAAAAATGATATTTGATTACTGGCGTGAAAAGGCTCGTTTCGAAAGTACTTCATCAATGCGTAACTTGTAGGAAACTACGACGAAGTACACAACCACAAATAATGGACGATTTACCTCGCGATAGGCTCATACCAGGACCTCCTTTCTCGGCTATCGGCGTTGATACCTTTGGACCGTGGCCAGTGATTTCCCGGCGAACTAGAGGAGGATCAGCTCAATCTAAGCGATGGGCTATACTTTTTACCTGTTTGACGACACGAGCTATTCACATCGAAGTTGTTGATCAACGCTCTTCGTCGACTTTCCGCGCTTCGAGGCAACATAAAGGAGATAAGGTCCGACAGAGGGACAAACTTTATCGGTGCAGCAGACGAATTAGAAGCATTTGTCGTCAATGTTAAAGATGGAGCAGTTCAAACATACTTAAGTCATTCTAGAGTTACTTGGAAATTTAATGCCCCACACTCGTCACACATGGGCGGCGTTTTGGAACGTGTGATTGGAATAGCTAGAGACATTCTCTCTGCAATGTTTCTCGACATGAAAGGCAAGACCTTAACACATGAAGTACTGGTAACGCTTATGGCAGAAGTGACCGCAATTATGAACTCGAGACCTTTGACCATGTTATCAAACGATCCTCAGGACCCCACCGTACTTACTCCGGCAATGCTGTTGAATGTTAATTATAACCCTCATGTTGATTTCAATCTACAATGAAAAGACATGTATAGGAAACAGTGGAAAATTGTCCAAATTCTTTCGGACACATTTTGGAAACGATGGCACCAGGATTACCTACAATCACTTCAAGCTCGACGGGAATGGTCAACCGTACAACTATGTGTAAAGAATGGAGATGTCGTTTTACTAAGAGATGGATCTCTCCCTCGTTATGAATGGCATATGGGGGTCGTAGTCAACACATTACCTAGCGTGTCGGATAATAAAGTACGAAAGGCTGAAGTACGCGTCTACCTCAACGGAAAGTGTTCAACATACACACGGCCTATAACAGATATGGTACTGCTTCTGTATTGACACCATGAACATTTCTATAACCTAAAGAGTCGTATCATGAACTGTTTCTTATCAAAGTTAACCTGTTTATTAAGCGTATTTCATATTGTATATAGTTGTATTTAATTATATTTATATTGTAATTGTGTAATGTTAGAAGACATTAGGCGGGGAGTGTACCGGATACTTCCGGTGTTTTATAATTTGTGCGCCAGTTGGAGCACCGCGGTGAGTTATCGCCCTTAGTTTGTTTATTGATGACGTCATCGAGTTTGTTTTTGTCTGTTTTGAAAGCTCGGCCTCCGGGACAGACACGAGGAAATCTTGCAGAGATATTTAGGTAAGTCCATAATTTAATCATCTATACTGTCCTTAAATTTGATGTGATGTTTCCAGTATAATACCATTGATATTGTTTATTCATAAGTTGAAAGCAAACACAAACACGTGTTACCGTCTATAAATAGATATGTGTTGTTTGTAAACATTACCATACATGTGTTACAATTCTTATTAAGGTTTATTATTGTTTTAGGTTAGAAATATGTGAATTTTTGAAGTGATATGTGGTCAACCCTCGACACACCTTTCAGTAAGTTTAGCATTGTTAATTATAATCGTTATTCCTTAGTGAACCAAAGTATTGTATAAAATAACTCTATCTCCGCGTCATATATTATTACTGTAATTTCTGTTAAACTCACTATACAGTTTGTAAGTAGTAATCCTTTATATAAGCTGTTTTACTGTTTTCTATGCACTTGTCTGTTTACTTGTGTAAGCTATCAAACAATTAATATTTCATTGTCATGCAGAATAATGCTTTAGTTAATATACGGTAAATCATGTTGTAAATAACTTCATGTAATATTATATGTAAATGATGTCATGTAGTTATGTATGTAAGATGTTGGTATTTAACCTATGTTACAGGTTTTTACGGTCATTAATAGGAAAATATAGGCTTGTCTAACGAACCAGGCAGTCATACTTCTATGTACCCTCATCTTCTCTCAGCTAACGACAGAAAACCCTATATAAACTGTGGTAAAGTTTACCCACTCCCCAGGGGCAAACGCGAGACCCCTGGGTCATGAAATTTACAATTTTGGTAAAGCACCTTAAGACCCTTCCATCTATGAAGAGTGTTTGATTACACCATATCTGAGAGTAGAGAAGATTTTTAAAGTTTCAGTCAATTTCACCTTTTTTAGCCCCGCCCCTCAGGCCCCTGGGGTGTGGGGATCATATAATTTACAATATTGGTTTATCTTTAGCCATAGAAGCTTCCTGCCAAATTTCATTGAATTTGGTTTAGGGGTTTTGGAGAAGAAGTCGAAAATGTCAATTGTTTACGGACGCACGACGACGGACAGAAGGCGATTAGAATTGGTCACTTGAGACTGTTTCAGGTGACTTAAAAAGTTGTCAAAAGAAAAGATAAAAGACCCATAATTTAGTCGCCTCTTACGATCAGGCAATGGCGACAGCAGGTACAATTATTAGGCCCTAACCTGCAGGGCCAGTGTCTCGGCCAGGGGACAGAACCCAAAGCCTTCCTCATAGGCCAAAAGTGAGGCATTGTCAAGGGTGACATTAGGAAGAAGTAAGTTGTTCAGAAAGAAGAGAAAAGATAATATCCCGAATTTAGTCGCCTCTTATGATCATGCTATGGGGACAGTAGGTACAATTCTTGCGCCATACCTTCAGTGCAGAACTGGGAAACAGTCATCTCAAACACCATTTTCACAACAATGCCATGGGAGGTAATTTGAAAATGTCATGTTAAAAAAATTCACCTTGTCTCATAATGAAATGGTGTTGACATGTCATCATAACTATGACGTCATCTATAGCATGTCTATGACGTCATCATTGCTTAATGACATCATAATGCCCATAGCCATCTAGCAACTAGCCTAACCAAGATGGCAGTTGGTAAGCAATGGCAGAGAAGCTGGTTTATCAGGCGAAAGAGGCAGCTACTGATATTAAGACCGAGGCCTAACCGGCATAGAGTCAGGCAGGCGTGGCCTTGCAGCCCATTACC
The DNA here is from genome assembly GCF_902652985.1 of Pecten maximus. Lineage (NCBI taxonomy): Eukaryota > Metazoa > Mollusca > Bivalvia > Pectinida > Pectinidae > Pecten > Pecten maximus. The sequence goes on along the minus strand of NC_047022.1, from coordinate 7,431,018 downwards.
TGTGAGCAATGAGGAGCTCCCAACCACTGTAGAACGAGTCGAATGGCATATTGAAGAACGAGTCGAACGGCCTAGTTCAAAACACCTCAGTGCTGTGAGTGGGCGGCATGAGTATGGGGCGATAAGCTGTTCAAAACTGCGGCCACTGGAAAGTAGATATATGTGACAAGGTATCGTGAATGAGCAAAGCTACGAAAATGTCATAATTTCATTCAATTCTTTGTACTGCGCCAGGCCTTTCCAACATGTTAATAGTTATGCCGATGGACTTCATACATTTCATTATTCATATTATGTACAAATGTACAATAAGTTGACATGATATTGCCATTTATTTGTAATGGGAATGGCATCAAAGCCATTCAATTAATACTTTCATATTGTATTTACCCTGCGTGGTTATTTCGTGTTGATGAAGGTAATTATAATCCAGACTCTGATGTATCATAATGATTAATCTCATGTGACAAGTTTGTAAACTTTATCATTGTAACGAACCCCTGTGTTCCAATATCGAAACGATTTCGTGGCTCGTTTATCAAGGGAAAGTCACATGTTATTGATCTCACATTGTTAAACATAACGAGATCCTCACACTAAGCATGTATTGTATCCAAAACTAAATGAATGTTGATGTTGCAACATCGCAACATAACGATAGATGTGTTTGAAATGTAAAACAGTTGTGTGTATTGAAACTATGTACGAGCTGTACGAGATTGTTGTGATTAAATCTTATTTTTCTGTAATTACAAGTTGATTCTCATAAAGCGTCGATAAGTTATATTATATCTGTAATATGTATTCCAGTTAAAATTACATTATGTCGTTTCATAGTCCGTTAGAGGCTTTAGTTATCTCAGAAAATGCGGTTCGTCTTCATCGGCAGCTATTATTGTTTATTGAATAGGATTTTAATAGGAATGATTATGGACGCAGGCTACTAGCCTCTATATCCATATCAGAAATATATATGATATATAGTAATTTGCCGTTTCCGGTGTCACGGCTTGCATATATACAATATATTGATTATCCTATAATAAAGCATGCATTAAATTAAAATGAAATGCTCATATTTTTACAGTGTTCATCAAGTCTTATTTTAAATTGCAGTACATTTTCAGAGTTAATAACATGTTGTGGAAGGTTGTTCCAAATATCCACTACGCGAAAACTAAAAAAATTCTTCCTAATATCAGTTTTACAGCTTCTTTTGAATGAAAAGTTCATAAGAATGACCTCTTGTTCTTCTGGTTTCCTCCATCTGTAGTATTCCCCCAGTTACTCTATTATCATAAATATTTTTAACGATTTTAAAATTGTTTATTAAGTCCCCTCGTGTTCGGCGATGTTTCATAGTTGGAAGCTTTAGTCTATTCAAACGCTCCATATACGTTAAGTTTTTAAATCCTGGTATGAGCTTGGTAGCTCTTCTTTGCATATTCTCCACTAGGTCGATATCCTTAATCTTATATGGATTCCACACGCTAGAGGCATATTCTAGATGAGGCCGTACAAGTGTCTTAAAAAGTAGCCTGTTCATCATTGTAAGTAAATGATCTGCAGATGAGTCCCACGATGCTATTGGCTACTAACTCAATGCGAGTTCTAAAATTTAAATTCCCATCTACAGTGACTCTGTAACGTTTCGGTTTGTTGCATCATTTGTTACATAAATTATGGATCCTTTTGTATTAACTCTACCACAGTACAAAGAACAGAGAGTTGAAATAAAGTTCAATATTTAATTGGATCAAGTTTATAATTTATAATATGTACAAAATACTACGTCCGGCATTCACACAACTTCATGAGTTAAAGTATTTTAGAAATCCCCAGCATCTCCTGTTATATAGTATTAGTATTGAAATATACAGTGTTCCAGATTTGGAACATTGTTCCGAATCTGGAATCTGTTCCGAAATTGGAACATTTGCTCAAAGACTATAGAAATATGATTTATATTTATCTTAATTCCGAATCTGGATAAAATATTCGTTTTAGATTATGACCAAACTCACCAATGAGTAGGGCGTAAGAATTGTACCTGCTGCCCCCATTGCATGATCGTAAGAGGCGACTAAACTTGGGATCTTATCTTTTCTCTTCTTTCTTAACAACTTTCTTCTTCCTAATGTCTCCCTTGACAATGCCTCACTTTTGGCCTTTAGTTGAGCGTTCGCCCCTGTGAGGAAGGCTTTGGGTTCTGTCCCCTGGCCGAGACATACCAGAGTCTTTAAAAATGGTAGTTGCTGCTCCTGCCTAGCTCTCAGCAAATTAGGAGTGGGACGACTGGTTCGCCCGTTGTCAGTATAATGTGACCGGGTGGGGTGTGCTGCTGGGTGTCTTCGGCAGTATGCTTCAGTGAGGTAGCACTCTAAATCGGCAAAAGGTCCGGCCTATCACAAGGAGACTTAACACAAACATACCACAGCCTCCCAAAACACACATACGCACTCATCACACACATACATTTCGCACGCACGGGAGGCCGTCCTTAAATGACCTTAGCTGTTGATAGGACGTGAAACAAAATAAACCAAACCAAACTTACCAATGAGCCAAATGAAGCCATTATTTCTGCTTAAGAATGGTTCTGATAGAATGGTCGTCTGATAGAAATGTCGTCTGACAGAATGGTAAAGATGCCGAGAATTTCTGCCTTTTATACCCTTATCGAATGCGCCCTCGCGCATACTATGTTTGAAACTCCCGCACTTTTACGTCACTCTCGGTTCACATACGCTATAGAAAAACATGATGGTGGCCGCCATACGAGACGTGATTACCGGAGATATAAACTACAACAGCGTGTCTATTAAGACTTAACTACTATCAAAGTATGATTAAATACTAAAATGATATACTCTTACAACCAAAGATCATCAACTTCCATGCTCGCACTTATTATAAAGGCAAATACAACTCTTTCAATTCAACATTCTCATCTCGCATGGATCGGCATTTTACCGCCAATATTCAAACTATTTTCCTCGACCACGCTGATGCTTATTTTGAGGTACGTTACACTGCCCCTCCACTTTATAAAATTCGTCTCGAATTTGAATATTAATTAAATATAAACATTATATACCACAACGTAAAAATTCACAAGTTATCATATCTACGATGATATTCGAAATATTAACTGTAACTTATTATATTGAAGTATTACTGTAACGTTGCATAACGTAACAGTGGTTAAAGTGAACAATGATGATATATAATGATTTAAACTATGAATGTCTGATAACGCTCGACCTGATTACATCAAATACGATATATATTGTGTCCATAGATATTCACAATGCCGAAGTCCATGGCATAAATATGTTAATTTCATTTCAATGTTACTTAGAATTTATATGACTTTCCCCTCACTTGTTTCCAGGAATACGTTCATCCACTTCAGGTATTTGCTGGTCCATATAACGTCCCTGTCAACTTTATAATGGAATCATGAGAGATTCCTTAGGAGAATATTTATACCGGCACAACTAATAATGTTCAGGTAAGTATCGTCCGGTAAATTCCAGGTACTGTATGTATATATAATCCATACAAGGTATTTGAGGTAAGTATCATCTGGTGATATCAAAGTACTGTATTTGTAGAATATAGGGAACAACCAACCAATTGAAAAAATATATTTTTGAAACAGCCCCTGTGTATAGAACGTTGAGCCAAGGATAAAATGTCTGGCAGCCACTGATTGGCCAGTATGTTATGAAGTGAGAAAATAGATATGTAGCCTGATAGGTAACTATCAATAAGAAATGTTGATATAAAATTCTTAAGTCCGATTGTTTTTTTTCCCAAAAGTTCACGTAATAATAGTAAACAGGTAAACATTTAAGATTTTTGAGAATTTTTACTGCGAAATTCACCTATTTTCAAAATGGCTACCCTGGAGAAAATTTGAGCTGAAGGACCCAACTTTTTTTTTTGATTAGGTGTTATATCAGACCCTAAACTTTTGTTATAAACCATAATCGTCATATTCAATTCAAGAATTTGAATGAAATAATCCAAAACGTTAACACTAAGGTCTATGGGAAAACAATTGGTTGGTTGGTCTCTACATATAGCTACCGCATATGACATTTTGTGCCATCTAGCGTCCCTGGAAACCAGATGATGGGACCGACTAGCACATTTTCGGACGGGATTCTCATCTTGGAGGCATTGTAGCAGAATTTAGAGAGAAATTGAGATTCAGGGGGGATTGATGATGAAAATATGACACATGTAGTGTTACAAGGAGGACCATAGACCGGACAGATACGGACATACATTCTATATTTCAATGGTAGCGGTATATATCGTGGCTCGGGGTACGGTGGTATGCTGGTTGTACTGCTGGTACTTCCCCGGTTCAATGTGTGTGTGTGTGTGTCTGGTTGTTCTGTTGTCACTACCCCGATTCGGTATTCGGTGATGTGTTTGGTTGTTCTGTTGTCACTACCCCAGTTCAGTGTTTGGTGATATATCTGGTTATTTTTTGTTGTCACTTGCCCGGTTCCGTGTTCTGTGTCTGTGTTTCGACTCTTTTATCTAAATAATGGCTCTACTCCTAATTTTTTTTCTCGTTCGGCCTTTTTTTCTTCATTTTTTACAAAAAGACCAGAAATTAGGGGGTGGAGGAGATAGCATTGAGTTATCTCCCCCTGATCTTTATTCTATATCTTATTTGTTTATATTTCTGAGTAGCACGATTTCTATACTTGGCTATTAACCAAAAGCCATCCCTTTAAATTCAAAGCTTATCAAGATATTAAAATTTACATTTCAAAATTAACTCAATTTTAATGTGGTTTTCTCTTAAGAATTTCATATCCGGTACCAATAGAAGAATCAACCTACCAGCCTAAGACTTGCAGTCAGGCACTGCATATTTTGATAGCATAGCCTATGGTTCTATCCTGTTCCAGAAAAGTTATATTTGAAAAATGTGAAAGATGCTATAGGGAACAACCAACCAATTGAAAAAATATATTTTTGAAACAGCCCCTGTGTATAGAACGTTGAGCCAAGGATAAAATGTCTGGCAGCCACTGATTGGCCAGTATGTTATGAAGTGAGAAAATAGATATGTAGCCTGATAGGTAACTATCAATAAGAAATGTTGATATAAATTTCTTAAGTCCGATTGTTTTTTTTCCCAAAAGTTCACGTAATAATAGTAAACAGGTAAACATTTAAGATTTTTGAGAATTTTTACTGCGAAATTCACCTATTTTCAAAATGGCTACCCTGGAGAAAATTTGAGCTGAAGGACCCAACTTTTTTTTTTGATTAGGTGTTATATCAGACCCTAAACTTTTGTTATAAACCATAATCGTCATATTCAATTCAAGAATTTGAATGAAATAATCCAAAACGTTAACACTAAGGTCTATGGGAAAACAATTGGTTGGTTGGTCTCTACAGGTACTGTACTTGTGAACTCCATATATATATTGTAAATGCAGAATATCACACGGAAACCCATTTTCCTTTGCATACACTTCACGAAAGATATACTGTTACTTTGTAATTTTATATCACACTAGATATTTAAATTTAACTATTTATAAAGAACACTGGATATTTAAATAATTCACTCCTTTGGAATTAAATATATATATATTGCAATATGCACATCACTGTATAATACTAAGGAGAATAATTATATGCAGTCACTCGTTGAATTACATGATTGTCACTCTGTCCACTTTCTAATTATAAACACATTTAATAGTTACTTTCCTGAATCTTTCTTTCACACAGTTTCTCCAATCCAGTCAGCTGGTAGTTCGTCGCCTCAACTAGGAGTTCCTCAAGAAATAATGTTCCTGCCGGCAGGAGTCTGGCCATACACGCAAAATTAGTATTCCGTAAATAATAAGATAAATTTGAAGTGTCGTGGGTCTCTGTCGATGAAGTAGCTGAAGATGTTGTCAACGTCATATGGTGTCATAGGTGAGTCCTGAGCAATCATCCTTGCAAGTATTCCAGTTGGTTCATTTTCTAGGGTTTGTATGGAAGTTTCAAATTTGGTCCCTCCAACATTCAATATAATTCTTTTATTCTGTATTGCAGCCATCTTCCTTAACTTTATGGTACTTTTGTCGGTTGGTATATACTGTGGTGTAATGGTGATAATAGTCTTCTTCATGTCTTGTCCGTCAGATTTGGCTTTCTCTTCCATGTCCTCGTCGGTGATAAGTCGAACGGATACAGATCTAGAGTCGCCGTCCTTTGCAATATCCACGTCCTTGTCCTCTGTCGTTGTTGTTGATGTCTTGCTGGTCGTCTATGTCCTCTTCATCTGTAGATATATGTATTTCAACTACGTCATTTTCCTGGCCCGAGTCCGAGTCTGACATGTCCAGTCCTAGTTGGTCCAGCATCTGACTCCATGGAAGCCAACTTCTCCTTTTGTCCACATTGGTTGGTTGTGTTTTCTCTGCGTCCCCTTTTGCATTTACTACTGGCTTTTGGGTTATTAATTTCAACTTCTTATTATATGGCCGTGCTGGTTGGGTCGGCTTTCTGGCATACCAAACGTTTTCTACTTCCTTTATCTCTTTCTTATCTGAATTTATCTCTTTTCCTTCTCTCTTTCCAATTTCCTTCCTTTCTGTATCCATCTTCTTTCCACCTAATTTGCTCCCTTTCTTTGTCCGCCTCATTTTCTTTCTTTTCATCTTCTTTTCTTTCCATATCCATATAATCTGTTCTCTCTTTCTTTCCTTCTTCATTCCTTTCCTTCCTGTCAATGTTGTCTTCCTCACACCACTTTCTCTTTGATATCTTTCCGTCCGGTTTCCTTCTTCAGTAAATAGCTATCTCTGATGTTCTCTGTCTCCTCTGCCTTTGTGATGGCTTCCCTTCTTATGGGTTTTATTAAAAACGTAGCCCTGCTGGCATACATTCTGTATTCCTCCTCTTCCGGCTCCGTAAATGTCATCGTCATTCTTTTGATGATGGTGAAACCTGATGAGGTGCATTTCTTGTGTTTTCCCTCTCTGGAGTACACTTGCAGACAATAATCATTGCATCGATATCCGAAACCAGAATGGGCAGCCATGATATGTCTCACACAATACAGTTGCCTATTAAACTCCTTGTCGCCATCGCATATAGCACACAGGTAGCGAGTTACAATTTGGTTTGGTTTATTTAGTTTGACGTCCTATTAACATCTTAGGTCATTTAAGGACGGCCTCCCGTGCATGCGACATGCATGTGTGTGGTGAGTGCGTAAGTGTATTTTGGGCGAGTTACAAACTGAAAGAATAAAAATTGTCTGATAGAGATTAACCCAATATTAGGTATTTCTCTTTAAAAATGTATCATTTTGGTAATTCCCATCTTATTCAAGGGAAATAATTCTGTGAATTTTGTAAAGAATTGTACCAGGCATAATAGTCTAAGCTGGTTCAGCAGGATACTTTTAACCATGTGGGTGTATTTAAGCCATTGTAAGGTTTAAGGTGATTGTGGTGTACAACTTTAATTCTGGATCTTGGATTTTTCTTGATACGATATAATATGTCATTGATTCGTTCAACAACCAGATATGGACCTTCCCATGGGCAACTTAGTTTTGAACCTGTACCCTGGTAACGCGGGCTGTATCGCCAAACTGCATCAGCTTTGTTAAAGCGATTCATTTGAACCCGTTTATCATACCCCTTCTTCATGTCTGCCCTGCAGGTAGGGCGTAAGAATTGTACCTGTTGCCCCCATTGCATGATCGTAAGAGGCGACTAAATTTGGGATCTTATCTTTTCTCTTCTTTCTTAACAACTTTCTTCTTCCTAATGTCTCCCTTGACAATGCCTCACTTTTGGCCTTTAGTTGAGCGTTCGCCCCTGTGAGGAAGGCTTTGGGTTCTGTCCCCTAGCCGAGACATACCAGAGTCTTTAAAAATGGTAGTTGCTACTCCTGCTTAGCGCTCAGCATATTTGGAGTGGGACGACTGGTTCGCCCGTTGTCAGTATAATGTGACCGGGTGTGGTGTGCTGCTTGGTGTCTTCGGCAGTATGCTTCAGTGAGGTAGCACTATAAATCGGCAAAAGTTCCGGCCTATCACAAGGAGACTTAACACGAAAATACCGCAGCCTCCCAAAACACACATACGCACTCACCACACGCATGCATGTCGCACGCACGGGAAGCCGTCCTTAAATGACCTTAGCTGTTAATAGGACGTTAAACAAAATAAACCAAACTAAACTGTATCGCCAAACTGCATCAGCTTTGTTAAAGCGATTCATTTGAACCCTTTTATCATACCCCTTCTTCATGTTTGATGAAGATAATTGAATCCTTTCACGAGCAAACTCATGTATATTCTCTATCTGTTTGTTGAGAAGATACGCATAGTCTGTACGAGTGTTGTATGTTTCAGCTTCAACACGACCAAGTACCAGATCTACCGGAAGGCTGATGGGGTGACCAAACACCATTTCATTGGGAGAAACACCTGTTGTCTCATGTTCAGCGGAACGATATGCCATAATGAGAAGGTAAATTTTCTCATCCCAATCTCTTTTGTTTTCTGACACAAAAGCCGAGAGCATAGACTCTATGGTCCTGTTTGCCCTCTCTACCATGCCATCTGATTGTGGTCGGTAGGGTGTGGTCCTCGTCTTTTCTATACCAAGTATATTACAGACTTCCTTAAACACATCAGATCCAAAGTTAGCTCCTTGATCAGTATGAAGCTGACTTGGTACCCCAAAAACAGTAATTATTCTATCGATAAATTTCTGTGCTACGGTTGTGGCCTTTTGATTCCTCATAGTGATAGCCTCTACCCATTTGGTGAAGTAATCAGCAACTACAAGAAGATACTGGTTTTGATAATTACTAAGTGGTAAAGGACCCAAAACATCCATTGCCTATCGTTCCATAGGAACACCTACATTGAAAGTTTGTAATGGACCATGTGCACGTTTGTTGGGTGACTTTCGTGCAGCACATTTATCGCATGTCTTACACCAATGTTGAATATCTTTCGACATTTTATGCCAAAAATACCTCTCTCTGACTTTTGACAAACGTTTTCTTTATACCCAAATGACCTCCAGTAATACTGTTATGAAGGTACTGAAGTATTAATGTGGTGAGTGTTTTAGGGATCACCATTTGATAGGTGGGTTGTCTCCCTTTGCCCATATCCCATTTATGGCAAAGTATACCATTTTTGACCTGGATGGAATCATATCTGACCCAATAGTATATTGCTTCCTCACTCATGCGAGATATTTCACTCCAATTAGGCTTTTTACCTGATATTACCCAGTCAATAATAGTTTTTAATACAAAATCCTTCTCTTGCATTTCTTGAATGAGATTTGTATCAGGAATCTGAGAACTGTTGTCATTTGTTTGTGGTTGGTTTATATCACTTATGTTTCTATCCGTAGCCCAGCGACTTCCCTGTCCATGTTGTCCAGTCCATTTCTGGGGTCAGCCACAAGTTAAGCTTTCTTTGACTCAGAAGACCTGATAACAACAAATACATTTTCTACTTTATCATCTTCGGGTTCAGATGACATATCAAATTTTTGTTCAGCTCTTTCACAATGACCAGAGTTTGACTCTTGACATGGCCGTCTAGACATAGCATCTGCATTGTTATGCACACGGCCTGCTCTGTATTAAATAGAAAATTGATAAGACAGAATTTCAAACCACCGAGCTAGTTGAGCTTCAGGGTTCTTAAAGTTAATTAACCATGTGAGAGCACCATGATCGGTTCTTACTTTAAAGTTTTGTCCATATAGAGAGTGGTGGAACTGTTTAATAGAGCTAACGATTGCTAGTAGTTCCCTCTTTGTTACACAGTATTTACGTTCAGTTCGACTGAAAGTTTTGCTGTAATAACAAATGACTTTTTCTTTTCCTTCCTGTACTTGTGACAGGACTGCTCCCATTCCAAAGTTGGAGGCATATGTGTCCAAGATGAACTGCCCTTTGGGAGATGGAAAATCCAAGATTGGAGAACTAGTGAGAGCCCTCTTCAACAGATCAAATGTAGCCTGACAATCATCAGACCACGAGAACGTCTGATAAAGTTCTGTAAGTTTGTACAAAGGTTTTGCAATTATTGCAAAATTGTTTACAAATTTCCTATAGTAAGAACATAAGCCAAGAAACTGTCTGACCTCTTTTACATTCTTTGGAATTGGCCATGATTTCACTGCTTCTATTTTCTCTGGATCTGTTGTAATTCCTTGTTCACTCACTACATGACCCAAAAATGATGCTTCAAGTTGAAATAGATGACACTTTTTAGCATTCATTTTTAAGTTTGCCCCTTTAAGTATATCAAAAACTTGTCTCAAGTTTTGTAGATGTGTTTCAAAATCATTTGAAAAGACTGATGTCGTCTAGATACACCATACATATTTTGAAAGAAAGGTTTTTCAGAATTTTCTCCGTTAATCTTTCAAATGTACTGGGAGCATTACATAATCCAAATGGAAGTGTGACAAACTGCCATAGACCTCCACCTGCTACTGAAAAAGCTGATTTGGGTCGGTCCAGAGGATCTAACTTCACCTGCCAATAACCGCTTTTAAGATCAATTGTAGAGAACCACTTTGATTCGGCTAATGCATCAAGGGTACTATCTATTCTTGGTATTGGATGACTATCTTTGATGGTTACATCATTGAGTCTTCTATAATCTATACAAAATCTTATGGTGTTATCTCGTTTACGAACTAGTACAACTGGAGAACACCATGGACTCTCTGATTCTTCAATTACACCTTTGAGAACCATGTCCTCTATTTCTTTGTCTACCTCTTGTCTACAGGAGAGTGGTACACGTCTGGGGGGTTGTTTTATAGGTTTAGTATTACCAGTGTTTATCTGGTGCTGCACTAGATCTGTCAAACCTAAATCATTTAATGATTTAGAGAAGGTATCTGGGTAATCTAGTAATAGCTTTTTCAGAGCATCCCGTTCCTTCTCATTAAGGTTAGAGCAACTACGCTCATAGAGGGATACCAAGTGTTTTGGTAGTTCAGTTTGAGAGACAGAGTTATCTGACCTCACTTGATTTATAGGGACCACAGAACCAAATCAAAAATAGAATGTGGGTTTTCCCCGTTTGGGCAGAAGATTTAATAGGAAGGTGAATACATCGGGGCCTACTGATTGGATATTTAGATGAGAGAAGTTTCCAAAGTTTTAATATGTGGGTTGGGCAATACATGTAGATGTAAAATATATAGAAAAACAGTTATTTTTTTTGCTAGCCTGTTTTTGTCAGGGGGAGTTAAGTGAGTGTGTATTTTGTTGTTAATTTAGATGAATTTTTGGTGCTGAATTCAATACAAGATGGCGGCCCCCATATAAAAAAAGTTCAAATTGGTAGAATTTTTTATAATTCCATTTAGAGGTTTCCGAGATGACATACTTCAAAATTATGGCTACTGGACCAGTGTTGAAAACTCCATTTAAGCAGTACAGTGATAAACGTTAACATTACCGTCTATGGGAAATCATTTGGTTCCGTGGTCCCTATAGGGAGCTACCAGATTTGACATTTTATGCCGTTCAGCGTCCCTGGACACCAGATGACGGGACCCATCTAAACATGTTCGGCTGGGATTTTCATCATGGAGATATTTTGGCAGAATTTAAGCAGGAAATTAGATGCTGAGCTTGTTTATCATGAAAATATGGGACTGTGTAGAGTGTAAAGGGGGCCATAGACCTTGCTAATACGAAAATATAGTATTTATTTCAGTGGTAGCTGTATGAAGCGTGTTTCGTAGTCCCGTGGTGTGCCTGGTCGTTCTGTAGTCACTACCCCGGTTCGATTTTTGGTGTTTTTTTTCTGGTTGTACTCTTGTCCCTAGCCCGGTTCGGTGTTCGGTGATGTGATTGGTTGTTCTGTTGTCACTACCCCAGTTCGAATTTTGGTGGTTAGTTTGGTAGTTCTGTTGTCCCTAGCCCGGCCCACTATCCTGTGTGTGTGTTTTGACTCAATTATATAAATAATTGCTCTTGTCCTAGTTTTTTTTAGATTAAGGCGAGAAATAAGGGGGTGGGGAGATAGCAGGGAGTTATCTGCCCTTGATCTTCAGGCTATATCTTATTTGTTTATATTTTTCAGTAGTATAATATCAATAATCTTGTATGACAAAAAGACATCTGTCTGGATTTAAAATTCATGAAGATATTTATATTTTAATTAAAAATTTGTTTCAATTTTCATGTCCTTTTCTAATTGGAATCTCCATATCCGGTACCAATAGAAGACTTGACCTACCAGCCCAAGACTTGCAGCCAGCCACTTCCTATTTGGACATCATACCCTATGGTCCTATCCTGTCCCAGAAAAGGTAAATTTGAAAAATTTGTACGATTCTATAGGGACCACAGAACCAAATCAAAATTAGAATGTGGGTTTTCCCCGTTTGGGCAGAAGATTTAATAGGAAGGTGAATACATCGGGGCCTACTGATTGGATATTTAGATGAGATAAGTTTCCAAAGTTTTAATATGTGGGTTGGACAATACATGTAGATGTAAAATATATAGAAAAACAGTTATTTTTTTGCTTGCCTGTTTTTGTCAGGGGGAGTTAAGTAAGTGTGTATTTTGTTGTTAATTTAGATGAATTTTTGGTGCTGAATTCAATACAAGATGGCGGCCCCCATAAAAAAAGGTCAAATTGGTAGAATTTTTTATAATTCCATTTAGAGGTTTCCAAGATGACATACTTCAAAATTATGGCTACTGGACCAGTGTTGAAAACTCCATTTAAGCAGTACAGTGATAAACGTTAACATTACCGTCTACCGTCTAAATCATTTGGTGCCGTGGTCCCTATACTAACATCTCCCTGGGGTTTTTCAACACATTCTCTAACTACTTGAATTGACCTTAGTTATTTTCTTTTGATTGATTCTGGCTATGGCCCCAGTTATTTCCCTTGGATTGATTCTGGTTATAATTTCAGTTTCCCCTAGATTGGTGTCTGTTATTGTCACCATTTTGTTTTGATTGATGACTGTTACCATTCCATGAATTTCTCTTGTGTTGTGGTTGGATTTGGTCACTTCTCTTTAGTGAACTTTATTTCAACTCTCTGTTCTTTGTACAGTGGTAGAGTTAATACAAAAAGATCCATAATTTATGTAATAATGGTGCAACAAACCGAAACGTTACAATTGGTGTCAGAAGTGGGATTCATACATTTTGTGTTAAAAACCATCAGTACAAAGACTCATTGAAATTGAAAAATATAACAAATTTCGAAACACAAGTTGAACTATTTATAAAAAAAAATCCAAGTGATTTAATCAAAATGGATGATTCTTGTGTCGCATATGGATATCAAGTTGAACACTCCAGCTCGTACACATCTTCTGAGGAAAGTAATCCACCAACAACGCAATCCTCCAGATCTGAAATAACAGAGAAATATCTTAAATGAAATTGGTGAACAATTTGCTCAATTGAGACAAGAACATCAGAAAACTTTACTTAATCTCAAAATTGAATTGAAAAATGAAGTTCATAGAGATTTACATGAATTGAAAAGAGATTTCACATCTTTAGATAAAAAGATGAACTCATGAAGTTCCCAGTATGCCTTGAACTGCTCAAAGGTCATTTACTTGTGATCTTTCATTATTATGCAAGCGTGTGAGTGCTCATGTGGCTCTTGGCCAGCGCCTAACTCATCACAGATAATAAAGGAGTTAATATCATCCTGCATCTCTCCTAATTGAACAGCAATATACTTTACATGTTGTTGCCATGTTAAGAAGAATGACTTCTCTAAGAAAATGACCTTTGAGCAGTTCAAGGCATACTGGGAACTTCATGAGTTACCCCTATATGATGACATTGAAGCATGCAGGAATATTAGACAATCTATGAAGTATTGTTCTAAGGAGGACTATGAATGCCATGTCTTTAAAGTGGATCATGACTATCTCAGTACACTCAAGTTAGCATGGTGCTATGCCCAAAAGGTAGATAAATTAAACCCTCTCCATTATCCCTATTGTCGTCTGATACCAGGGGAACAGAGGAAGTTCCAGGCATTCTTTGATGAGTTCATCCATAAGCAAAAGATGGTCAGGGCAAGAGAATTACTGCATAATGCACAACTGTACAGATGGCAGAAGAAGGCTGTTGAGCAACTTGAAATCCAGAACAACAGAACTGTTCTGTGGGTGTATGACCAAGAGGGAAATAAAGGAAAGACATTTCTGAGTCAGTACATGGCGGCAGAGAAGAACTGCATCGTGATGGAAAACGGGGGTAAAAAAGACCTTGCGTATACCTATCAAGAACAAGAGTATGTAGTGTTTGACTATCATTTAGGTATCATGTCACCAATATCCTCGCCACTCTGTGTACCAAAAGTACACCACTTTGTACCTTAGTACAATAATCTTAAGACCATGGATGGAGGCATGGTCTGATATACGCCCATAGTTACCGTTAGTTACCAAATAGTATAAATAGGAGCCAACTTCAGTGTTTAGCTCACTGTATTCCTTGCAGTCCTCATGTTCAGTTCGCTGATATGGCTCGCTACTTTAAGCGACTTGGGACGTTTAGGAGTCTTTTTCGTCAGAAGTATAAGAAACGTACTTATGGCCGTCGCCAGGCCTTGCACCGCAGGTTCAGAAGAAGACGAGGTCGCCTTGGTTACAGACGACGCTCTCGACGAAGAAGCTTCCGCCGCCATCGCCGAAGAAGTCAAAGCAAACAAATGATCACTAGGAACTTTACCACCCTGGTTCGTGACGTATTGCCTAACAACATCATCAAGGATGCTCATCTTAACAATGAGGGGATGATCCGGGTGACCTCGTCAAAGATGGTGACATCATAGAAAGGGTTGTTATGGATACCGGTCTTGTAGACTTGTCCATTACGTAGACCTCGGAACTGGTAAGTGTAGACATTCTGAGTTTTAAACTGATAGTTCTTGTTCATATTGTTTATTATGAACTGTACAGAGTTCGGAAAGTACTTGTCTACAAGCATATCAGCCATATCAAGCCAAGGGGCATTTGTTGGGCTTGAAACAATAGAAGTACCAACCTTAAGACTAAGTTTAGGGTACAATGTCAAGGTTACTGGCTTGTATGGGCGCATGAAACGATGACGGGCTCCACATCTTAGGAAATCAGCATCACTAGCAAAAGGTCTTCCAGTGGCATCAGGGTCATAACAATGTGCTATGTTTGGAATCAAGGCATCGATGACTGTAGTCTCGTTGAATGGCGCGAGAGATTCTATCCAGATCTTCTGAGTCATTTTGATGACTCTATACTCGTCATAGAGGCCGGAATAATGAGTCATGTTTTCAGATCCAACAATTAAATCGAAAGCTACCTTACACAGAGTGGCGAGGATATTGGTGACATGATACCTAAATGGAACGAACGATAACTCTGTATTTGGTTCACTAGAGAAATTGATTTACTTGGCATCAGGGTCATAACAATGTGCTATGTTTGGAATCAAGGCATCGATGACTGTAGTCTCGTCTCTCAAGACTCTCAGAATATGGAGGTCAATGAAAACTTTGAACTCTTACATTGTGATACAGAATGATTTTATTTGTTCAATAAATGCATTATAAAATGTTGAAAGTGTCTTTGCTTGTTAATTCCCAAATCATCCATCTATCTTCGCTCAACTTTGCCCTGTCTGGAAGGAAGTTTGCCACACACATCACCTTTGCTGGAGTAAAGATCTTTATATGACTCTCATATTTGCTGCTGAAGATTCTCCCGTTCTTTAAGGCTTCTATAAAGCTGTAATTGATATGTTCTTCCATTGAACGAGTATAGTCAAACACTACATACTCTTGTTCTTGATAGGTATACGCAAGGTCTTTTTTACCCCCGTTTTCCATCACGATGCAGTTCTTCTCTGCCGCCATGTACTGACTCAGAAATGGTAAAGTTCCTAGTGATCATTTGTTTGCTTTGACTTCTTCGGCGATGGCCGCCGGAGAAAAATGACGGACATTTTATTGTGACGTCATTTGATTGTTCTCGTAACTAAGTTGTAACTAAGTAATAACAAAATGGCCCGAACCGGAAGTCAGCCATCTTGAAAGTAGTTCCAGTGTTACTCAGCTAGGAACGCCGAACCAGAATTAATTATGCCAAGTAAATCAATTTCTCTAGTGAACCAAATACAGAGTTATCGTTCGTTCCATTTAGGTATCATGTCACCAATATCCTCGCCACTCTGTGTACCAAAAGTACACCACTTTGTACCTTAGTACAATAATCTTAAGACAATGGATGGAGGCATGGTCTGATATACGCCCATAGTTACCGTTAGTTACTCTTGTTCTTGATAGGTATACGCAAGGTCTTTTTTACCCCCGTTTTCCATCACGATGCAGTTCTTCTCTGCCGCCATGTACTGACTCAGAAATGTCTTTCCTTTATTTCCCTCTTGGTCATACACCCACAGAACAGTTCTGTTGTTCTGGATTTCAAGTTGCTCAACAGCCTTCTTCTGCCATCTGTACAGTTGTGCATTATGCAGTAATTCTCTTGCCCTGACCATCTTTTGCTTATGGATGAACTCATCAAAGAATGCCTGGAACTTCCTCTGTTCCCCTGGTATCAGACGACAATAGGGATAATGGAGAGGGTTTAATTTATCTACCTTTTGGGCATAGCACCATGCTAACTTGAGTGTACTGAGATAGTCATGATCCACTTTAAAGACATGGCATTCATAGTCCTCCTTAGAACAATACTTCATAGATTGTCTAATATTCCTGCATGCTTCAATGTCATCATATAGGGGTAACTCATTGTACCCTAAACTTAGTCTTAAGGTTGGTGCTTCTATTGTTTCAAGCCCAACAAATGCCCCTTGGCTTGATATGGCTGATATGCTTGTAGACAAGTACTTTCCGAACTCTGTACAGTTCATAATAAACAATATGAACAAGAACTATCGGTTTAAAACTCAGAATGTCTACACTTACAGAGGTCTTGTAGACTTGTCCATTACGTAGACCTCGGAACTGGTAAGTGTAGACATTCTGAGTTTTAAACCGATAGTTCTTGTTCATATTGTTTATTATGAACTGTACAGAGTTCGGAAAGTACTTGTCTACAAGCATATCAGCCATATCAAGCCAAGGGGCATTTGTTGGGCTTGAAACAATAGAAGCATCAACCTTAAGACTAAGTTTAGGGTACAATGTCAAGGTTACTGGCTTGTATGGGCGCATGAAACGATGACGGGCTCCACATCTTAGGAAATCAGCATCACTAGCAAAAGGTCTTCCAGTGGCATCAGGGTCATAACAATGTGCTATGTTTGGAATCAAGGCATCGATGACTGTAGTCTCGTTGAATGGCGCGAGAGATTCTATCCAGATCTTCTGAGTCATTTTGATGACTCTATACTCGTCATAGAGGCCGGAATAATGAGTCATGTTTTCAGATCCAACAATTAAATCGAAAGCTACCTTAGGATTGAAGCTAAGGTTGTTAAGATGAGCATCCTTGATGATGTTGTTAGGCAATACGTCACGAACCAGGGTGGTAAAGTTCCTAGTGATCATTTGTTTGCTTTGACTTCTTCGGCGATGGCGGCGGAAGCTTCTTCGTCGAGAGCGTCGTCTGTAACCAAGGCGACCTCGTCTTCTTCTGAACCTGCGGTGCAAGGCCTGGCGACGGCCATAAGTACGTTTCTTATACTTCTGACGAAAAAGACTCCTAAACGTCCCAAGTCGCTTAAAGTAGCGAGCCATATCAGCGAACTGAACATGAGGACTGCAAGGAATACAGTGAGCTAAACACTGAAGTTGGCTCCTATTTATACTATTTGGTAACTAACGGTAACTATGGGCGTATATCAGACCATGCCTCCATCCATGGTCTTAAGATTATTGTACTAAGGTACAAAGTGGTGTACTTTTGGTACACAGAGTGGCGAGGATATTGGTGACATGATACCTAAATGGAACGAACGATAACTCTGTATTTGGTTCACTAGAGAAATTGATTTACTTGGCATAATTAATTCTGGTTCGGCGTTCCTAGCTGAGTAACACTGGAACTACTTTCAAGATGGCTGACTTCCGGTTCGGCCATTTTGTTATTACTTAGTTACAACTTAGTTACGAGAACAATCAAATGACGTCACAATAAAATGTCCGTCATTTTTCTCCGGCGGCCTTAAGGTACGTTACAACTCCAATATCTTTTTCTTCGCTGACATTTTCTAATTCTATTTCCTGACCATTTTCCCCTAGCATGTTGTATTTTCTTGTTGACTTGAGTTTGACAGACAAGACTTTACACTTCTTAGGATGGAATTTCAGTAACCAATTTTTAGACCAGATTTGCAATGCTTCTAAGTCATCTTGTAGCTGTTTAATATCTCCATTGTTCCCTATATCTCTATACAATTGTGTATCATCTGCGAAAAGTGGAGATGCTGAATATGGAACCTCTGGCAAGTCGTTCATATAGATGACAAAAAGTATAGGGCCTAAAACACTGCCTTGTGGTATTCCGCTTTGTACTGGATAGGTATTCGACGCTGCTCCGTTCACACTCACTTTCTGTGTTCTATTTTTTCAAGAAATCCTCAATCCAATTGTTACACTTGTGCTTATTCAATATTCTTTCAGTTTTTTTATGAGTCGACGCCATTATCAATAACTTCAGTCCAGTTTCTAGCACTGTTTTATAGTTTCGATAGTTACTCGAGTCTCTGTGGCGTTATTAATGTTAATATAGGAGCGCGGGGAATGTCTCGTGCCAGAATTCTCCAACGTACGGTTTTCGTTGGTTAACGTTCCCTATTAGTTGAAAGCCGGGAGATATGAAGGCGGATACGAAGGCGAAACTGCCCTGCAGGTAGGGCGTAAGAATTGTACCTGCTGCCCCCAATTGCATGATCGTAAGAGGCGACTAAATTTGGGGGATCTTATCTTTTCTCTTCTTTCTGAACAACTTTCTTCTTAATGTCTCCCTTGACAATGCCTCACTTTTGGCCTTTAGTTGAGCGTTCGCCGCTGTATGCTTCAGTGAGGTAGCATTATAAATCGGCAAAAGTTCCGGCCTATCACAAGGAGACTTAACACGAACATACCGCAGCCTCCCAAAACAAACATACGCACTCGCCACACGCATGCACGTATGGGAGGCCGTCCTTAAGTGACCTAAGCTGTTAATAGTACGTTAAACAAAATAAACCAAACCAAGGCAAACGAAGGCGGAGTGTCATTCCGACCTCACTCGAGTACCCGTTCCCGTTTATGCAGACAGCAGGATGTTTTTGAGTCCAGATTTGCAGAGTTTCCTTTTCCAGAAATCCAGTTTCAGCGTTATATAGACTATGAACACTACAGCAGACGAGCAGGTAGGGTGCGGGCTGATAGAGATGTAGAAAATATTTGGAAGAAATAAGGAGAAATAGGTGAAACTAGGAAAAATAGGTGAAATTAGGAGAAATAGACGAAACAGGAAAAATAGGTGAAATTATTAAATAAGAAATACACAACTGTATTAATTAATAATTACAGGGAGACAACTCCCTTTTTTAAAACACAACTGTATTTTTACTGCATCATATTGTGTGACATCTTTATTTGCTATTGTATCAAATTGTATTATTACAGTTTGGTTTATTTTGGTTAACGACCTATTAACAGCTAAGGTCATTTAAGGACGGCCTCCCGTGCGTGCGACACGCCACACGCATGCATGTCGCACGCACGGGAGTCCATCGTTAAATGACCTTAGCTGTTAATAGGACGTTAAACAAAATAAACTAAACCAAACCATTGATGACCTGTTAAAAGTTCGACAGCCATAGAGGAAAAGGAACACTACAACAAATATTTAATCATACAGGTGTTTCCCAAAATGTCATGGATTGCTTCAATAAAGCGGAGTCATTACTTGAATTCGACAGCAGCTATGCATTTGATTGAGCGTTTGCCGATTTATAGTGCTACCTCACTGAAGCATACTGCCGAAGACACCCAGCAGCACACCCCACCCGGTCACATTATACTGACAAACGGGCGAACCAGTCGTCCCACTCCAAATATGCTGAGCGCTAAGCAGGAGTAGCAACTACCATTTTTAAAGACTCTGGTATGTCTCGGCTAGGGGACAGAACCCAAAGCCTTCCTCACAGGGGCGAACGCTCGACTTAAGGCCAAAAGTGAGGCATTGTCAAAGGAGACATTAGGAAGAAGAAAGTTGTTCAGAAAGAAGAGAAAAGTAAGATCCCAAATTTAGTCGCCTCTTACGATTCTTGCGCCCTATCTGCAGGGCAGTAACTACTTTGTTGATATGGATTCAACCCATTTCAGAATCATTTTAATCTTTCTTCGTTATGGTGGAAAAATCAAAACAGTACTCCTTCCCGATAATATCAGAGGTCTTGTGGAATTAGAATTAAAGGCAGATTTTTATAGGCTGCACAATTTGGAGTGGAGAGTCAAAATCAGGGAGAAATTAGATATTTGTTTAACGTCCTATTAACAGCTTTAAGTAATTTAAGGACGGCCTCCCGTGCGTGCGACATGCATGCGTGTGGTGAGTGCGAGAGATGTATCGACCAGAAGATAGAACCCAAAGGCATTGTCAAGGGAGACAGCGCTCAGCATATTAGGAGTGGGACGACTGGTTCGCCCGTTGTCAGTATAATGTGACCGGGTGGGGTGTGCTGCTGGGTGTCTTCGGCAGTATGCTTCAGTGAGGTAGCACTATAAATCGGTAAAAGTTCCGGCCTATCACAATGAGAATTACCACAAACATACCACAGCCTCCCAAAACACACATACGCACTCACCACACGCATGCATGTCGCACGCACAGGAGGCCGTCCTTAAATGACCTTAGCTGTTAATAGGACGTTAAACAAAATAAACCAAACCAAACCAAACACCACACCATGCATGCCGCACGTACGGGAGGCCGTCCTTAAATGACCTTAGCTGTTAATAGGACGTTAAACAAAATAAACCAAACCAAACCAAACCAAATGTTAATCAACTTATTATCAGGAACGGGCAGAACATGTATTAAATACAATCTGTTCTTGAAAAAGAGTTATATATCTCCTTTAAATTAAGAGTTCCATTGTTATTTTCTCTAAAACAATTGAAGATATTAAATATCATTTATTGTTAATGTTCCACTATACTATTGTAAACATTTTGGATAGTATCTATAGTAGTATTGAAATGCAATTTTTTAATATTACAATGTTATTGTTATTGGTTAAGTGATATTCTCAGCAACTGAATAAAGATTCAGTTATAAGTACATTATATCAATATTAATGCTCACTACATTATTGAATTTAATGATAATCAATGATATTATTATTATAGTTGAAATTGATATGGTCAAAGTTACTTTTTAACATACAGTTAAATGCTTGAATTTCTATATGTCAATCACTGTGCGACATTCATGGCAAGGTTATTACTGAAAGAAGATTTGTCAGTTTTTAGCTCACCTGGAC
This sequence comes from Pecten maximus, assembly GCF_902652985.1. Taxonomy (NCBI): domain Eukaryota; kingdom Metazoa; phylum Mollusca; class Bivalvia; order Pectinida; family Pectinidae; genus Pecten; species Pecten maximus. The sequence continues at coordinate 7,409,505 of NC_047022.1, read as the reverse complement.
CGAAGGTCCGGTGAGCTTATGTCATGGCGCAGCGTCCGTCCGTCGTCCGTCAACATTTGCTTCAAATCGCTACTAGTCAAAAAGTTCTTATTGGATTTTAACCAAATTTGGCCAGAAACATCCTTGGCAGAAGGGGAACAGATTTTGCATAAATGGTGACTCTGACCCCCGAGGGGCCAAAGGGGCGGGGCCCAATAGGGGAAATAGAGGTAATTCCTTTAAATCGCTACTAGTCATAAAGTTATGAATGGATTTGAACCCAATTTGGTCAGAAACATCCTTGGGGGAAGGGGAACAGATTTTGCATAAATGGTAGCTCTGACCCCAAAGGGGCCAAAGGGGCGGGGCCCAATAGGGGAAATAGAGGTAATTCCTTTAAATCACTACCAGGCATAAAGTTATGAATGGATTTGAACCCAATTTGGTCAGAAACATCATTGGGGGAAGGGAAACAGATTTTGCATAAATGGTGACTCTGACCCCCGATGGGCCAATAGGGCGTGGCCCAGTAGGGGAAATAAAGGTAATTCCTTTAAATCGCTACTACTTATTAAGTTATCAAGGGATTTGAACCCAATTTGCTCAGAAACATCCTTGGGGGAAGGGAACAGATTTTGCATAAATGGTGACTCTGACCCAAAAGGGGCCAAAGGGGCGGGACCCAATAAGTGAAATAGAGGTAATTTCTTTAAATCGCTACTAGTCATAAAGTTATGAATGGATTTGAACCCAATTTGGTCAGAAACATCCTTGGGGGAACAGATTTTGCATAAATGGTGACTCTGACCCCCGAGGGGCAAAAAGGGTGGGGCCCAATAGGGGAAAAAGAGGTAATTCCTTTGAATCGCTACTAGTCATAAAGATATGAATAGATTTGAACCCAATTTGGTCAGAAACATCCTTGGGAGAAGAACAGATTTTGCATAAATGGTGACTCTGACCCTAAAGGGGCCAAAGGTGCGGGGCCCAATAGGGGAAATAGAGGTAATTCCTTTGAATCGCTACTAGTCATAAAGTTATGAATGGATTTGAACCCAATTTGGTCAAAAAGATCCTTGGGGGAAGGAGAACAGATTTTGCATGAATTGTGACTCTGACCACCGAGGGGCCAAAAGGGCGGGGCCCAATAGGGGAAATAGAGGTAATTCCTTTAAATCACTACTAGTCATAAAGTTATGAATGGATTTGAACCCAATTTGGTCAGAAACATCCTTGGGGGAAGAAGAACAGATTTTGCATAAATGGTGACTCTGACCCTAAAGGGGCCAAAGGTGCGGGGCCCAATAGGGGAAATAGAGGTAATTCCTTTGAATCGCTACTAGTCATAAAGTTATGCATGGATTTGAACCCAATTTGGTCAAAAAGATCCTTGGGGGAAGGGGAACAGATTTTACATGAATTGTGACTCTGACCCCCGAGGGGCCAAAAGGGCAGCGCCCAATAGGGGAAATAGAGGTAATTCCTTTAAATCGCTACTTGTCATAAAGTTATGAATGGATTTGAAACCAATTTGGTCAAAAAGATCCTTGGGGGAAGGGGAACAGATTTTGCATGAATTGTGACTCTAACCCCCGAGGGGCCAAAAGGGCGGGGCCCAATAGGGGAAATAGAGGTAATTCCTTTAAATCGCTACTTGTCATAAAGTTATGAAGGGATTTGAACCCAATTTGGTCAGAAACATCCTTGGGGAAGGGGAACAGATTTTGCATAAATGGTAGCTCTGACCCCAAAGGGGCCAAAGGGGCGGGGCCCAATAGGGGAAATAGAGGTAATTCCTTTAAATCACTACCAGGCATAAAGTTATGAATGGATTTGAACCCAATTTGGTCAGAAACATCATTGGGGGAAGGGAACAGATTTTGCATAAATGGTGACTCTGACCCAAAAGGGGCCAAAGGGGCGGGGCCCAATAAGTGAAATAGAGGTAATTTCTTTAAATCGCTACTAGTCATAAAGTTATGAATGGATTTGAACCCAATTTGGTCAGAAACATCCTTGGGGGAACAGATTTTGCATAAATGGTGACTCTGACCCCCGAGGGGCAAAAAGGGTGGGGCCCAATAGGGGAAAAAGAGGTAATTCCTTTGAATCGCTACTAGTCATAAAGATATGAATAGATTTGAACCCAATTTGGTCAGAAACATCCTTGGGGGAAGAACAGATTTTGCATAAATGGTGACTCTGACCCTAAAGGGGCCAAAGGTGCGGGGCCCAATAGGGGAAATAGAGGTAATTCCTTTGAATCGCTACTAGTCATAAAGTTATGAATGGATTTGAACCCAATTTGGTCAAAAAGATCCTTGGGGGAAGGAGAACAGATTTTGCATGAATTGTGACTCTGACCCCCGAGGGGCCAAAAGGGCGGGGCCCAATAGGGGAAATAGAGGTAATTCCTTTAAATCGCTACTTGTCATAAAGTTATGAAGGGATTTGAACCCAATTTGGTCAGAAACATCCTTGGGGAAGGGGAACAAATTTTGCATAAATGGTAACTCTGACCCCAAAGGGGCCAAAGGGACGGGGCCAAAGGGACGGGGCCAAAGGGACGGGGCCCAATAGGGGAAATAGAGGTAATTCCTTTGAATCGCTACTAGTCATAAAGTGATGAATGCATGTTCTAAAAGCAATTCTTGAGGTCTTTCAGACCTTAGAGAGTCTGGACTTCATTAATCTTTAAAGCAGTTTTGATTACCACACTATAACCATATATAGCATTGTTAGAGATTTACAAATAAAACGAATTGAATATGAACATTATTTTGACATTGGCCTAATCCAACCAGGTGAGCGATGCAGGCCCCATGGGCCTCTTGTTAAATATTCCTGTACTTTCTGTCTCGAAGACATTAACACCTTACATGCAATTAACTGATATGTTAGTGTCGAGTCACGAGTTTGATAGCTATCGTACGGAGGGCAGTGTTACGAAAATATGTGTATCGTTAGCCTACAGTTAGATCAGTTGATTGTAGCTCGCTATGTAAATTGTTTTATTAATTATTTATAAACTATTTACGCTATTCTTAAGTATCCTGCTGCCCCCATTGCATGATCGTAGGAGGCGAATAAATTTGGGATCTTTTCTCTTCTTTCTGAACAACTTTCTTCTTCCTAATGTCTCCCTTGACAAGCCTCACTTTTGGCCTTTAGTTGAGCGTTCGCCCCTGTGAGGAAGGCTTTGGGTTCTGTCCTCTAGCCGAGACATACCATAGTTTTTAAAAATGGTAGTTGCTGCCCCTGCTTAGCGCTCAGCATATTAGGAGTGGGACGACTGGTTCGCCCGTTGTCCTTCCCTGCAGGTAGGGCGTAAGAATTGTACCTGCTGCCCCCATTGCATGATCGTAAGAGGCGACTAAATTTGGGATCTTATCTTTTCTCTTCTTTCTTAACAACTTTCTTCTTCCTAACGTCTCCCTTGACACTGCCTCACTTTTGGCCTTTAGTTGAGCGTTCGCCCCTGTGAGGAAGGCTTTGGGTTCTGTCCCCTGGCCGAGACATACCAGAGTCTTTAAAAATGGTAGTTGCTACTGCTGCTCTAGCGCTCAGCATATTTTGTGATTTTATTTGCTGAACAAGGGGAGAGACATGCAATAAGAAGAGAACTAGTGTTCCGGAACAGGACACAGGTGTTAGACACGATGCAAGATAATGAACTCATCATGCGATATCGATTCCCGAGGCGTATCATATTTCAACTTATCGACGAAGTAACGGATGAGATACAACCAACCACCTACCGGTGTCATTCCATCCCAACACAGATTCAGGTAAATCCTAAATTATCAAAGCAAACTTCTAAATGTGTAACCGGAAAACGTTTCCTGGCAACTTGTATAGCACTCGGATGTTAGTTATACTAAAAACCGCCTTCTGTATCCTGTCGCTACGGATAACGCGACAAGCCCTGATGTGATAGTCTGTCAGCGCCTGGGGAAATATATTTTAGAATTAATATATTCTAGTACAGTTTTGTTATTTATAGTAGTGGAATAGGAAGCGTTCTCTTATTGAAAAGAAATAAAAAGTGAGATAGAACTAGAAAGAAATCAAGATCAGGCATTAAAAAGTATGAAACGCTAAATTTACATATATAAGACTTAAAAATATCTTCAATTGAAATGAACCTATCTTCAATTATGATCATGAAACTATCTTCAATCAATTATGTGAACTTAGCGTTTTTACCTGTTTCTTCACAATTTCTTTTACCAGAATTCGGGTAAAAGCACAGCAAAAAGACACATACTTACAGACCCCAGGAAATATTGCCAAATAAAATTGTTGTTCAGGAAAATGGAATTTCGTGTCAGTATTGCGGCTGATGCGAGACATCGCAATATACGTATATATCGTATGGTTTACTATAGGCCTAATGCAAGTTCCGAGTAGAGTATCGTATACATGAACTTTTGTACGTAGCGATCGCGAGTAACCCTTGGCTTGCGAAGTTGGGCCTAAGGCAGCGCGATATTACCAAGATATCGTATATTTATCGTGATATTAGTATTGTACGTGGTATACCGTATCGCATTACATTAAACCATGCGATATTACAATGTCCAGAATCAGCCACTACATGTCAAGGTGATTAGGAGTCTAAAGAATTTGGAAGGGGTCGGGCAAACCACATACATGACGCCAAGTCCGAAAAAGGGCCATAACTCTAGCACATAAGCAGCAAAACTCAATACAAAATGACATCATTTGGCAAATCTAATACAGTAAGCTAAATATTGGACTATGACGACACAACCCTTCTTGAAGTCGTCGAGTTGTTTGATGGTCCATAGAGTTGTAAATGCAATCTGCAACCAACTTAAAACATCAATTTTCAAACGAGTACAGGAGAGGTCCGGAAAGTGAAATAAGACTTTCACAAGATTTCAGGTTTCCCAAACGTAGTTGGGGCAATCGATGGAACCCACATTCCCATCCAGGGCATGTCGTCCGATGATGAGCATACATATGTATGCAGGAAAGGCTTCCACTCGATAAATGTACAAGGGGTGGTCAACTCCGACTTAAGGTATGAACATCTAAGACGACCAATTGACCCGGTTTTATTATCGATCTGGTTTTATTAGCTCACCTGGACCGAAGGTCATGGTGCAGCGTCCGTCGTCCGTCGTCCATCGTCCGTCCGTCAACATTTGCTTCAAATCGCTACTAGTCAAAAAGTTCTTATTGGATTTTGACCAAATTTAGCCAGAAACATCCTTGGCAGAAGGGGATCAGATTTTGCATAAATGGTGACTCTGACCCCCAAGGGGCCTGAGGGGCGGGGCCCATTAGGGGAAATTGAGGCAATTCCTTTAAATCGCTACTAGTCATAAAGTTATGAATGGATTTGAACCCAATTTGGTCAGAAACATCCTTTGGGTAAGGGGAACAGATTTTGCATAAATGGTGACTCTGACCCTCAAGGGGCCAAAGGGGCGGGGCCTAATGGGGAAATAGAGGTAATTCCTTCAAATCGCTACAAGTCATAAAGTTATGAATGGATTTGAACCCGATTTGGTCAGAAACGTCCTTTGGGAAAGGGGAACAGATTTTGCATAAATGGTTACTCTGACCCCCAAGGGGCCAAAGGGGCGGGGCCTAATGGGGAAATAGAGGTAATTCCTTCAAATCGCTACAAGTCATAAAGTTATGAATGGATTTGAACCCGATTTGGTCAGAAACGTCCTTTGGGAAAGGGGAACAGATTTTGCATAAATGGTTACTCTGACCCCCAAGGGGCCAAAGGGGCGGGGCCTAATGGGGAAATAGAGGTAATTCCTTCAAATCGCTACTAGTCATAAAGTTATGAATGGATTTGAACCCAATTGGGTCAGAAACATCCTTCGGGGAAGGGGATCAGATTTTGCATAAATGGTGACTGACCCCCAAGGGGCCCAAGGGGCAGGGCCCAATAGGGGAAATTAAGGCAATTCCTTTAAATCGCTACTAGTCATAAAGTTATGAATGGATTTGAACCCAATATGGTCAGAAACATCCTTTGGGGAAGGGGAACAGATTTTGCATAAATGGTGACTCTGACCCCCAAGGGGCCCAAGGGGCAGGGCCCAATAGGGGAAATTAAGGCAATTCCTTTAAATCGCTACTAGTCATAAAGTTATGAATGGATTTGAACCCAATTTGGTCAAAAAGATCCTTGGGGGAAGGAGAACAGATTTTGCATGAATTGTGACTCTGACCACCGAGGGGCCAAAAGGGCGGGGCCCAATAGGGGAAATAGAGGTAATTCCTTTAAATCACTACTAGTCATAAAGTTATGAATGGATTTGAACCCAATTTGGTCAGAAACATCCTTGGGGGAAGAAGAACAGATTTTGCATAAATGGTGACTCTGACCCTAAAGGGGCCAAAGGTGCGGGGCCCAATAGGGGAAATAGAGGTAATTCCTTTGAATCGCTACTAGTCATAAAGTTATGCATGGATTTGAACCCAATTTGGTCAAAAAGATCCTTGGGGGAAGGGGAACAGATTTTACATGAATTGTGACTCTGACCCCCGAGGGGCCAAAAGGGCAGCGCCCAATAGGGGAAATAGAGGTAATTCCTTTAAATCGCTACTTGTCATAAAGTTATGAATGGATTTGAACCCAATTTGGTCAAAAAGATCCTTGGGGGAAGGGGAACAGATTTTGCATGAATTGTGACTCTAACCCCCGAGGGGCCAAAAGGGCGGGGCCCAATAGGGGAAATAGAGGTAATTCCTTTAAATCCCTACTTGTCATAAAGTTATGAAGGGATTTGAACCCAATTTGGTCAGAAACATCCTTGGGGAAGGGGAACAGATTTTGCATAAATGGTAGCTCTGACCCCAAAGGGGCCAAAGGGGCGGGGCCCAATAGGGGAAATAGAGGTAATTCCTTTAAATCACTACCAGGCATAAAGTTATGAATGGATTTGAACCCAATTTGGTCAGAAACATCATTGGGGGAAGGGAAACAGATTTTGCATAAATGGTGACTCTGACCCCCGAGGGGCCAAAAGGGCGTGGCCCAGTAGGGGAAATAAAGGTAATTCCTTTAAATCGCTACTACTTATTAAGTTATCAAGGGATTTGAACCCAATTTGGTTAGAAACATCCTTGGGGGAAGGGAACAGATTTTGCATAAATGGTGACTCTGACCCAAAAGGGGCCAAAGGGGCGGGGCCCAATAAGTGAAATAGAGGTAATTTCTTTAAATCGCTACTAGTCATAAAGTTATGAATGGATTTGAACCCAATTTGGTCAGAAACATCCTTGGGGGAACAGATTTTGCATAAATGGTGACTCTGACCCCCGAGGGGCAAAAAGGGTGGGGCCCAATAGGGGAAAAAGAGGTAATTCCTTTGAATCGCTACTAGTCATAAAGATATGAATAGATTTGAACCCAATTTGGTCAGAAACATCCTTGGGGGAAGAACAGATTTTGCATAAATGGTGACTCTGACCCTAAAGGGGCCAAAGGTGCGGGGCCCAATAGGGGAAATAGAGGTAATTCCTTTGAATCGCTACTAGTCATAAAGTTATGAATGGATTTGAACCCAATTTGGTCAAAAAGATCCTTGGGGGAAGGAGAACAGATTTTGCATGAATTGTGACTCTGACCCCCGAGGGGCCAAAAGGGCGGGGCCCAATAGGGGAAATAGAGGTAATTCCTTTAAATCGCTACTTGTCATAAAGTTATGAAGGGATTTGAACCCAATTTGGTCAGAAACATCCTTGGGGAAGGGGAACAAATTTTGCATAAATGGTAACTCTGACCCCAAAGGGGCCAAAGGGACGGGGCCAAAGGGACGGGGCCCAATAGGGGAAATAGAGGTAATTCCTTTGAATCGCTACTAGTCATAAAGTGATGAATGCATGTTCTAAAAGCAATTCTTGAGGTCTTTCAGACCTTAGAGAGTCTGGACTTCATTAATCTTTAAAGCAGTTTTGATTACCACACTATAACCATATATAGCATTGTTAGAGATTTACAAATAAAACGAATTGAATATGAACATTATTTTGACATTGGCCTAATCCAACCAGGTGAGCGATGCAGGCCCCATGGGCCTCTTGTTAAATATTCCTGTACTTTCTGTCTCGAAGACATTAACACCTTACATGCAATTAACTGATATGTTAGTGTCGAGTCACGAGTTTGATAGCTATCGTACGGAGGGCAGTGTTACGAAAATATGTGTATCGTTAGCCTACAGTTAGATCAGTTGATTGTAGCTCGCTATGTAAATTGTTTTATTAATTATTTATAAACTATTTACGCTATTCTTAAGTATCCTGCTGCCCCCATTGCATGATCGTAGGAGGCGAATAAATTTGGGATCTTTTCTCTTCTTTCTGAACAACTTTCTTCTTCCTAATGTCTCCCTTGACAAGCCTCACTTTTGGCCTTTAGTTGAGCGTTCGCCCCTGTGAGGAAGGCTTTGGGTTCTGTCCTCTAGCCGAGACATACCATAGTTTTTAAAAATGGTAGTTGCTGCCCCTGCTTAGCGCTCAGCATATTAGGAGTGGGACGACTGGTTCGCCCGTTGTCCTTCCCTGCAGGTAGGGCGTAAGAATTGTACCTGCTGCCCCCATTGCATGATCGTAAGAGGCGACTAAATTTGGGATCTTATCTTTTCTCTTCTTTCTTAACAACTTTCTTCTTCCTAACGTCTCCCTTGACACTGCCTCACTTTTGGCCTTTAGTTGAGCGTTCGCCCCTGTGAGGAAGGCTTTGGGTTCTGTCCCCTGGCCGAGACATACCAGAGTCTTTAAAAATGGTAGTTGCTACTGCTGCTCTAGCGCTCAGCATATTTTGTGATTTTATTTGCTGAACAAGGGGAGAGACATGCAATAAGAAGAGAACTAGTGTTCCGGAACAGGACACAGGTGTTAGACACGATGCAAGATAATGAACTCATCATGCGATATCGATTCCCGAGGCGTATCATATTTCAACTTATCGACGAAGTAACGGATGAGATACAACCAACCACCTACCGGTGTCATTCCATCCCAACACAGATTCAGGTAAATCCTAAATTATCAAAGCAAACTTCTAAATGTGTAACCGGAAAACGTTTCCTGGCAACTTGTATAGCACTCGGATGTTAGTTATACTAAAAACCGCCTTCTGTATCCTGTCGCTACGGATAACGCGACAAGCCCTGATGTGATAGTCTGTCAGCGCCTGGGGAAATATATTTTAGAATTAATATATTCTAGTACAGTTTTGTTATTTATAGTAGTGGAATAGGAAGCGTTCTCTTATTGAAAAGAAATAAAAAGTGAGATAGAACTAGAAAGAAATCAAGATCAGGCATTAAAAAGTATGAAACGCTAAATTTACATATATAAGACTTAAAAATATCTTCAATTGAAATGAACCTATCTTCAATTATGATCATGAAACTATCTTCAATCAATTATGTGAACTTAGCGTTTTTACCTGTTTCTTCACAATTTCTTTTACCAGAATTCGGGTAAAAGCACAGCAAAAAGACACATACTTACAGACCCCAGGAAATATTGCCAAATAAAATTGTTGTTCAGGAAAATGGAATTTCGTGTCAGTATTGCGGCTGATGCGAGACATCGCAATATACGTATATATCGTATGGTTTACTATAGGCCTAATGCAAGTTCCGAGTAGAGTATCGTATACATGAACTTTTGTACGTAGCGATCGCGAGTAACCCTTGGCTTGCGAAGTTGGGCCTAAGGCAGCGCGATATTACCAAGATATCGTATATTTATCGTGATATTAGTATTGTACGTGGTATACCGTATCGCATTACATTAAACCATGCGATATTACAATGTCCAGAATCAGCCACTACATGTCAAGGTGATTAGGAGTCTAAAGAATTTGGAAGGGGTCGGGCAAACCACATACATGACGCCAAGTCCGAAAAAGGGCCATAACTCTAGCACATAAGCAGCAAAACTCAATACAAAATGACATCATTTGGCAAATCTAATACAGTAAGCTAAATATTGGACTATGACGACACAACCCTTCTTGAAGTCGTCGAGTTGTTTGATGGTCCATAGAGTTGTAAATGCAATCTGCAACCAACTTAAAACATCAATTTTCAAACGAGTACAGGAGAGGTCCGGAAAGTGAAATAAGACTTTCACAAGATTTCAGGTTTCCCAAACGTAGTTGGGGCAATCGATGGAACCCACATTCCCATCCAGGGCATGTCGTCCGATGATGAGCATACATATGTATGCAGGAAAGGCTTCCACTCGATAAATGTACAAGGGGTGGTCAACTCCGACTTAAGGTATGAACATCTAAGACGACCAATTGACCCGGTTTTATTATCGATCTGGTTTTATTAGCTCACCTGGACCGAAGGTCATGGTGCAGCGTCCGTCGTCCGTCGTCCATCGTCCGTCCGTCAACATTTGCTTCAAATCGCTACTAGTCAAAAAGTTCTTATTGGATTTTGACCAAATTTAGCCAGAAACATCCTTGGCAGAAGGGGATCAGATTTTGCATAAATGGTGACTCTGACCCCCAAGGGGCCTGAGGGGCGGGGCCCATTAGGGGAAATTGAGGCAATTCCTTTAAATCGCTACTAGTCATAAAGTTATGAATGGATTTGAACCCAATTTGGTCAGAAACATCCTTTGGGTAAGGGGAACAGATTTTGCATAAATGGTGACTCTGACCCACAAGGGGCCAAAGGGGCGGGGCCTAATGGGGAAATAGAGGTAATTCCTTCAAATCGCTACAAGTCATAAAGTTATGAATGGATTTGAACCCGATTTGGTCAGAAACGTCCTTTGGGAAAGGGGAACAGATTTTGCATAAATGGTTACTCTGACCCCCAAGGGGCCAAAGGGGCGGGGCCTAATGGGGAAATAGAGGTAATTCCTTCAAATCGCTACTAGTCATAAAGTTATGAATGGATTTGAACCCAATTGGGTCAGAAACATCCTTCGGGGAAGGGGATCAGATTTTGCATAAATGGTGACTGACCCCCAAGGGGCCCAAGGGGCAGGGCCCAATAGGGGAAATTAAGGCAATTCCTTTAAATCGCTACTAGTCATAAAGTTATGAATGGATTTGAACCCAATATGGTCAGAAACATCCTTTGGGGAAGGGGAACAGATTTTGCATAAATGGTGACTCTGACCCCCAAGGGGCCCAAGGGGCAGGGCCCAATAGGGGAAATTAAGGCAATTCCTTTAAATCGCTACTAGTCATAAAGTTATGAATGGATTTGAACCCAATTTGGTCAAAAAGATCCTTGGGGGAAGGAGAACAGATTTTGCATGAATTGTGACTCTGACCACCGAGGGGCCAAAAGGGCGGGGCCCAATAGGGGAAATAGAGGTAATTCCTTTAAATCACTACTAGTCATAAAGTTATGAATGGATTTGAACCCAATTTGGTCAGAAACATCCTTGGGGGAAGAAGAACAGATTTTGCATAAATGGTGACTCTGACCCTAAAGGGGCCAAAGGTGCGGGGCCCAATAGGGGAAATAGAGGTAATTCCTTTGAATCGCTACTAGTCATAAAGTTATGCATGGATTTGAACCCAATTTGGTCAAAAAGATCCTTGGGGGAAGGGGAACAGATTTTACATGAATTGTGACTCTGACCCCCGAGGGGCCAAAAGGGCAGCGCCCAATAGGGGAAATAGAGGTAATTCCTTTAAATCGCTACTTGTCATAAAGTTATGAATGGATTTGAACCCAATTTGGTCAAAAAGATCCTTGGGGGAAGGGGAACAGATTTTGCATGAATTGTGACTCTAACCCCCGAGGGGCCAAAAGGGCGGGGCCCAATAGGGGAAATAGAGGTAATTCCTTTAAATCCCTACTTGTCATAAAGTTATGAAGGGATTTGAACCCAATTTGGTCAGAAACATCCTTGGGGAAGGGGAACAGATTTTGCATAAATGGTAGCTCTGACCCCAAAGGGGCCAAAGGGGCGGGGCCCAATAGGGGAAATAGAGGTAATTCCTTTAAATCACTACCAGGCATAAAGTTATGAATGGATTTGAACCCAATTTGGTCAGAAACATCATTGGGGGAAGGGGAACAGATTTTGCATAAATGGTGACTCTGACCCCCGAGGGGCCAAAAGGGCGTGGCCCAGTAGGGGAAATAAAGGTAATTCCTTTAAATCGCTACTACTTATTAAGTTATCAAGGGATTTGAACCCAATTTGGTTAGAAACATCCTTGGGGGAAGGGAACAGATTTTGCATAAATGGTGACTCTGACCCAAAAGGGGCCAAAGGGGCGGGGCCCAATAAGTGAAATAGAGGTAATTTCTTTAAATCGCTACTAGTCATAAAGTTATGAATGGATTTGAACCCAATTTGGTCAGAAACATCCTTGGGGGAACAGATTTTGCATAAATGGTGACTCTGACCCCCGAGGGGCAAAAAGGGTGGGGCCCAATAGGGGAAAAAGAGGTAATTCCTTTGAATCGCTACTAGTCATAAAGATATGAATAGATTTGAACCCAATTTGGTCAGAAACATCCTTGGGGGAAGAACAGATTTTGCATAAATGGTGACTCTGACCCTAAAGGGGCCAAAGGTGCGGGGCCCAATAGGGGAAATAGAGGTAATTCCTTTGAATCGCTACTAGTCATAAAGTTATGAATGGATTTGAACCCAATTTGGTCAAAAAGATCCTTGGGGGAAGGAGAACAGATTTTGCATGAATTGTGACTCTGACCCCCGAGGGGCCAAAAGGGCGGGGCCCAATAGGGGAAATAGAGGTAATTCCTTTAAATCGCTACTTGTCATAAAGTTATGAAGGGATTTGAACCCAATTTGGTCAGAAACATCCTTGGGGAAGGGGAACAAATTTTGCATAAATGGTAACTCTGACCCCAAAGGGGCCAAAGGGACGGGGCCAAAGGGACGGGGCCCAATAGGGGAAATAGAGGTAATTCCTTTGAATCGCTACTAGTCATAAAGTGATGAATGCATGTTCTAAAAGCAATTCTTGAGGTCTTTCAGACCTTAGAGAGTCTGGACTTCATTAATCTTTAAAGCAGTTTTGATTACCACACTATAACCATATATAGCATTGTTAGAGATTTACAAATAAAACGAATTGAATATGAACATTATTTTGACATTGGCCTAATCCAACCAGGTGAGCGATGCAGGCCCCATGGGCCTCTTGTTAAATATTCCTGTACTTTCTGTCTCGAAGACATTAACACCTTACATGCAATTAACTGATATGTTAGTGTCGAGTCACGAGTTTGATAGCTATCGTACGGAGGGCAGTGTTACGAAAATATGTGTATCGTTAGCCTACAGTTAGATCAGTTGATTGTAGCTCGCTATGTAAATTGTTTTATTAATTATTTATAAACTATTTACGCTATTCTTAAGTATCCTGCTGCCCCCATTGCATGATCGTAGGAGGCGAATAAATTTGGGATCTTTTCTCTTCTTTCTGAACAACTTTCTTCTTCCTAATGTCTCCCTTGACAAGCCTCACTTTTGGCCTTTAGTTGAGCGTTCGCCCCTGTGAGGAAGGCTTTGGGTTCTGTCCTCTAGCCGAGACATACCATAGTTTTTAAAAATGGTAGTTGCTGCCCCTGCTTAGCGCTCAGCATATTAGGAGTGGGACGACTGGTTCGCCCGTTGTCCTTCCCTGCAGGTAGGGCGTAAGAATTGTACCTGCTGCCCCCATTGCATGATCGTAAGAGGCGACTAAATTTGGGATCTTATCTTTTCTCTTCTTTCTTAACAACTTTCTTCTTCCTAACGTCTCCCTTGACACTGCCTCACTTTTGGCCTTTAGTTGAGCGTTCGCCCCTGTGAGGAAGGCTTTGGGTTCTGTCCCCTGGCCGAGACATACCAGAGTCTTTAAAAATGGTAGTTGCTACTGCTGCTCTAGCGCTCAGCATATTTTGTGATTTTATTTGCTGAACAAGGGGAGAGACATGCAATAAGAAGAGAACTAGTGTTCCGGAACAGGACACAGGTGTTAGACACGATGCAAGATAATGAACTCATCATGCGATATCGATTCCCGAGGCGTATCATATTTCAACTTATCGACGAAGTAACGGATGAGATACAACCAACCACCTACCGGTGTCATTCCATCCCAACACAGATTCAGGTAAATCCTAAATTATCAAAGCAAACTTCTAAATGTGTAACCGGAAAACGTTTCCTGGCAACTTGTATAGCACTCGGATGTTAGTTATACTAAAAACCGCCTTCTGTATCCTGTCGCTACGGATAACGCGACAAGCCCTGATGTGATAGTCTGTCAGCGCCTGGGGAAATATATTTTAGAATTAATATATTCTAGTACAGTTTTGTTATTTATAGTAGTGGAATAGGAAGCGTTCTCTTATTGAAAAGAAATAAAAAGTGAGATAGAACTAGAAAGAAATCAAGATCAGGCATTAAAAAGTATGAAACGCTAAATTTACATATATAAGACTTAAAAATATCTTCAATTGAAATGAACCTATCTTCAATTATGATCATGAAACTATCTTCAATCAATTATGTGAACTTAGCGTTTTTACCTGTTTCTTCACAATTTCTTTTACCAGAATTCGGGTAAAAGCACAGCAAAAAGACACATACTTACAGACCCCAGGAAATATTGCCAAATAAAATTGTTGTTCAGGAAAATGGAATTTCGTGTCAGTATTGCGGCTGATGCGAGACATCGCAATATACGTATATATCGTATGGTTTACTATAGGCCTAATGCAAGTTCCGAGTAGAGTATCGTATACATGAACTTTTGTACGTAGCGATCGCGAGTAACCCTTGGCTTGCGAAGTTGGGCCTAAGGCAGCGCGATATTACCAAGATATCGTATATTTATCGTGATATTAGTATTGTACGTGGTATACCGTATCGCATTACATTAAACCATGCGATATTACAATGTCCAGAATCAGCCACTACATGTCAAGGTGATTAGGAGTCTAAAGAATTTGGAAGGGGTCGGGCAAACCACATACATGACGCCAAGTCCGAAAAAGGGCCATAACTCTAGCACATAAGCAGCAAAACTCAATACAAAATGACATCATTTGGCAAATCTAATACAGTAAGCTAAATATTGGACTATGACGACACAACCCTTCTTGAAGTCGTCGAGTTGTTTGATGGTCCATAGAGTTGTAAATGCAATCTGCAACCAACTTAAAACATCAATTTTCAAACGAGTACAGGAGAGGTCCGGAAAGTGAAATAAGACTTTCACAAGATTTCAGGTTTCCCAAACGTAGTTGGGGCAATCGATGGAACCCACATTCCCATCCAGGGCATGTCGTCCGATGATGAGCATACATATGTATGCAGGAAAGGCTTCCACTCGATAAATGTACAAGGGGTGGTCAACTCCGACTTAAGGTATGAACATCTAAGACGACCAATTGACCCGGTTTTATTATCGATCTGGTTTTATTAGCTCACCTGGACCGAAGGTCATGGTGCAGCGTCCGTCGTCCGTCGTCCATCGTCCGTCCGTCAACATTTGCTTCAAATCGCTACTAGTCAAAAAGTTCTTATTGGATTTTGACCAAATTTAGCCAGAAACATCCTTGGCAGAAGGGGATCAGATTTTGCATAAATGGTGACTCTGACCCCCAAGGGGCCTGAGGGGCGGGGCCCATTAGGGGAAATTGAGGCAATTCCTTTAAATCGCTACTAGTCATAAAGTTATGAATGGATTTGAACCCAATTTGGTCAGAAACATCCTTTGGGTAAGGGGAACAGATTTTGCATAAATGGTGACTCTGACCCTCAAGGGGCCAAAGGGGCGGGGCCTAATGGGGAAATAGAGGTAATTCCTTCAAATCGCTACAAGTCATAAAGTTATGAATGGATTTGAACCCGATTTGGTCAGAAACGTCCTTTGGGAAAGGGGAACAGATTTTGCATAAATGGTTACTCTGACCCCCAAGGGGCCAAAGGGGCGGGGCCTAATGGGGAAATAGAGGTAATTCCTTCAAATCGCTACTAGTCATAAAGTTATGAATGGATTTGAACCCAATTGGGTCAGAAACATCCTTCGGGGAAGGGGATCAGATTTTGCATAAATGGTGACTGACCCCCAAGGGGCCCAAGGGGCAGGGCCCAATAGGGGAAATTAAGGCAATTCCTTTAAATCGCTACTAGTCATAAAGTTATGAATGGATTTGAACCCAATATGGTCAGAAACATCCTTTGGGGAAGGGGAACAGATTTTGCATAAATGGTGACTCTGACCCCCAAGGGGCCCAAGGGGCCCAAGGGGCCCAAGGGGCGGGGCCTAATGGGGAAATAGAGGTAATTCCTTCAAATCGCTACTAGTCATAAAGTTATGAATGGATTTGAACCCAATTTGGTCAGAAACATTCTTATGTGAAGGGGAACAGATTTTGCATAAATGGTGACTCTGACCTCCGAGGGGCCAAAGAGGCGGGGCCCCATATGGGAAATAGAGGTAATTCCTTTAAATCGCTACTAGTCATAAAGTTATGAATGCATTTGAACCCAATTTAATAAGAAACATCCTTTGGGGAAGGGGAACAGATTTTGCATAAATGGTGAGTCTGACCCCCGAGGGGCCAAAGGGGCGGGGCCCCATATGGGAAATAGAGGTAATTCCTTTAAATCGCTACTAGTCATAAATTTATGAATGGATTTGAACCCAATTTAGTAAGAAACATTCTTTGGGGAAGGGGAACAGATTTTGCATAAATGGTGACTCTGACCCCCAAAGGGCCAAAGGGGCGGGGCCTAATGGGGAAATAGAGGTAATTCCTTAAAATCGCTACTAGTCATAAAGTTATAAATGCATGTTGTAAACTCAGAGAGTCTGGACCTCATTATTTCTTTAAAGCAGTTGGGATCCCCACGCTATAACCATAAATAGCATTGTTTGAGGTTAACAAACAAAAGGAATTGAACATGAACATTATTTTGACATTTGGTCAAATCCAACCAGGTGAGCGATACAGGCCCCATGGGCCTCTTGTTTGTTTTATTATTATATTGCTTCAAAATCAGAACTTTCACACCTGTCAAAGGTAACAACAGACCAATTTTGAAACGACAAATTTTGAAAACCTTGTTCTACTTAGTGAGGTTCTGGTTTAAGTAACCATCTGTCTTAAACAGCCAACTTTCTGTCGGCCTCTTGGGTGATCGCTTAGTACAGTTATACTGTATAGAGAATATTGCCCTGGATAAAATAACCTGTTTTTTTTCAAAAAACAAATAGATAATTGAAAAAGCAGTAGCAACTACCATTTTTAGTGACTGATATGTCTCGGCAAGGGGACAGAACCCAAAGCCTTCCTCAATGGGGCGAACGCTCAACTAAAGGCCAAACCACAGTGAGGCATTAGAAAGTTGTTCAGAAAGAAGAGAAAAGATAAGATCCCAAGTTTAGTCGCCTCCTACGATCACGCAATGGGGGCAGCAGGTACAATTCTTACGCCCTACAGGCCTCTAATTTAATACGCACTAACCACACGCATGCATGTCGCACGCACGAGAGGCCGTCCTTAAATGACCTTAGCCAAATTATAAAGTGACATATATTTCGATTCGATGACTGAAACATGAACACAAGAAACAATTGCTTTGTTTTACAATTTTTTCGTCTCTTCCTTTCAGTTTATTTTTTGAGTTTCTGACATTTATTTTGTCTAATTTTGATTTTGAGTGTTCCAAATTCTCGGAGGTTCTTTCAAGGGTCATTAACAATTCGTCGTATTTAACTTCCCACTGTTTACATTCGGTCGCTAGGTTTTTTCCCATTGTTTTCTAATGCAGCATGGTGTTTTTTTGTCGTCATTGTCAAAAGTTGTAATATATCTATTTTTCTCTCATAACGCTGGATTTGGACGGTAAGAATATAGATGCAAATAGATAATTGAAAAAGTGCATTTGAACGTTTACCCCTATTATGAATGTTGTGTCCAATCTGCAGGACGGGGGATTGCTTCTTGGTGACTCTGGATACCCACTGAAAGAATGGTTGATGACGCCAATTGGACATCCTAGAGCAGGCCAGGAAGAAAGATATAACCTGGCTCGCTTTAGGTATGTTCATTGCTTATTCATTGATACATTTGTATGTAAATATTATAAGTCATTTCATATCCCTTGAAACCATACTTAGGTCATTGAGTATACACGATAATTTACATTTTACAGTATTTAGAAGGCGAGAGGCATGGTTTATGTTAAACTCAATTCCAAAGAATGTATCACATTTTCTCAGCACGGGCTTAGGATCGACCACGGCAGTATTGTCTAGTACCCCCTCTTTTTAATCACTTCCCGAGCTTGCAGGTAAAGGCCCGAGTGGTTTTCCGATTGGTACACCATTCAGTCATATACCCGAGTACCGCCAGTACCTTTGGATATCATTTAATTATTGAAACAGTACATGTAGTTACTAGTAAGATATTTGCGAATAAATGCAAATAATTGTAAAATTGTTATGATTCACCGGTTGATTGATAATCAGTGCAATCAGAAAGGAGTGCAATATTCCGCGATGTACATGTATACACTTGAATACAAGGACCGTAATGGCGACCAATACTCAGGGAATCCAGTTTGCATTTATATATTTTTTATGTGGTAAAGCAAAATAGTGACTTATGAAAAATAAATACAATGTGTATATCAAAATGGTAATCATCCTCTTGGAATTATATGAATTAGAGTAATGACGCGATTGATAATTCAAACGAATTAAAATTCCATCCAATTCCATTAGGTGTCTACACAAGACTGGAGGCAGTCTTCCATACAACCCCAAGAAGTGTGCCAAAATGATCGAATGTGCCATTCGACTACACAATTTGGCAATAGATAACAGGGTGCCACTGACGGAACCTGTGGAAGCAGACGCTGGGAATAACCACATCATTGCTCCAACAGTCAACAACATAACTGCGGCGGCCGTACGAGACAGATTAGTCCAACGATTCTAAATGTAAATACCTCATAGAGTTATAAGAAAAAAAAGAAAAAAAAATATATAATAATACAATGGTCAATGCCAAATCACCCACTTCAACGAAAGTTGGAGATAAAAAACATGATGCAAAAATGAAAGGAAAAACATAATTTTTCAGATAAATTTTATTACCGGTGACACAGACCTGGATGGTTGGTCTTCTTCTAGCACAAGTTTCTCGAGAAGCTGTGTCCTCCTCTTTTGTAGTCTTAGCATCTCCTCCATGATTTCTAGTTTCTTTTCCCGGTTGATTTCTAAACTTAAGTTCTTCTCACGTTCTAGACTTAGGAAATCGTCTTGCACGCTTTCTCTATCTGAAAATCAATGCTTCAAAGTTTCAACATAGTACAATAACACTGTGTGCGAACTCAACTGTACGGCTACCGGATGTTGCGATAGCTGAAGCGAGGCAGTAAGGTAAAAAGCAGAGAGCGAGATCAGTTTTAAAGCTGAAATTAGGTAGTTATATTATGTATTGGACATATCCCAACGTTACGGTGTCTCCTAAATAAACTCTTGATATTATGTAGATTTATAAGTTAAAAATACACATGGGAAATGCTACTTTTATATCAAAACTCTGCGTGAAATCAGCTGACGATGTGACTGTCGCATCAAATTTTCACATTTAACAGATAAACACGGGTAATGTATACCTTTCTGACTGTTTGAGTTGAAATATATACGTCTCCGCAATTGAAAATGACATTCAGCATGATTCTGTCTTGACTACATTTTGTAAAATATCGAAATAAAGTTAGCATCGACTGTACGGGTTGTCACACAAACAAATCTAGGATTGTGTACGGCCTATAGCGATGTGACTGGACGGTGTGTTGTGATTTATGTATGCACCAAGATTTTTGCCTGATAGTGTACGTACAGCGTACAAAATTCAATACAACCAAGAAAATGTTTGGTAGTTTCTTTGGAGGAAAACTTTCCTGGCCGTCCAATCTCTCGAGCAAGGCAAAAATGTCCCGAATCAGTTCATGGTCGAATTTCGCTAGGATTGTCGTTGTGCTTTCCTTGCTGTAGCATAGTAGAAATAGTAAACTCTGTGTTTGCAAAACGAACAGAATTTGAACGACGTAATACCATGGTAATGAGTAAACAACTGGTGTTTTGAATAGTTGAAATGGAAAGGCACATTTTATTTCAATAGCATAGTTTTTTCCTCGTGTAGTCTTTTAATTTCATCTGCCTGTCTGGCACTGTCATCTGGACTCACAACAACAAAGGGAGCATCTTTGTAATGCATGGTCTCACATCCTTCTTCTACATAGGACAACGACGGGAAGAAAACGGGTAAAACCTTTGATACCAGTGTTGCAATGGCATTGATTTCATTTGACGTTCCATACTCCATCCTTTGTATTGCCTCATCCCCAGGAGCCGGTTTTTCTTTCGAGTTGAAAACATTTTCATAATTTTACATTTCTTAGTTTATGTGACAGCTCAATATCCTCTTAACATGAATGATGTGGAACAGCAAAATTTATTTTCGCATCCTGGGAACTGGTTTCTTCCAACCTCCCATAAATTTCCCTTTGAACAGTTTCAATCCTGTTCTCCAAATATGTTTTACCACGGCGGAATACCGCATAGCATGAGTATTTTCATGGGAGTACCAACCACAACATCAGGAAACATCTTTGGACTGGTCACAATCAAGTAAAATAATGTCTTGGAAGAAAGCGCTTAAATCATGTTCATCATCTTCATCCTCATCTTCAGAGGTATTAGCAGCAAACGATAACTGCTTGACATTCTTAAATGGCGCAGAAGATCTGCAATGAACTTTACTGCACGGAGAAGCAAAGCCATCATCACTTTCCTGTAATGTGATAGTACAGGTGTCACTATTTACTTTGATCTTTTCCCCCTGTCTTCCTACTACATCTGGTACAATTTGGAAATTTCTGGTCCTAAGTATAGTTCCTTTTGGTGAGTGTTTTGCAGTTTTGAAATTAAGTATTTCATGCCCATGTAAAGTTTGACTGTGCTAAATTACGTCTTCAAACAGCAAACATTTGAAATCACAATAATAGCAACGGTATTCCATCGTGATCTGAAACGGTAGACAAGAAATCTCATTAGAAACATTTTTTTAATATCGAATATATTACATAAAACTCGTGGACATTGAGAGTGTAGCTCAGACTACTTATGATGCATCGATAACCATCACAATTACCCGTACGGTTCATTTTTCATAAATCGCTACAACCCTTACAGTACTTTCATAACAACCCGTACATATTCCTGCATTCCACTCCGTGTATTTTTTCTCGTAAAATGTAAGTTTGCATAATATTGTATTGTATAGGAATGGTGATATAGAATAATCGGAGTTCAAACTTTCGTTTTAGAACTAATATAGAAGGCATAACACATAACGAGAGGATACAAATGAAAATAATAACATCTTTCAGATGAAATTTTCGATGAGGAGCAAGTGATTTTTAATCCTTACGATAGTTTGGTTATAGTTAAAAGACATGTTGATAGTCTCAAGGCAAGATTGATATCTAAACATGAACCAAAACTTGTTCTTTGTATCAATTCCCTCTTTAGTCGGTACATAATTGTTATTTTCTTCTCACCTCTGCAATAAGCAGCCATTTTCAACCGCTTCAGCAATCGCAACATCCGTTAACCGTACAGTTGAGTTCGCACACAGTGAATAATAATTATCCTGGAAATCGACACAGAATAACAATGAACAAGAGGTCAAAAGGCCTCAAGTGTCACCCGAGTTTTATAATTTGGTAACTAAAACCAATATGTCACGTGTTTCAATAAATTAACCCCTAAGGTCATAAGGATTTACACCTCCGAGTAGTCAAAATTTTCCATTATCAATTTTGTTTTCTAATATAATTTTTTGGAAAGGGGAGAAAATGCCATTGCAGAAAATTTTTACTAAAAAGTATTGTGTTCTGTTATCAATAATCAATATTAAACATACCAGTCTCTGCAGTATCAACTCCTCCTGGTATACCATCTATGGATACTTACGATAACGACTGCAACACCTTCAATGAAAATGTATTTTAACTTAAGCCAACAATTTAATATTTGTTTATGTGCTCAGTACAAAATGTAATTGTATAATATTTGAGGGGAAATAATAATTTACAACGATCGCCAGTTACGGTTTTTATTGATGGGTGAGCCTCTCTTGTTCATTTGGTTTGTTTGATAGAATTTGAAATAATTCTAATTCGACGTTATAGTTTTCTACGCCCGTCTTTGGTGGGACGTAAATTATGGTACGGCGAAGTCAATCACCCGTTCATCCGTCCGTCCTACATTTTTCGACAGATTTCTTTCAAACTTCGTATACTTATATATAATCAATAACCATGTCATGAAGTTGTGTTTTCCTCAATATCATTGGAGTTAAGGGCCCTGCAGGTAGGGCGTAAGAATTGTACCTGCTGCCCCCATTGCATGACCGTAAGAGGCGACTTAACTTGGGATCTTATCTTTTCTCTTCTTTCTTAACAACTTTCTTCTTCCTAATGTCTCCCTTGACAATGCCTCACTTTTGGCCTTTAGTTGAGCGTTCGCCCCTGTGAGGAAGGCTTTGTTCTGTCCCCTGGCCGAGACATACGAGAGACTTTAAAAATGGTAGTTGCTACTCCTGCTTAGCGCTCAGCATATTTGGAGTGGAACGACTGGTTCGCCCGTTGTCAGTATAATGTGACCGGGTGGGGTGTGCTGCTGGGTGTCTTCGGCAGCATGCTTCAGTGAGGTAGCACTATAGATCGGCAAAAGTTCCGGCCTATCACAAGGAGACTTAACACGAACATACCGCAGCCTCCCAAAACACACATACGCACTCACCACACGCATGCATGTCGCACGCACGGGAGGCCGTCCTTAATTGACCTTAGCTGTTAATAGGACGTTAAACAAAATAAACCAAACCAAACCAAATTATCAAATTTGTTTTGAGACACTATTCAATTACAATTACCTGAAAACAGATGAATAAGAATATTACATGAACTTGATTTAAAATATAATGTGAATGAACATCACAGTTAGTTGACCGAGTTTTAATACTCCAGCAGCTTATATTGCTTGATTGTCAAATCAATATTGTATATACCATGGAGCAGATCCATACTAATATGTGGTTTTAATGATAACGGGTTTTCCCCTGTAATCAGATAAAAATGATCTGTATAAACAAGACTACATGTAATGGTATAAATTGTATGAAAATTTCTAAAGTCTAAAGGAATATATATAACTCACCCAGTCCCTCATCATATTTCAAATGAGACATGAGTGCACCTTGTGTCCCCTTAAAACGTTCACCAAGATAGATCATGCTCATGTATCTTGCTGTTCCCATTGCATGATCGTAAGAGGCGACTAAATTTGGAACTTATCTTTTCTCTATCTGAACAACTTTCTTCTTCCTAATGTCTCCCGTGACAATGCCTCACTTCTGGCCTTTAGTTGAGCGTTCGCCCCTGTGAGGAAGGCTTTTGGTTCTGTCCCCTAGCCGAGACATACCAGAGTCTTTAAAAATGGTAGTTGCTGCTCCTGCTTATGTTACACGCGTGTGTTTATTTATAGAACGCTTGGTAGTAGGTGTCGTCACTTCCGGTATAGAACAAGGTGCGTCGACCCAAACCGATATCCTGCTAGGAAAGCGGCTATAATGCCATGCAAACCGACATTTTGGCAGAAAATTGTGATTGGACTGCATAATTTGAAAGTAAGTATACTTTTGGTAATATTTGTTACTTTATTCACATTGATTTCACTGTAAACATTCGAAATGAAGTTGCGTATCATGAACCACATGGTAACGCATGGTCTGGTAGTACTGTAGAAGAGCTATAGGCCTTCAACGATTTTCAGGCATACATTTTGCAGATATTCACTCAAAACAACATTAAACTGAACTAAATCAGATTGAAGAAACATGGTTTATGTATGACCAGTGATTTAGAGACATTTTCAGTCCAAACAAATTTGAAACATTTCGGAAATTAGATGAAAGATGAAATTAGAAAAAGGATGAGGTGACACAGACTTGCAGGACGATGTAGACTGATTAGGTGACACAGACACAGAAAAATGTGTTTCACCTAGACAACATGCTAGAGAAAATTAGGTTAGGTAGGCCAACAAATCTGTTTTTCACTTTGGCTTAGAGATCTATGGAACCTATAATGACATTTAAAAGTAGTTTCTATGAAAGGGGCCAAAACAACTTCATGGTAGTCACCAAAATATAGGGACTGTGGGGTAAGGCGGAACAGGTTATTTGTTAAAACTTATTTAGGTTTTATAAAATGTGCTATAGATTTTATTAAGAACCATAGTGTGAAAATGTATGTTATTAATTCCAGAAGTAAAGCTTGCTCTTAATAATTCACCTGTAATTACTCTAGACTTTGTAATTATCCTGGTAATTTTCTGTTTTCTGACAGTTACAAGAATGGGAAGGAAAATGTCCGCAAGCTCAGACGGTATAAGGCCTTTGGTAACAAGTGGATGGCCTCTGACAAATTGACCACATATTTCACAAAGAGGGTCATTGTGGTTGGTACAATGAGAGCTTGGTTGATTATCTCCCCCTGGACCAGGTTGAGGTGAAAACTCTGGGTCACAAGGAGCAAGTTTTTCCTTGTCTATGACATTTTCATTCACTGGACATATACCGCATTTCCTAAAACCTGCTTTTATATTGTGTGGATTGAAAACTCTGTCGACTGCTGCTCTAAGGATCTGAGCAAACCTATAGGTAAATAACATACAACTTTTATTATGAAAATACCATCATGATTTAGATTATTTTTAAGTGTACGAATGAAACATTTTATATTATAGGCTATATCATAACCTTCATTTTAGACCAAATAAAGGCTTTTGTCATTCCTAGTAAATGTTATAAATGTTTGATTGGTAGATAACTTCAGATTTACCTGTTTTAAGCTCACCTGGTCCGGAGGACCAAGGTGAGCTTCTGTCATACCGTGGCGTCCGTCGGCCGTCCGTCCGTCAACAATTGACTTATTTGACTTCTTCATAACCGCTGATCGGAATTTCACCAAATTTGGTCAGACGCATCCCTATGGGTAGGGGACTCAAAATTGTACAAATGATTGGGCTGACCTGGTGGCCTCTGGGGCTGGGCCAAAAGGGGTTAATTTAGCTATATTGATATAAACGACTTCTTCTCTGAAACCGAGGGATGGATATCGCTCATATCTGCTTGGTAGCATCACTATGGGGTGGGGATTCAAAATTGGACAAATGGTGGGGCTGACCCCCCAGGGGCCTTAGGGGTGGGACCAAATGTGGTCAATTGAGTTGTATTGATATAAACAACTTCTTCTCTGAAACGGAGCAATGGTTGCCGCTCATTTGTCTGGTAGCATCACTATTGATTGGGGATTCAAAATTGTACAAATGATGGGGCTGACCCCCAGGGGCCTGAGGGGCGGGGCCAAATGTGGTCAATTTGGCTTTATTGATATAAACTACTTCTCTGAAACCGAGCAATGGATATCGCTCATATTTGCCTGGTAGCACCTACTTGGGGTAGGAATTCAAAATTGTACAAATTGTATGGGCGGAGGGGCTGAGGGGCGGGGCCAAACAGGATCAATTTGGCTAAATTAATATAAACAACTTCTCCTCTGAAACTAAGCAATGGATATTGCTCATACTCGCCTGGTAGCATCCCCTTGGGGTATAGATTCAAAATTGTATAATTGGTGGGTCTGACCCCCTGGGGGGCAGAGGGGCGGGGCCAAAAGGGATCAATTTGGCTAAATTGACATTTTTAGAATTACAATAAAACCAATGTTCATGTGCCCATATAAAATACTTCTTTTCTGTAACTAAGCAATGGATATCACTCACATTTGTGTGGTAGCATCCCAAAAGTCATTTTTTGGCATAAAAACCTCACGTACCCATATAAAATGTCTGATATATTGACATAGCAATACCAGTGACAAATATATTTAAACGTAGTTCTTGTTTCATATCTCATGAAACCAGGTGAGCGATACAGGCCCTCTGGGACTCTTGTTTCCTATTACAAGGTTTGGATCGGCATAGCCAAGGCTAACTGCTAAATCTGTAACTGGTTTTTTTTTCAGTGGACGAAAAAGGACAACATCTAGTGATTGGAGCAAGTGTGTTGTATGGGGAGGAGACAGTACAACTCCACCTGGTTTGCTCTAACAGTTTATATAAGGTCAATGGACACGCGGTTTTCATCATTATCCATGATGAGGAGAAGTGGACGTTGTTTACAGGCATGGACCAGGAACACCTGTTTGAACCACTTACTAAATAGATCTCCATCTATGTAGCCATTGGGTGATGTACCAAATAGCCAGTCACAAGGAATTCCTGAATGTTGATGAAATTATGCCTTATTTCACAACACATTTTCGTTATTTTTTCTTTCTTGTTTTTATAATATAAGTTTGGAAATTTTGAATATCCGACAGTTAGATTTAGATATTTAAAGCATATGGATAATGTTTAGTTTGATAGAAGTTGTATGTATTGTTTACTTGAACTTATACATGTTACTAGATCTGCTTGATTTATTTTTTATTATTTTGACTCATTTTCAATCATATAATATAGCAATGTTTCAACAGTAATTCATGCCACTTGCTGTTACAGTTACAACTTTTATATTTTCTTTCAGAAAAACGTACCATCTATGTAAGCTCCACTTGGAAAACTTTTTTCATACACTACAAAAGTTGGCAATACTGTCCCATCTCCGGACACACATATGGTTGCTGTTGTGTGCCGTAGTGACCACGTGTTTAGTATAGGCCTGGCCTTTGTTGATACAGACCCTGTCTTCAGCTGCAACTCCCTTCCCAAACCCAGTTTCATCAACGTTATAAACCAGGTGTGGTTCATTTTCAATATCTGAATAGATTAAAATGTAACTTCACATTTCAAAACACTTCAGAATGAAGATAGCCAATTTAATTTATTTGCATTTAAGCAAATTTTCCTTTATAATTTGTATCTTGTTTTAAAGTGAAATAACTTGAATTAACATTACTGGTAATATTCTTATATATTCCATTGGCAGTTCATAAGCTGGTAATATACAACATACCTCGTAGCAATGGCGCCAAACAATGATATATTGATCTAGTATAAATCATACATTTTCAAAACTATTTTTTTCAATGTGAAATGTACATTTTTAACATAAATTGTGCTGTAAACAAAATTTTAATTCAGTATCAAGTGTGATTTAAATGCTTTTAAAATCTACATATTCTCCACCTACCAAGCCTCTACTGTTTCTTTCAGAAGGGAAAAGTGCTGAGTCATGACAGTTGCATTTGACATTCGAACTCTTCCTCCATCAAGGGTCTGTGGCTTTCGCATTTTGAAATTTGGATGCCTACTCAGAAAATTACGAAACCATTTATAGGATCGATGGTCCATTTTCTCCTATTGTTGTTTGTCTTCCTTTTTTCTTTACTATACCCCGTAAAAACAGTTTGATCATCTTATATGTCAGTGATCTTGACAATATTCAAGATATGTACAGAGATGAATCTCTTCCTCTGATGTAAGCACTCTTACAGGGCTGGCCTTTCAACAAATTTCTTGCACGACGTTTTACAGTCATATGGCCCAGTCCGTGACTCTTAGTTGCCCGTTTAATTCGGATGCCCCTGTTAACCTCATTTACTGCAGAATGAAGCCATGTGTAATATATGATTATTTCAATGTGGTTAATGCTCTGTGTACAATCAAGATGTATTAAATCTGAAACTGTTATAATTTATTTTGTATGTGATGTCTATCATGTATTTGTTATGTAACTGCCCTGCAGGTAGGGCGTAAGAATTGCACCTGCTGCCCCCATTGCATGATCGTAAGAGGCGACTAAATTTGGGATCTTATCTTTTCTCTTCTTTCTTAACAACTTTCTTCTTCCTAATGTCTACCTTGACACTGCCTGACTTTTGACCTTTAGTTGAGCGTTCGCCTCTGTGAGGAAGGCTTTGGGTTCTGTCCCCTGGCCGAGACATACCAGAGTCTTTAAAAATGGAAGTTGCTGCTCCTGCTTAGCGCTCAGCATTCAAGACGTGGGACGACTGGTTCGCCCGTTGTCAGTATAATGTGACCGGATGGGGTGTGCTGCTGGGTGTCTTCGGCAGTATGTTTCAGTGAGGTAGCACTATAAATCGGAAAAAAGTTCCGGTCTATCACAAAGAGACTTGACACGAACATACCACAGCATCCCAAAAACACATACGCACTCACCACACGCATGTATGTCGCACGCACGCATGCCGTCCTTAAATGACCTTAGCTGTTAATAGACCGTTAAACAAAATAAACCAAACCATTTTTTCGGAGAAATATTAACTTCGCCCTTGAAAACTTCAGTCACTCGTGTTGAAATTATTTTAGGTGGGTCATTTGATTTCAGTCATTGAACGTCAAACTGATCATACATTGATGTAGTGAAATTAGATTTTCCCATCATATTCATGACTTGTAAACGGACGAAGAAATCAACAACCAGATGATTATCGAACATTACATGATTTATTTCGTTTCTGTGTAGACACCTATATGCTGGAATACAGCACAAGGTAACGCACATTCAATCCATACCTATCACATTAAATACTAATATCCAAACCTATCGCATTAAATACTAATAAGAGTTATGCGAAAATATTAACATCAGATAAGATCCCAAATTATGTTGCCTGTTACGATCAATACAAGGTACAGCAGGTACGGGTCTTACGCCCTACCTACAGAGCAACGGGATCTATAAAGCCGAGCAAAATAATACTGAAAGTGTATAATTTAGTTTCATGGTTCGATTTTATGTCGTTGTCTAAGTATAATGTCTTGGACTGTTCGAGGCTGGTGTAGAAAAAAACCATACATAATGTAAACATCGTTATACTTACTTAACATACCATGCCCAATGAATAACGTTTGTTTTAATATAGTCCCGGACATAGGATGAAAGTATTGATTTCATTTAATTACCCATCGTTCAGTCACACGACAACAAGCAGATAGGTTATTGATTGCGAACACTTTGGATGTGATTGAAATAAGATCCAGGCGATCACATCTTCTAACTGTGAGTATGAAAATTATCTTGTTATAAACTAGAATTGCATATTTTAATCAAATGTTTTCATATTCAGACACAATTTTGGAATCCTATTCTTCCAAATATCGGCTTTCATTAACGGATTTTAAATTCTGCGTATTTAATTTATTCTTGATATTTCTAAAAGCGTCAAGATATATTCTCTTGCTGTTTTTTTTCAACTTTTTGTTTATCAGTGTGGTCCAGACATTTACCTAAATATCTTAAGTTTTATTTTTATGCATATTAATGATATAAATTTCAGATGAAGAAAAGATGCCTAAATTCACCTACTTGAAGCATGGCTTCTGTTGACGATGGTGGAGATGGTATGCTGCGTCGTAG
Source organism: Pecten maximus (assembly GCF_902652985.1). NCBI lineage: Eukaryota > Metazoa > Mollusca > Bivalvia > Pectinida > Pectinidae > Pecten > Pecten maximus. Next base: position 7,380,043 of record NC_047022.1, on the reverse strand, counting down.
GTATGTACGGTTGTTTTATACCTACAAATATGTTGACGAGATTATGACCGCCTGTGATCATTTAAAGACACCATTCGCTGTGTAAAAGCGTTTTGTGGTCAATGTGTTCTGGGAGACTGATATAAAAGGCTAATAAGTTTCTTCAAATGAATGACCTTAACCTACCTTCAAGGCCACTGAGGTGAGATATGTGAAAAATGTTTAAAGGACTTCAATGATCCCAAAAGAGAAGTGAGCTTATGCCATGGTGCGATGTCTGTCCCTCCAACCATGAGACACAAAGACCTGATATTGGTCATATGACATGCTGGGGTGAAGGGCTACATAGTTTATAGGTCATCTAACCTGAAGGGCCAGGATGACCTCTAGTCATCATGTTTTTTCTGTTGTCGTGCGCCGTCCGCCGTGCGTAAACTTTTCACGTTTCAAACTTCTCAAGTTCCACCAGTGGGATTGAGCTGAAACTTGCCTGAAATGATGCTGGGATGGTCCTGACCAAGTGTTGTTATTTTTCGGGTCACTCTGAAATCCAAGATGGCCGCCACATTGTTTTTTTTCGGCTTCATAAAAACTTTGACATGGCAGCGATTTTGTAACATGATTGTGCAATCATGGTTTTTCTGAACAACACCTATTTCAAACTTCTCAAATTCCACCAGTGGGATTCAGGTCTTGCTTACCAAAAATGTTATTTTTCAGGTTGGCCAAAAATCCAAGATGGCCACCATGGCAACCATATTGAAAAACACATGTTAAACTTCTCCAGTTCCACTGGTCCCATTGAGCTGGAAATGGTGAGGATGTTAAGGAAGGAGAGGCACGACGGCCTTTTTGTAACATGATTGCACAATCAGGGTTCTTCTGAACAACACCTATTTCAAATTCCACCAGTGGTCCAGACCAAGTGTTATTTTTCACGTCGATCATATATCCAAGATGGCCGCTATGGCGTCCTGCAGGTAGAGCGTAAGAATTGTATCTGCTGTCCCCATTGCGTGATCGTAAGAGGCGACTAGATTTGGGATCTTATCTTTTCTCTTCTTTCTTAACAACTTTCTTCTTCCTAATGTCTCCCTTGATACTGCCTAACTTTTGGCCTTTAGTTGAGCGTTCGCCCCTGTGAGGAAGGCTTTGGGTTCTGTCCCCTGGCCGAGACATACCAGAGTCTTTAAAAGAGGTAGTTGCTGCTCCTGCTTAGCGCTAAGCATACAAGGAGTGGGACGACTGGTTCGCCCGTTGTCAGTATAATTTGACTGGGTGGGTGTGCTGCTGGGTGTCGTCGGCAATGTGCTTCAGTGAGGTAGCACTATAAATCGGCAAAAGTTCCAGCCTATCACAAGACCTAACAAGAACATACCGCAGCCTCCCAAAACACACATACGCACTCACCACACGCATGCATGTCGCAAGCACGGGAGGCCGTCCTTAAATGACCTTAGCTGTTAATAGGACGTTAAACAAAACAAACCAAACCAAACCAGTCCACAGGTGCCATTGAGCTTGAAATTGGTAAGGAAATAGAGTAAACAAAGTGTTGATTTTTTGCATCATAAAAACATTGACATGGCAGCCACGGTGGCCATTTTGTAACATAATTTTCTTGAACAACACCTATTTCGAACTTTTCCAAATTTCACCAGTGGGATCCAGCTCTAACTTAACAAAAATAATCCTGAGAGAGTCTTGATCAGTTTTGTTATTTTTCGGGTTGATCCAAATTCCAAGATGACCACCATGGCCAACAGTGCCAGAAATGATGAACAAATACAACCAAACCAATTTTTAGCATACTGGCTTTAAGAGGCACAATGTTTTTTCAAAAGAATTACATTGAACTACATCCAAAGTCACAAGGGTCAAATAGACTAAATTCTACATGATCGTAAGAGGCAACTTTATTTGGGATCATAAACTTTATCTTCTTTTGTAAAAACTTTCTCTTCTTTTGTAAAAACTTAATTCTTCCTAATGCCTTCCTTGACAATGCCTCACTTTTTTGCATTTAGTTTGCCCCTGTTGGGTTTTAGATAATGTCCACTGACAGAGGCATACTGGACATGGTAGTTGCTAATGAGCATTTTGAGTGGGGTGAATGGGAGAGGTGTCCTGCTGGGTGTCTTTGGCAGTATGTTTCAGTAGGGTAGCACTATGATCGGCAAAAGGTCCGGACTATCATAAGGAGACTTAACACGAACATTCCGCAGCCTCCCAGAACACACCACACTCGCCACACGCAAGCAGGTTAATGCACGGAAGGTCGTCCTTAAATGGCCTTTGCTGTTGATGGACAAATAATAACTAAACTAAGAAATAGTTTAAACAATGATTTATCGATAACCAAGGGACATTCAAGGTCACTGGGGTCAGATGTAATAATAGCAGAAATAAATGATTTATCGATAGCCGAGAAACTTCGAGACCTTATAATAGGCTAATAGTATTCTTTAATGAAGGGTAAGAAAATTGATTGACATGAATAAATCTATCCTATTTGTTATTTGAATAAAGTGGTAATTAGCTAAGTATCTACAGAAATTACAGACCCGTGTACGTTCGCTGTTCCGTCTTAAACGCAAGCTACGGAAGTGCTACGGTAATGCTACGGAAGTGCTACGGAAATGTTACGGTAATGCTACGGAAATGGTACGGTAATGCTACGGAAGTGCTACAGTAATGCTACGGAAATGCTACGGTTGACGCTCACAAATAATCGACCGTTTCTGAATAAATTATCTGGTTCTTATAAAAAGCGGATCCTAGACGAAGCGAACACGTAGAAACGACAGTGCAATGGTGTTTGATGCTGTGAATGTTGTATCGGGAAGTGGAAGGACGTTTTATCAAACTGTACTACTATAGAAAACCTCAGTATGCAAAAAAAATGTACAACTTTTAGAAACCGGAAATATTAAGGTCATATCAGGATATTTCAAATTTAGGAAAATTTATTATTCTCGGCAACAAAAGACGATAGCATTTAATTTTAAAATAAAATCACTCTCTACACTAGCGCTGCGGTCGCGTATGTGTTATCTCTGTGTGTCCGAACTTTATTGTTTTGTTTTTATGTATTTATCTATATGTTCACTGCATTTATTCACTGCATTTGTACTGATAAACCGTAAGGTTTAAGTAATAAACTAATTGAATTGAAAAACTTGTATCAAAGTGTTAAGTTAGGTACAGGTAAACATATCAAGAATTCTAAACACAGATTGGCCAGGCTATGAATAGACCCCCTATATGGCTAATTGTAAAAAGGAGAAACTGACTAGGTGTGGTGATGACTTACACACCTGAGCCCCATGACTCCTAACCTGGTGGGGAGGGGGGATTAGTACCCATGGCAACAAGTTAGGGGGACAATTAAGTCAAGTACATGTACATGTCTGGCAAGTCTATATATAACAATCACTGGTACATATGTTTAGAAGTCTGATGTCGGATCAGAGGAAACTCTGGCTGGGGAGGGATAAAAACTAAAAACAAGACATCAATAATTATATACTTAAGAATATACAATGTACATGTGAAATCAGATACGTGTATAGCACACGTCTACAATGGAGCGGACTCTAGGAGAAGTGAGGAGTGCACGAGATTTAAGGTACTGAAGTAAACGTATAATTAATGCACAACTGTTTTTTTAACTTATTATCACAAAGGACATAACCCTGTAATACATTGTTTCAATATATAAAGACTTCAACAGTGTATAGTGAAGAATCTACTTTTGAAATTAATTTTGATGCTGTTTGCGATCATTTTAATCATTTACATGCTTCTATTACAACACATCAGTTTGTGTCAGAGGCCTAATAATGGCTGACTCAGGTGTACATGTACTTCATGTAAATATTTTTTCAGACAAAATATTAATATTATAAATTTTTATTGAATGTTAATTTACTAAAGTTTTAGCTTTTACATTGTTATTCTAAACTTGAAAGTTTCTTTTACAGTACATGTCATCTGTATGATATTATACATTGTATGTTCTGTCGACAGATCTTGAGACATGTACAAATAAATGTACATGTCCAGACTACATGTACATTGCATAGAAGCCAAACATCTAGGAAAGGCCTGTTGCCATTGGCCAACTGGGCGCAATATTCAAACCTACAGCCTTGAGGACATGCATCCTATCACACTGATCATGCTGATCAGTCTAGCTCTTTTGTGTCTGGCACATGGTATACCTGGCCAGGTGACCTGTCCCCAATTAACCCCCCCCCCCCCCCCCCCCCCCCCCCCCCCCGGGTCCAATTATGGCTCATTCTCACTTAGCCAACATACAGAAATGTACCCGTATTACCAGGCCAACGTGTCAAATTTTACACCTGAGTGAGTTTAAACTATAACAGTGGCCTGTTCTTACTTTCATGAAAGAAAATATGAAAATGTCAAGTTGAATATGACTTATAAAATAATGATTCAAATGAATTTATGTAGGCTACTTATCATAACAAATCTTAGATATTCACGGTAAAAACCGAAATTTATTGAGTCAACTTTCAACTTTCTTTATTCAATTAAGTCTACATATATCATGAAACCATCATATCAAGAGTTTAAATTACAAGTGTATGCTTTTAATAATAGAAGAATTAACAAGTGTCTTTAATGACTGTTATTTAAATCTGTGTATATGTGTGAGGGTGTGTGTGTTATTTTTGTTTTTGTTTTTTTGAACAAAATAACAATTTTAGAAAAGACACCAAAGGAAATATTTTTTGTGCATACCAATAATTATAAAATTATATCAAACTAGCAGCGGGTGTATTTCTTAATGAAGTAAAGCAACGTTGCCACGAAGAAAGGTTTTTGCTATTCCAACTTTGACGAGGTATTCGGCGAACTCCGCGATAGAGACTTTGATGATGATGTTAGTGTGATGATACAAAGAAATATCTGTATAATATCAGTCCTGAAACTACGCGATTCAAATGATTCAAAACTTTCCTTTTTGCCGATGATAGTAAATTTTGTAAAGCAGCACGTTATATTCAAGACTTTGGTGAACTCCTATCCGATATTGACAGAGTCTACGACTGGTGTAAAACTTTAAAATGTACGTTTTATATAAAGAATATAAGACTCTTTCATATGTGTATATGTAGGATAGGGACATTCCACCCGAGGGGTCACAAAATGTGGTGAAACCCGAGGCTTGCCGAGGGTTTTACCACATTTTGTGATCCCGAGGGTGGAATATCCCTATCCTACATACACACATAATGAAAGAGTCTTTTTCTCTCATATCATTACCGAATTTCTGGCGAAAGTGTCCCTCAGCCATCCATTTTCTTCAATTTTTTAATTTCTTTATTTGACGTTTTTACTAAATATACTTGTGATATTCTGAAAGATCATACCCTATTTTTAGCAAACAATGTTTGCACACAAATTTCATTCATTTTGTGGTTAAGTGATGAACGAATGAACAATTCGCCGATAAAAATTACCGTAACTTGACCGACTTTTATGTGGCCGTGATCAAATTGTTAACATCCGAGAAAAAGAAGTTCTATCAACAATACTGAAAGCCAACGCTGAAATGAGTTTCCCAACTTCACATATAATTTGATTTGCACCTCGACATATTTAATCATTTCACAGAACACACTGTACTTTTAAATGTCAAGTCAAATTTTTTTTTATAAAATACTACGTCACTGCATGACGTCACGACTGTCATTGGAATTCCATTCATAGTTCAATGAGAGTGATGTCGATCTCGATCGCCATGACGCGGCGATGTTTCGTGGCTGGTAATTTTAAATTCACTGATTTTGGCAACTTCGTGTGTGAACCAGCGAACAGTGACTCTATACGAGTATTCGATCTTTTCTGTGACATAGGATTATATGTGTTTAACCGGTTGTCTTGATGGAATGACGAAGGTAGGTCAGTCGATAGGCTAACGATGATCATATTGAAAGGCTAGGATGGCAGTTAGTTTTCATGGTTACTCTACACAAATATAGACTCTGAGTTACAATTGAAATAAATATTTTTTATATGAACATCGAGGGGTGTCATTTTTACCGAATGTTCGTTCATTTAAGAGCCAATTCCCAACTTCCAAATACACAGGTTACTGAGTAGGCCTAACAGTTACTGACAGTACCGTAAAGTAAACAAATTCCAGGGCCCCCTGCTGACGCAAACGGAACCATTTCATAGGTTGTGACGTTTGACATTTTCTTTTTTATATTTTTTTTATGTATGGCTTTTATTTTACTTCCTGTCATTGCCAGGTGATTGTGTGTGTTTACATGTTTTTAATGACAAATGACAAATCTGTCGGGTAGGCAAGTCTGTATTGTACTGTAACTGTTACAACAGGCCTGTAACGTTAGGCGTAGTCTAACTGTTTGTTACAGTAACGGAGTTATATGTTCGCTCAGATGAAATGTCTAATCGTTTAACCGTGTAGCCCTATTGATTTACTGCTGATATGATATATATTTATCTAAGAATGTATGTATTTTTATAGTTAAGTCCAACGTTTCAAAACCGACACCGACGATAAGGACTGTCGGATGTGAACACAAGCAGACGACGTTGTGAGAGTTGTCCCCCTTGAACGCAGATTAATCCGCGCGCGTGAAATGCTATGTAAGATAGATTTATCTTACATAGCTATCTTACATGGGCAAACTCTATCCAACATGGCGAGATATGAGAGAAATATTGTTATATAACGTTTAGCAACAAAAGATATACAACTGAGTATCCCGACAGCTTCGGTGAGGAATCTCTTAAGAAAGAAACATATGCTAAAGACTTGGGTGTATGGCTTACTCCGAATCTTAACTTTTTATTACATGTTAGATAAGTGGTTGGTAAGGTCATGCCAATCTACATATTTGGATTTCCAAAACGTTATTCGCTCTCTGTACATTAGTGCAGTCAGTTAGATTACTGCTCTGAAATATGGTCACCATAGCAAGCAACACTCGTACACAAGATTGAAGTTGTACAGGTTTTTTTTATTTCTATGTTTTAAATCAAAATTAAACGATAATAGTCTATATTACATGTAAATTTGTACACAATTCAACATACCTATTCTGGTATGTAGGCATTAATACATATATTTTTATTCAAATCTGTACATAGCCTGCATGATCGAACTTTTACAGGATAATTTAACTTTTTAGTTCCACATCTTTTTTTTGACTAGGTCGAGTAGCTCAACCTTGCTTTTCCCCTGTAAATGCTGGATTATTGTAAGAAATTGTAATGTTCTTAAAAGAGTCCTAATTAATTTTAACTACCTTCGTCATGTTCCTGACAGTTTTTTAACGTTTCACTTGAGAGATTTATGTCGGACGAAGATTTGTTTTCAGAATTAGGTCTCTTTTTTACTGTTCATAACAAGACTTACTTGATTGTCTGGATGATTTCTATTTAGGACATCAGTTTTATTTCACATGTGTATGCACTTTATATACCGTATTTGCTCTAACTATGTAATTAATTTACTCTGATATACTTTATCAGAGACATATATATATATCACATATGTGATATATACGTCTCTGATTTTATCAATTTGTTGGACGTTTTATGAAGCAGTCTATACAGTGTGTGTAGCCTTACCTGTAGGCTATAATTATCTCTTATTGTTCTACCTTTCACACCTACTATCACTTGGTCCACAAATACCTTACCTTTAGTTTACCTGTATACTACATGCTGTGTGGTTTGTAGCATTGCTGACAATTAAGTCTAACTACCCTAGTTTACCTGTGTGATACTGTCTGGACCATTTGTACCCTATACATGTAGCCTGACCAGTGCATATTACATGTAACTGTTTTAAAGGTTAGACTATAGCACAGTAAAGGTAATATTGTTAATTGACACGATCTTCATCTTGGTTTCCATCGTAAAGCGTCGACTACTACTAGGATCCGCCATTTTTTATTACACTAAGATCGATGGACCATGTGACTTGACTTGTTTTTTGTGAGTGTTATTTTTCGATACAAAGATACAGACAGATTTATAGCCGTATCTATATCATTCTCACCTCCTTATAAAATTATTTGCTGTCGCTACATTTCTTTTTTGACGTTCGGTAAGTATATTTAACTAACTTTCGTTTCGATAAAAAAAATACACTCCGCAAAAGTTTCTACCGTACGGTTATGAGACGGTCTGCGAGTGAAAATAGGTAAACGCAAATGCTACGGTTATGCTACTGTGGGTAGACGCAAACGGTACGAAAATGCTACGGAAGTGATACGGAAATGGTACGGTTATGCTACGGTAATGCTACGGAAATGGTACGGTAATGCTACGGAAACGCTACGCTGAAATCGGAACTGCGAACGTACACGGGTCTGTACCAAGATCAACTTAAAAGTTGCTTTAGAATCAGATTAGCGATTCAGGTTTATTCAATCTAATTAAAATCTAGATGATCATTCTCACTACGTTACATGAACACATTCTCACAACGTTACATGTCCATGTAACATAGTGAGAATGACCATCTATATTTCAATTAGATTGAGGTTTATTGGGCCACTGGGTCAATGTATTTTATTTTATTATTATTTTTTATTTTTTTTTTTTGCAAGAAAAGAAAAAGTAAAATATGCTGCTACTGGTGGTGGAAATAAGATGCACATGAAGAATATAAAATTATACTCGTATTCTAGTTCCTTGTGACTCGAACCTCGTGTCCGGTCCATTCGGAGTTGAAGATTTTGCCCTCACGGGAAAGTTGCCTTATCACATTGATGGACGATGCCACCCAAAGTATGCCAGATTGAATTCACCGTATACATACGCTTTTATCGGAAGTTATCTTCAGGTAAATCTACTAACTTAGGTATTAATAATTAAGCTTACCTTTCCGAAGGGCGAGTGCACTAATGTCGTGAAGATTTAAGATCACAGTGGTCAAATAGGTTGAAACCTAGGGAACAACCAACCAATTGAATAGACATTTGAGACATCCCCAGTAGCTTAATAGGTAACTATCCAAAAGCAATGTTGATATCAATTTCCTAAGTCCGATTGAATATTTTTTCCAAAATTCCAGGTAATAAGAATTAACAGGTAAATATTTAAGATTTTTGACAATTTTTACTGCGAAATTCACCTATTTTCAAAATGGCTACCCTGGAGCTGAAGGACCCAATTTTATTTTTGATTACGTGTTATAAGAGACCCCAAACTTTTGTTATAAACCATAATTGCCATATTGAATTCAAGAATTTAAGTGATATACTCCAAAACGTTAAAACTAAAGTCTATATAAAAATAATTGGTTGGGATCCCTTAAACGACTTTTCAATGACCGAGTGACCTGATTATAGGTTTGTAGCATGCTGCTTAAGGCTGCCAATTTTTGTTCAAATGAATAACATTGGTCTACATTCAAGGTCATATGGGTGAAATAGAGTAAAATCTTCAAAATAATTCTCAACAACCTAGAGGCCCAGGGATATTGATATTTAGTATGTAGTATGCTGGGCGAAGGGCTACCAAGTTTGTTCAAATGAATAACCTTGACCTACATTCTAAGTCACATGACAAAAAGGTGTCGGTCTTAAAATGATTTCTCGATTGCCAAGAAACCTTATATAAGGCCAACAGAATGCTGCAATAAAGAGTTGGAAAATTTGTTGGCGTGAATAAAACCTAATCTAATCTGATATTTTTATAAAGTTGTAATTAGCATAGTATCTGCAGAAATGACCAAGATGAACTTCAAAGTTACTGTAGAGCAAGGTGAGGGATACATGCTGATTGGGCCCGTTGTTAATTAAACATTTCAGTGAACATCACAAAGTATATACAAGATTTATACCCGTTAAAAGTATAAGGAAAAACATCGCCTTTCTAAATGTGATCGTAAAGCTATAAACTTCTCGGAGACTGTTTCATTAACGTCGATTTATATATATTTTCTATTCCATCAATTTTAGCCACACTTTTTGTCATACGTGAAGTATTCAGGACTATTTTGATAAAGATAACTAGATCATTTGAGTCTTGTAGTGTATTTTTCCAATTTTTGTCAGTTTTCTCGTTATTAGTTCTCTCCCGATAAAACCGGGGACTATAGGTTTCCTCCTCGTCTGTCTGTTAGTCCGTGCACTCAGTTTTCCACACTTTTTATCAGCCATGCTTAAAGTTATGCTGGTGACATTTTGTATATAACTTCAATATGAGTAGCTACAAATCAAGTTGTAGATTCAGGGGTTTAAGACTAAGGTCAAGGTCACTTACTATTTTAATTTGGATCGGTAGGGGACATGTATTGCTTAAGCATTACCCATCATACTTGTTGATAATTGAGTAAGTCTAAAATATGTCATAACGAACTATAGTTTCGATTGAATTTGGTAACTTCGCATCGCATAGATGTCTTGGCATTCTAAAACATTTTCACTAACGAATACTTTCAAACAAAGGTCAAATTCATAAGTTGACTCCGGATTACCACACGAATAAGAACAACTCAGCTATGCTATGAAGCCTGAATGCGAGTACATAAATACTGGTAATGACATATCAACACCATTTGAGTTTTAAAATATTTCAAGGTCATGCTGAGGAAACCATCAAAGATAACTGGATTTGTGACTCGAGGAAGACATGGAATGCGTCAATTTGTCAGAACCTACAAGGTCCAATACAGTGACGATGGTACCAAGTGGAAGGAGGTCAAGGACAGCCATGGAGCTGTCAAGGTGAGGCACAGTTCAACAGGATAATGTTAGCGAAGATTAAGAGCTAGTATCTACGTATCATATTCTTACATGTACATTAGTCATCCCTGTTTACTGAAGCTGAAAAATCAGCCTCAATAAATAGCATGCGTTAGTTAGTTATTAGTTCTTAACGGCCCATCAACACTATAAAGATCCATTGGAAATAATACAAACTCGTTTACGATTATCATTTTCGGAAGTTTGTTGTAAACTGCATGTACATATGTATATTGACACTGACTGATCCCTAGGGGCGTATGGGCTGGGCCAAAGTTGTCAAATTAACTGAAACTACAAGAAACTTCTTCTTAAGACTTAAATAAGGTAGAGTCTAATAATATTCATAGATGGAAGGGTCTAAAGGTGCTTTACCAAAATTTTCAATTTCGTGACCCTAGGTCCACACGTTTGCCCTTGGGGAGGGGGTAATTTTTAATATTTTATATTGGGAAATCACAATTTTGCACCGCGTGCAACGGATAATTAGTTGATGAATACCTTTTAATGCATGGCATTGATGTTCATCTTACAAGAGAGAATTTCAACAAGAGCATAGCAAGTTTAAAGGTTCTTTTCGGGTCTGCTAATAAATAAAATATTGTGAACTATCTGAAAGCTTTTGACCTGTACCACAAGATTTGAGTGACCATAGTTTATTTTAAACTAATCATTAGTGTACCAATATGTATTTATTTGTTTCGTTTGTTTGACGTCATTTCGTCTTTTGCCCAATTTTTGCCCACCATTTTGTTGCCCTAATGGCCTTGATAGATATAGTGTTGATGGTCCATTAAAAAATAACTGTGCTTATGGACTGATAAGAGAAATATAATGGTAATAATGATAAAAAATCGCATATTTGATTTCGGACATGCTTTGTTATCTATGAATTTTCAAATAATGTGGATGCTTCTTTAGGTTTTTCCTACTGTCATACATGTGATTTATTTTATTGTTTAGTTTGTTTGCCTCTTTCCATCGACAAAAATTCATTTCTTTTGAATATTTGTCTACAGATATTTACTGGCAACAATAACGCTTGGGGGTATTCTTCCTCAACACTTGACGCCCCAATCGTTGCTTTGTTCATCCGGGTGATACCAGTGACTTGGTATGTGTCACGTGCGTTCCGTTTTGAAATTCGTGGGTGCCCAATTCCCAATGCAGGTAAGTATGAATTGCCAAAAAAGACATCAAAAGACGAAAAAACATCTACAAATTATATCAATAATTATTGTCGATGATTTGGTGTTGATATCTCCTGTGTGCGAGTCCATGCATGTTTGGGGGAGGTATGGTATGATCGTGTGTGTATATATTGGTTTGTGCTATTAACAAAATCTCTTGGAAATCCTACTTGCTTTCTTTACAGCCTATCCAAATTTTGCAGGAAACCAGACATGCTGGAAGGCAAACAGAGCGACGGGTATACCCACTTTTGACATGTTCAGTACAACAAGGACCAACCTGGGCGAGTGTGGAAAGGAATGTCACAACGAGAAAGAGTGTCACGCCTTCACCTTCAATCATGGATCCGGTCTTTGTCAAGGTCATAGTCACAGTAACTACCTGAATGTCATCATGCACCCGGTAGATAGCGCTGCTACTACAGGTAGTTCTTCACTATTGTTTGTGAAGCGGGAGACGTGCCCGTAAGTTTGGAAATTCTCCATGTTAACGGGGCGTTGAGCAATGTAGCAAAACAGCAACAGCAACAAAAGAAGAAAAGACATAATATTTAAGTTATTTTTAAAGCAATCATTAAAATTCCCTAAAGTTTCTCCCCATTTGCCAGTTGATGTTTGACAAGCTAGTATTTCCAAATGTAGCGGAATGTCACTCGTTAGTGACGAATATCCGTGGGGCCATATTCAGGATCAGTGTGATGTTCCCAATATCTTCTGTTTTGGGACATTGGAACAATCTAAAACGAGGTCTTTAGGACTGACGCTGATTGTTTCAAAATGCTAAAAGTTGTCTTTTTTCCCCTTTTTGTCTTGACTAATTTTTGATCTGCTGTTCTTTTTGCAATACATGGTACCTTTATATCGGGTCTTCTTTGATGTGTGGATTCATTTCAGGGAACAACCAACCAATTGAAAATATATATTTTTGAAACAGCCCCTGTGTATAGAACGTTGAGCCAAGAATAAAATGTCTGACAGCCACTGATTGGCCAGTATGTTATGAAGTGAGAAAATAGATATGTAGCCTGATAGGTAACTATCAATAAGAAATGTTGATATAAATTTCGTAAGTCTGATAGGTTTTTTTTCCCAAAAGTTCACGTTATAATAGTAAACAGGTAAACATTTAACATTTTTGAGAATTTTTACTGCGAAATTCACCTCTTTTCAAAATGGCTACCCTGGAGAAAATTTGAGCTGAAGGACCCAATTTTTTTTTATAAGGTGTTATATCAGACCCTAAACTTTTGTTATAAACCATAATCGTCATATTCAATTCAAGAATTTGAATGAAATAATCCAAAACGTTAACACTAAAGTCTATGGGAAAACAATTGGTTGGTTGGTCTCTTCAATGTTTTGTTATCGTGTTGTAGTAATATTTTCAAGACGTGTCGCTTACTGTGTACAATGATATTTATTTCATTAAAATAAAATGCGCCATCTAATTTGTCAGTTTTACTACATATTTACTTATTATCGTATTCCAAACCACCCCTGGAATGACGTTTGATACCACCCCTGGAATGACGTTTGATACCACCCCTGGAATGACGTTTGATACCACCCCTGGAATGACGTTTGATACCACCCCTGGAATGACGTTTGATACCACCCCTGGGATGACGTTTGATACCACCCCTGGGATGACGTTTGATACCACCCCTGGAATGACGTTTGATACCACCCCTGGAATGACGTTTGATACCACCCCTGGAATGACGTTTGATACCACCCCTGGAATGACGTTTGATACCACCCCTGGGATGACGTTTGATACCACCCCTGGAATGACGTTTGAAACCACCCTTGGAATGACGTTTGATACCACTCCTGGAATGACGTTTAATATCACCCCTGGAATGACGTTTGATATCACCCCTGGGATGACGTTTGATACCACCCCTGGGATGACGTTTGATACCACTCCTGGAATGACGTTTGATACCACTCCTGGAATGACGTTTGATACCACTCCTGGAATGACGTTTGATACCACTCCTGGAATGACGTTTGATATCACAGTTTGGAATGACGTTTGATATCACAGTTTGGAATGACGTTTGATACCACCCCTGGGATGACGTTTGATATCACCCCTGGAATGACGTTTGATACCACCCCTGGGATGACGTTTGATATCACAGTTTGGAATGACGTTTGATACCACCCCTGGAATGACGTTTGATATCACCCCTGGAATGACGTTTGATATCACAGTTTGGAATGACGTTTGATATCACAGTTTGGAATGACGTTTGATATCACAGTTTGGAATGACGTTTGATATCACAGTTTGGAATGACGTTTGATACCACCCCTGGAATGACGTTTGATATCACAGTTTGGAATGACGTTTGATATCACAGTTTGGAATGACGTTTGATATCACAGTTTGGAATGACGTTTGATATCACAGTTTGGAATGACGTTTGATATCACAGTTTGGAATGACGTTTGATATCACAGTTTGGAATGACGTTTGATACCACCCCTGGAATGACGTTTGATATCACAGTTTGGAATGACGTTTGATATCACAGTTTGGAATGACGTTTGATATCACAGTTTGGAATGACGTTTGATATCACGGTTTGGAATGACGTTTGATATCACGGTTTGGAATGACGTTTGATATCACGGTTTGGAATGACGTTTGATATCACGGTTTGGAATGACGTTTGATATCACGGTTTGGAATGACGTTTGATATCACGGTTTGGAATGACGTTTGATATCACGGTTTGGAATGACGTTTGATATCACAGTTTGGAATGACGTTTGATATCACAGTTTGGAATGACGTTTGATATCACAGTTTGGAATGACGTTTGATATCACAGTTTGGAATGACTTTTGATATCACAGTTTGGAATGACGTTTGATATCACAGTTTGGAATGACGTTTGATATCACAGTTTGGAATGACGTTTGATATCACAGTTTGGAATGACGTTTGTTATCAGATTTTAGAATGACGTTTGATATCAAGAGTTTGGAATTATGTTTGATTCAAGAGTTTTGAATTATGTTTGGCATCAAAATTTGGAATTATGTTGGATACACGTGTTTGGAATAATGTTTTATATCGAAGTTTAGAATAATGTTTGATATAAAAGCTTAGAATAATGTTTAATATCAAAATTGCGAAAAATTGTTGAACTTCTATCAAAAATAAATTTGTTTAGTGATTTTTTAAATATATATCTCGAGTACTACTCTTTCATGAGTGTTCGAGTCCCCAGTCAATATATATGTTTACAATGACATAATGACATTGCTTGTATCTGTACGCTGAGTTTGTCTAAAAATAATGACCAATTAATCTCTTTTATATTTACTGTATAGAGACCTGTTAATATATGAATATCGATCTAGCAATTAGCTCAGCAATGAGTTTAGGTTTGGGCCATACAGTTCATCCTTCTATATTTACATTCTATGTGACAGTCTCCCATTACTCCTTTGTTAAACCAGATGGTTTGATCACCGTAAAAATGCAGCCCGGATCATATGACGTCACTTCCGTCAGCGTCAAAAAAAAAAGTTTGGCAATGCGTTGCAGGTGAATCAAACCTAGCAAAGATTTCGACTTGGAACAATCGCGTAATTATGACGTCATTTTGGTGCTTTGTTGATCATAGTCACGCCGAGGCTTTCTATTACACATCAATTTGAATGCAAACCAAGCACTACAATGAAATAGATTTCACATGTGCCGTTCTTTCAATTGAACAAACAGGGGAATAGCTTAACTTAAAACCCAGATTTAGGGTGCTGCGCACTCGTGAAAAATATCAAAATATTAGCCCCACTCGTGAAATATATTTGGTATTACTGAAGACACTTAGATATCCTCTATTGGTTTCCCTGTTGATTCTTCATATAGAGATTTTTTGAAGCCATCTGTAAAGCAGATATAGCAAAGTCGATGCTTATAAATTACATACAGTCATGACCGCATGTGCAACACAAAAAGTTTGTAGTGAATGTGCAGTTTACGTTTTCGTAAAAATCGGCATTTGACTTGTTTTTAAATTACTGTTTCATCATTCTCAAACACTTTTCAAGCATATTGCCTGTTTAGAAACAATGTATCTATCTAGGAAATGCCGTTTTCACCACGTTCGTTTGGTAATTTCGCCAATTTCACAAATGTTGTGGAAGTCCTGAGAAACGGCACAACATCCATTCGATCCGATACGTCTATAAAGTAAATGATCACATGTGATTTGTAAACTACAAATGTACATCTAAAAAAATACAGACAATGGATAGGAGAGAATGTTGTACAAAAATTATAAGTCAGGTTTATGATAGTGGATGAATGTTTAAGATGCCGCTCTTATCATTTAGTGACTGAGGACACCCCCCCTAGTCGATCGATAAATAATCATATTAGACTATATAATCTGATTATTTGTTTAAAATCAGAAAAGTAACGATTTCGGATGAGTATCTACATGCATACTGGGTAGAAGTATATGCGACAAATATTGTTATTTCATTATTTGTTTATTTTGGGTAGAAGTATATGCGACAAATATTGCTATTTCATTATTTCTTTATTTTGGGTAGAAGTATATGCGACAAATATTGCTATTTCATTATTTGTTTATTTTGGGTAGAAGTATATGCGACAAAAATTGCTATTTCTTTATTTGTTTATTTTGGGTAGAGGATGATTTAGGAAAGTAATGTACAGGTAATCAATTTTCCATTAAATCTTCAATCGGCATTATTGCAGAGTGACTTCAACAATATTAATTAAAACGAGAAATTCATTCTTAATATATCTGGACAAGAACATGCAACTTATATATTTTTATTGCTTTTTAAATATGTCCTATGTATTAAACTTAAATATGACATAAAATGCACAATAAGATACATGCATTTAAAAAAAACTATCTTCCGATCACAACCATGATTAGCGTATTGCCCTCCAGATCTAGAGTTATTGGCCTTTTGTGAAGAGCTCTTCTGTAATGGCGGCAAAGACAAAATAACGTATGCTGTTTGACGTCCAGTGGAAAACTGGACTTTTTACCTATATCAGAGGATGGCAGCTTGTTATTGTGATGTAGCATCAATGATACAAAGTAAGTATACAGTGACAGAGTATTCATTTGCATAGAAAATGTTTTAACTTATGTGTATTCATATAGATCTATATCTAATATTTTAGTACGTTGTAGTACCCGTTTCCGGTTTTAATACAACGGTAAACATGATTAGCGTACTGTGTACAATGTACCTGATTTTGTTAGAAATGAATCTAGAGAATTGCACGACGATAAGCTTAATTTTAACTGACACCTTGAACCTTCTAATACCATCAGCACATTTAAGACAAAATTAGCAAGAGGCATTTAGAAAGCTGCCCCAATCAGCTGCATCCCAGGCGTTTATTCAATTATTGTCGTCAGAGCTGGTATTAATTAGTCCAACGTCACAAATTCATGTTTTTCTGCTACAACAGTAGGGAATTAGATTATGTTTATTTATATTTACATACATATCTGTGGTTGCAAGGGAAACAATGAGTTAGAAATAAGAATTGTTTGTAATTTTGCTCTGAAAAGCTATCTTAGATGCATACAATGCAGCAATATTTGTATTCACTACACGTACAGCTGGTGTCTTATGAAGACCTGTACATGTAACGGGCAGTGTATCCAACAAAATGACTAGTGGCTCTGAAGATGAACTTATGTCCAGCAAAACACAAAATGATGCAACCCATAGTACAGAGGAGGATTTCTACCCAACAAAGATCTGGGGCTTGGATTACTACTTCATGATATTTAACAAGATGTACATAGCCGATGTTCTACAGTTGAGAGAGAATACCATGTTTCCAGGTAAGGCCAAACAAAAAATTGTTGTGTTTTCACTATTTATTCTTTAAAAAAGGTGTCACTTTTACTACATATATAATTTAATTTTGCTTGTAACAAGCATTTTCATTGGCTCAAAAAATTATGTTATCATCTCATAACTTAAAAAAAAAATAATAAAAGGAACTACTTTCAGTTATACCGGAAGTTGACTGTGACGTCAGCGGAGTAATCGTTGTTCACAGGATTTTGTATTTATCAATGTGTTTTTTAATATCTGGAGCAAAATAAACATGTTAAACTTAATGAAAATGTTTCTTATCGTTGTTAATTAAATTATAAGGGTAGCTATTGTCTCCTGTCTAGCTATCCCCCCCCCCCCCCCCCCCCCCCCCCCCCCCCAACCCAACCCAATCCCATACCACCCCTCAACTACATATACAACTCCGTTACTGGGTATACGTGTAAACTATTTGTTGTATCACAAAGATTTCAGGTGGGTGGAGTTGTTGTGTGGTAAAATGATATAACATATAACTTTTTGAAAGATTTCTTTAAAAAAATGATCTATAACTTTGAAATTTTAAATTTTGTTCCAAGATTTAGATGACTCTTTCAATTTCACATAGATTTTCAAAGGGGAGGATGGTAGTTGACTTCCCTTCACCGGAATCAACTTTGACCGGTATGGATGAATTCTTCAATATTGTAGATATTTATGTGCTTAAGATATTCATAGCAGCCCACATCTATTAATGATAGTGTGACATTTTTTGACAGGGACATACATGTACAGAAGCCATCCATTATTCAAGGTCGACATCATTGGAATAGTTGTCAAAGTGGAACAGAATCACACATGTTTTACATACACAGGTAAGGTTACTGAACGGTTGTGTTATACCTACACAGGTAAGGTTACTGGACAGGTGTGTATTATACCTACACAGGTAAGGTTACTGGACAGGTGTGTGCTATACCTACACAGGTAAGGTTACTGGACAGGTGTGTTATACCTACACAGGTAAGGTTACGGGACAGGTGTGTGTTATACCTACACAGGTAAGGTTACTGGACAGGTGTGTTATACCTGTTTTACATACACAGGTAAGGCTACTGGACAGGTGTGTTATACCTACACAGGTAAGGTTACTGTACAGGTGTGTTATACCTACACAGGTAAGGTAACTGGACAGGTGTGTTATACCTACACAGGTAAAGTTACAGGACAGGTGTGTGTAATACCTACACAGGTAAGGTTACTGGACAGGTGTGTTATACCTGTTTTACATACACAGGTAAGGTTACAGGACAGGTGTGTTATACCTACACAGGTAAGGTTACCAGACAGGTGTGTTATACCTACACAGGTAAGGTTACAGGACAGGTGTGTTATACCTACACAGGTAAGGTTACTGGACAGGTGTGTTATACCTACACAGGTAAGGTTACTGGACAGGTGTGTTATACCTACATTCCAACTTTCACCAACATACCTTGAAGCATGGCTGGGAAAAGAGCTGTAAACTGAGTGGGCAGAAGGAAGTTTAGGAAACCTATAGTCCCTCCGGTTCACCAGTATGTGATTGATTAAAAACTGAATGTTAGTTAGAAGGTTGGACAGATATTTTACCATCTGTTGACTAGTCTCAAGACTTGTAGATGGTAGTTAGATTCACAGTGTGTCAATTTTTCTGCTTTTGTTAAAGGTAGATACGTGTATACATTTTTGTATTTCACCCAATAATAAATATTTGCGATTACAGTAAAACTTGAATACAACGAACTCGGTTAGGACGAATTTTCACGTATAACGAAATAGAAATTAATCCCCGACTGTAGCACTATATAATATTAGTAATGTAACCACTTGTACAGCGAAATTTATATAACAGATTTTTGTTCATAACGAACTAATTCTTGGGTCCCTTCATCTCTGTCTTATTAAATAAGCACTCACATAACGAATCGCCAATCACCCGTTGACTTACCTGTACAGGGTTTGTTTACGCACCCGTCGAATGTCACGGCCAGCTTGCCGGGGCTCTCCAAGGGGATTTATTTGTGAGCTTACATGTAAGCTCACATACAAAGGTACACGTTTTACATGTATAATGAAATAAATTGAAGGGGTACTAAACAGTGTCGGGTTGTATATATGTCTCATGGAAACAATTGAAAACATATTTTTTCTGTAATTAAAGGAACGTTACTTTACTTGTTTGTTTTAACAGTACTAGTCTTACAAATTCGCTAGTAACAGTATGCTTAATACATATAACAAATTTTTTATCAACTTTTATTCCTGTTCGTTTTATTTATACAGCGAACTATTTGTATAACAAATTCAATTTCAAGGTCCCTTGGAGTTCGTTATAAACAAGTTTTACTGTATTTTCAGTTGATGATGGGACAGGTGTCATTCCCTGTTGCTGTTGGAGAAAGGACCTGTTTAATATGCCAGGTATGTACATCTCGGGAAGGAAAACAGCGGAAGTGTTCCAAGTACATGTGATTGGGCACTTTGGTTTGATTGGTTTGTTTTTGTTTAACGTCCTATTAACAGCCAGGGTCACTTAAGGACGTGCCAGGTTTTGGAGGTGGAGGAAAGTCAGAGAACGGTTTGCCACGGTTGTCTATTTAAGCTAGTACACCAGTGTAGTTAGTCAGTCAGATATGTAAAGCTCTTCAGTGTGTGTGTGTCGGAGTGTGAGTTGATAGTTCTTTACTTTAATATCTGGAATATATTCCATATTCGATAAAACAACCTGAACTTTATATCTCTGGAGTTTGTTTATTTGCCAGACTTCACTTACAAGTTATGACTCAAAATGTTAGACCCTGACAGACCCAAGATCTAGGCATAGTGTTTCAAGGTGTCTGTTTGAGGTGAAAAAACGATCCTTATACACATGTCAGGATTGAAAAGACACAACCTCTAAATTAAGACACATGTGTCTGAAGTTATGATTTGAGTTAAGACAAAGAAACAAATTCATTCTAATTCAAATCACATTTTCATATACACTAATAGATTATTTTGACTTAAGTTTCCATACATGTAAATGAAATATACATGTATGTTATTCCTATAGTGAGGATTAATATTTTAAATTTGACCTTCCAATATGTATGACCTCTGCCATGATCTTAACTGTATGACTTATTCATAGACATCTTAAATTTTGATTTGACAATGAAATCATCAAGTTAACTATGAATTTGACCTCATAAATATGAGTTATACAGTTGTATGGTGACCTCAGGTCATTGAAGCAGCAAAATTTAATTTGGCACACAATTTTTGCATAGCGTGTGTCAATTTAATGCTAACACTAGTGCTGTATATAGAGGTTACACAACGAGTGGTTGTTGGATATGGAATTTATTTCACACGAGTAAGTTATTTTTTAAAAGTTACAAAAGACACGAGTTTCTGTTTCTACCACAATAATATCGACTTGAATCAAAGGGAAACGTGGCCAAGTATAATTTCGCGTATACAAATAAAGTGTACCGGTGACGTCCGGGACCCGGTGATGTGACGTCATTAGATTATTGATGACGTCAATAACAATTGCAGCTTGGGTCAAAGTTCACCGTGTCAGCCAATCAAAATGCGTACAGAGTTTATACCACGTGTGGTATAAACAGATTGTTAATCAACAGCTGTAATGATTAACTGATGGTCTGAGAGTTGAATGACACAGGGTATTGTGGTAGAAATAGTATATAATATGACCTTGACCTGTATTTACTGACTTTGACTTTAAGTTTGGTCAAGGAATCGTTATATTTTTCAGATCCTGGGACAAATTGGTTGGGACTTCCTTCTGACCTGCAAGGTTTGGCAGCCCGAATTGCTGACCACAAGACACATGAGGGCTACATGCTCGGAGATTTGCTACGGATACGAGGAAAAGTGAAGATGTTCCGAGATCAACGGGAAGTGGTTGCCCTGTACCATAGTATCCTCATCAAGGTCATGTCATGATGAAGGTCAATAATTGATGATCACTTGATCTGATGGCCCATAAAAGTTGGGAATCCCAGATTATCTATGGAAAGATAACTCATTTTCATTTTCTAGGGAAATATAGAAAACCTGTGATTTTACCTCTCACACAGAGATGCACTATCACATCACGACATGTTTGACACTTGACTTTTTTTGTCCAAAGTGTCGGAGAAACAAATCAATCAAGCTTGTTATTGGACTGGTTAATTATAAATGAAAGAGCATGGAAATGCAGAATTCGGCTGCAAATATTTTTGATTTTCCTCAAAATTTATTCCTGGATTACTTATTGCTATCAACTCTTTCACAACTGAAAGGAGTTAAAGATTTTGCTAGGGTGTAACTCGCCCATTTTGTTTTAGTATACAAAAATGCTGTCTGTTCATTGTCATATATTTCTATTGGCAGCCATATATCCTAGGGTGAAGGTCCGAGTTGTGTGGTTTGACACTCCCTACCTGTGTCAGTTTGTAACAGACCTGTCTGTGTTGTTGTGGTTGTGTCCTTGAGCAAGACACTTAACCCCAATTGCTCTTAATGGCATGTGATTGGCCTCCTGTATTTTGTTCCCTGAGGTGGTCACCAGCTACTACAAGGAGACTCTGACTCTGGCTGTTCATGTAACAGAGCGTATGGTTAATTAAATTTAAATCACTTCCTCCGCTAGGGATCGAACCCGGTACCTCTGGCTCAACCGATCGAGCTTGATCTCTCTAGCAGAGTGATATAATGCAGCTAGAATTTAACAGGGTTACATTCATAGTGCGATAAAACCAGCAAACAAACAAACAAACAAACAAACAGCATATAATAGCTTTATTATTTAAGCATTTCCTGAACAATGCAGATTCATAGTTTTGTATAAATGAATTTCATGTTGAACAATTAGTCCTAGGTCTTTAAAACCTTGACTGGTCCCCTAGCACGACTTGATGACCCTATGGAAGAGGTGCTGCGATTAGCTGAACTGCCTAAACTGTACAAACAAAACTATGACCAACCTTTCCAACTCCCACGCAAGGTTCAGCTGGAGATAGACAGCAATCAAAGGGAAACTGCTACTGGAGTCTTGTCAAAGGTTAATGATGATTATAAATATTAAAACAGTACAAGTCTTAACATCAACTTTTCTTTGAATGCCTCTTACCCTCTTTTTGATAGTAAATCTTGTATCTAAAGAAACCCAATAAACTGCATTTTTGACACCATGGATAATTTGTTTACATGACAAAGTACTGCTTGCACCTTAATTAATGTAGATCAATACTTAAAGTTTAAAAAAAAAAGAACTAATGAAAAAAAAACAAGGCTACAAGAAAAAATAAATGTGATTGGCAACTTCAGGTAAAATCATCATAATTTTTCATTAAAGGAAAGCCTGGTGCTGCAAATGAAGAAAGCATTGATGAACTATTTCCAGAAGAATCAGACAAGGGAGATTACTCTCCTAGATAACTTACTGGGACAAATAGACTTCAAGGTAAGTTGAATTTGTTCACCGTAAGAGTTAACCCAAACTGGAAAAATCCCCAACAAAATTTCATGCCCTTTGGTCCTGAAACAAATCTGTAGATTGCATGAGAGGGGTTCCTTGATGTTGTGTTTGAGGTAGCCACAAGCTACTACAAGGAGACCCTAATTCAAAATTATCCTGGCTGTTTACCAAGTGATCAACTAAAAGATAACAAACATTTTCAAAGAGTAGTTAATATCCAGGTACACTACTAATTTTCAAAAAGCCTTTTTTTTTCTCAGCACAAAATACTTATGTTTCAATATTAGAGTTTCACATGTTTATAGTACTCTAGAGATTTTTTGTTGGCCTCCTGTGGGCTAAAAAGAGGCTGGTAGCCGAGGAGTCGTCTCCCTTTGCTACCGTTAAAGTACAAATCCATATTGATGTATCGCACGCTGCAGGAGGCTGTCGGAAGATTGATCTTAATGAGAGGTGCTAGAAGATGTAAAACTAGCTCCATCAGGTACAACCCATAATAAACTGGGCCACACGGCAAGCGATACGAGGACAGAGTGTAGTTCCGACTCTCCAAATACGGCTGCATGAACAGAAAAGAATTCTGTACCGGGGTGTCATCTGGTACATAGAAAACCTCTCCACCTAAATTGTGATTAAGTCTTAAGGCTCGGTCTGCACATACAAATGCCCATGCTGTGTTTCCTACGTAAACCTGTTGAAATTTGGACTGGCCGTCTCCAACCTGAATGAGCCGGCCTCTGTTTGATGCCGCCGAACGAAGGCCGCTTGTGACATAGAACGGATCCTCCTCCCCGTACATAACATTGGCACGAAGAGACATTGTCCATAAAGATTTTCCTACAATACAGAATATTAATACACTCAGAAATGAATGTTCAAAAGACACACAAGTTACTAGGTGCGGTACAGCCAAAAAATTATCAAACTGCATTATTGAGATATTTTGTTCCGGTAGGTTTGTTTTTGTTTAACGTCCTATTAACAGCAAGGGTCATTTAAGGACGTGTTAGGTTTTGGAGGTGGAGGAAAGCCGGAGTACCCGGAGAAAAACCACCGGCCTACGGTCAGTACCAGGCAACTGCCCCACGTAGGTTTCGAACTCGCAACCCAGAGGTGGAGGGCTAGTGATAAAGTGTCGGGACACCTTAACCACTCGGCCACCGCGGCCGACTCCGACTCCGGTAGGACTTGTCATTGATGTTAAAGGTTTTCTAATGTATGCATACCTAGGAAGCAACCAAAATCTAACGTAAATTTAGGCAGAAAAAAAGTTTTTCATGATTTTTTATGCACCTTTTAAAACATTTCACAATTATTCCTGATATCTATCTCTCGAAGATCAATGAAAGTTCAAAGTTGTAGGTTCAGGGTCAGAATCAAAGCTTGAAATTTGTTTAAATGCGCTTTTGAGGTAAATTGAGCAGATCAATGCATTGCATATCATACCTATCATGTAAAAATTAGCTCAGGAGACATCTTATAAACAATGAATACATGGGCATATTGTAGGACGATAAATTAATTAGTATTTGTAGTAATTTTTACTACATGTACACTTCTTTAGATGTTGGTGAGCTCACACTGTTTTCGAATGACAGTCCTCCCATCTCATATTAACATAATGCAAAGTGAATATATTTGTATTTGATTGCAATAATTGTAAAAAAAATATCCATATTTTTCTCTTTCTTCATTCTTATTTCCCTTTTTTATACCAGTGGACCATTTCCAATGCCAGCTCTCCCCTACGATAATTTTGCCTGGTTTACATTCATACAAAATTGATATAAATATAATTTATATTATAGCAACTTTACACCTTGTTTATTGAACTTCTTGGGTTACATGTTTTGAAGTCTACCAGGAATTTTACCGTTTGCACATTTCCTGCCATTGGCTTTGAGAACTATACACTCTGCTTCGTACTTTGTTGCTGGGTAACCTGGGAAAAGAAACTGTTTTGGCACAAACGTGGTTGTCTCCCTTCCATCATGAATGTTGTCAAACCCTACCACAACATCAACAGTGCTACAGAAAATCAGCCTCTCGACTCCATTTGTCAGGCAACTCTCCAAAATGTTTTTGGTGCCTGGAAAACAATATACAGTGAAACAAACAAACACCTTTCTATATACATCTCACCTGTCTATAAAATCATCTGTCTATAAAGACTGCCTTCTTATGAGCATGCATCCCCTGTCTATGAATACACAATCTGAAAGACCCACCTGTCTATAAACATCACCTGTGTATTAGGGTTACCTGTCTATGAATATATACTGTCTATAAAGACCCACTTGTCTATAAACATCACCTGTGTATTAGGGTTACCTGTCTATGAATATATACTGTCTATAAAGACCCACCTGTCTATAAACATCACCTGTGTATTAGGGTTACCTGTCTATGAATATATACTGTCTATAAAGACCCACTTGTCTATAAACATCACCTGTGTATTACGGTTACCTGTCTATGAAAATGAACTGTCTATAAAGACCCACCTGTCTATAAACATCACCTGTGTATTACGGTTACCTGTCTGAAAATGAACTGTCTATAAAGACCCACCTGTCTATAAACATCACCTGTGCATTACGGTTACCTGTCTATGAATACATATACTGTCTATAAAGATCCACCTGTCTATGTTTTAACTACATTGTACTTCCAAATGCTGGAGTGATCAATGTTTTTTTCTGATTTCACTCTGTGCATACAGAATGAATATCCAAAAGCTGTCAAAACTTTCGCTTTTATTCAATGAAAAATTTGCAAATACAGACAAATTCAGATGTCATACTTATAAATCAATATTTTATATCTAGACATGCAGAAGCTCTGACAGCTTTAATTGAAATACATACGTACTGAGCAGTATATGCTTCAGTTGACTTCATGGATGATGATTTGAGTTTGGCTTGAACAAAAATTATTAATATAATATAAATGTGAACATTTTTCATTTGTGAAATTGATCAAAATTAACTAAATCCAATGCTCAAATGTATCTACAAAAGGGAAATTCAAAACAAAACTAGATTCAGTAATTATTGATGGCGTGATGAAATGATATAAAGTCAGGTTGTATACAAGGGGTTAAGATTTTACCTTGAACATTGACTCTCTGCATGCCCTCAATGTCTGGAAATGTCCCATAGCTGACCATTCCGGCTACATGAAGCACAGTTGTCACTCCCTTGCAAGCCTGCTGGACAGTTTGTAAGTCACAAATGTTTCCTAAAGCACTAGTTACGGGTTTGGGTTCCTTGTGACCTATCGGAACATAAACCTTGAAATTGGAAGTCATGGCAACAGGTAGAGATAGGTTCAAGTTGTTTACATGGTTTAAGTGGACGGATGGCAAATTGGTAACTAAGTGATGGGAATCGGTTCCACTTTCAGAATCATGATCGGAAACTCAAAATCTATCGATTATAATCATTTTTCTTAATTTTGCAGAGTTGCTCGTTTGTAGAATTTTTTTATATATCTTGAGCACATTTATTACACATCTTGGCCTTTGTTATCAATATTTTCAATATGAAGAAAACATTTAACAGTTGTAAATATATTTAAATCTCCTTGATGGCTTGTAAACAACCAAAATATAACATCAACTACTTTGTGCAGTAACAATCCCAAAACATGAAAGCCCAAGATTTGCGAACATTTTCGAAAATTTACGTTTAATTGCTTTTTATGGAGGCGTTTACGCCTGCCATATTACAATCACCTACGAGTTGTGACGTCACAATCTCTCACTTTCGTTTTCGTTATATTTTCAAAATTGGAACGATGATGGGCGGGTTTTATTTTTGTGTTTTTGTTTTTTTTTGACAAATTTTCAATGATTTTCGATCTTCGGCCCAGCACTAGTGCTTTTCACCTCGGCAGTTTGGGCTTGGTCCTCCGATCGGACGTGAAAAGGTATGGCTCACTTGTTCAATAATAAGGGTTTTCTCTGGGTGTTTTACAATTGTTGTTAATTAAATACCGGTTATTTTCACAGTTGTTTAAAAGATAATAGTTAAAAACAGGTTTGAGTATCAAAAATTACCTAGCTTGTTAGAGTATGGGCGTACGTCTAGTACTCGTATTTCTGAGACATGGTCTGCCCTCTCCTGTAAGTGCCCTACAATGTGTTGTCCCAAGAAGCCTGCTCCACCCGTAACCATGACAACCTCTCTAGTTGATGATTGGCTGACATCCTTAGGTGTTGTCATGGTGATGGTTTTGTCTGGTCCCTTCTGTCTGTTAGATAAACTTCTGAAATGTTGGTGCCAAAAAAAGGTTTGATTTTTCGGTGCACCAGGGAAGTTAATTACTATACCTAGACAGCTACTGTACATAGGTTAGAGTTTTTATAAGATAGTGTTGTGTCGTTTCTAGTGAGGATACAGCTTAAGTATTTGATGTGTGTTTCCCTTGTGAAAAGACCTATCCATTCGTATTACATTTGTGGATCTGGTGACCATGACAACAACCTTTGACCTACCGTAAAAACCTGTGTAATTTGCTCAGGTACTTTTTGGGGCTGAAAATGCTGGAAAAAACTTTCTATCCGTATATTTTTTGCATGAAAAAATTTGACCAAAAACAATGTCCAGGAGGTCCTGAAATTGATATATGAAAATTACACTTGCTGACATTACTGTACACAGATTAGCACTGTGACAGAACTTATTCTATTATGATTAAAATGATTTGATCATTTTGTGTTTGTAATGAGAAAATACTTGTAAAAATGTTTAACCTTGGTCTTTGTGTATTAACTTTATGAGATATGTTTAACCTTGGTCTTTGTGTATTAACTTTATGAGATAGGGTTTACATATTGGACATCTTCTGACAGCTGTTATTTGACTGGTAATAATGATATTTTAAGGTTTATTTCAAAGTCCTCTCTATATCATTCAATTAAATTACACGTGGATTCTATAATTTCTTCACTGTCTGTGGATAACTGTACATGTAAATAGATTATGGTCATTATATTTTGAAATAAATTACATGTTTGGTTTTGTGTAGTATTGCTTAACGTCTCACTCGCAACAACTAAGTTCATTTAAGGACAGCCTCCCCTGTGTGCAAGATGCCTGTGTGAGGTGTATTCGTGTGTATTTTGGGAAGCTGTAGTATGTTTGTGTTTGTCTCCTTGTAATAGTTGGAACCTGATGCTGACTATATAGTGCAACCTCACTGAAGCATACACAATGTACTGCCGAAGACACCCAGCAGGACACCCCACCCAATCACATGATAAATTACATAGTCATGATTATATTTTACCAATACATTGTCTCTACAGAAAAATATTAGAATGAAAAATTATTTAAAATTTAAAGATATATATATATATTTTCAAATTTTCAATAGTTTTTAAAGCCCGGATGTAAATTATAGGACAAGGTATAGAAACTTGAAAAGAACTGAAGTTCCATATGATAGTTAGATAACTTGTCTCAAAGTTATCGTTTTATTCGATATAGTCAATGAACTACCTGGTATATAATGTAAGTGTTTTGGTTTAATCCATATTCTTTTGGTATTTACTTTTGATTTTTAGCAAAGATTTACATACATGTATTAAATTTTCAGTCAGTTTGCGAAAACATAATTTTTGATTTGTAATATGAATTACAGCTTGGTATTATTGAATTTGAAATGTATGTAAAATTTTGTTTTATTGTATAATGGAATGTGTAATAATTTTATGATGTCATGAATGCCATCTTTATGCCATTTTAATGTCATAGATGATATTTAGCAAGGTGATTTTACATAATAATCAAACTTTGATTTTTTCTGCTATATAACACTCTAAAATAATCATTTCTTAATTCATATTTAATTTTGATACAATTTGTTATCCGTATTCATTATTACAGTTATCTAAAAGAATGAAAATCCAGATGAAATTTATGAAATCATGAAGAAACTTACCTGAGAAGTATGTGGTTTCGATTTCCTCTCCTTGTAAATTGTATCCACCCTTTTGTCATGATGTCAATTCTGTATATCTGTCACTAGGGGGCGCCACATGCAATATACAGACATTTGATGCCAGGCAAGGCCAAGTGTAGCTAATTATCAGTGACACGCTCTTGGACTTGTGCACTTAACAGAAAAAAGATGATACAAACAATATCTAATTTATATCTTTTTGTAGTTAATGTAAGGCCAAATGCACTTATATGTAGTTGTTCAAGCTAATGTGAAAAAAATCTAAATTTAGCTTTTAACCCTTTCACCCCTACTGACCATATTGGACTTCAAATTATGAAAAATTGGCACATTCCACTAAAGTTTCTTAGGGTTGAAAGGGCTTTAATAAGACCATCCCAGTTTCATTTTTGTTCCAATGGAAACTGACCTGCTACATGTATTTGGTTCCAATATCCATCACTGCAAAATGAATTATTGTAGTATATTTTTTTTAAATTGCAAGTTGATAATTTTTGTGTTGTGTGATGAAAAATGAATTTGAAATTGTCATTGTTTGATATGTATTTAGAAACAATTGAATCTTTGATTATTAATCGACTGATTGTTCCTGAGCATTATAATTTTGAAGCTTTCTGTGACACAGATGTTGTGATTAAGAGGAAGCAATAGAGTTCTATAATCCATTTCACACTGTGCCTGCTAAGCAACACCTGAGCCCCTTTAGCCGTTACCATGGAAACAGCTCGGTGACAATTATCTAGTACAGTAGATCTACATACATGTATTATTCAATATTCATCACTCAGAATTATAACCTCTCACATGTGGTAAAGCATTTATTAATTGTAAAATTAATTACAAATTATTTGTAATATTTACCTTGCATGTTTTACCAAACAGTATACTTGCAAAAGCTCATTAGATTTTGAAATTTAACTGCATTAATTTGTGTATTGTGAAAAGAGCTAGTTCATTTGGCTTGTACATAGTGTTTAATGCAATCTCTATCACTCAGCTGATAGAGTATGCTTCTTTGGCTCAGTGGATAGAGCCAGGGGTTATTACACCGGAGACCTGGATTCAATTCCTGTTGGGGCGCTCAGTGGAATTGTGTTTTTCCCTGTTCTCAAACATATTGTTAATTTGTGGTAAAAACTTCATTATCTTCATTTAGAATAGTGTGGAATTAGATTTGGTTGCTAAGATAATGCTTACAAACATTGCTACACAAATGAATGTAGCTGTTCCTATATGTGCACCCTCACCTTTTCCTGGGGAAGATTTGGTTTGTTTTTGTTTAACGTCCTATTAACAGCCAGGGTCATTTAAGGACGTGCCAGGTTTTAAAGGTGGAGGAAAGCCGGAGTACCCGGAGAAAAACCACCGGCCTACGGTCAGTACCTGGCAACTGCCTCACGTAGGTTTCGAACTCGCAACCCAGAGGTGGAGGGCTAGTGTTAAAGTGTCGGGACACCTTAACCACTCGGCCACCGCGGCCCCTTCCTGGGGAAGAAGATGCGTGGCATTAATATTAAGATCTATAAAAAAGTTTATATGGCTTTGGTGAATCTTACTAACTGTAAGGAACTTATAGTGATATCAGCATGCTGTGTTTCTACAACAGCAGTTTAGTTTTTTTATGGACGTTGTAGTGTCAATTTGGAAATTTTAAATGACAAATTTCTTGAATTTAGAGATGTTTTTGACTTGAGGTTTCAAGAAATTTAAGGAATACTGATGCAATAATGACACCATAATTCAAATTCAAAATTAATAAAACAAGGGCGAAATATTAAAAAAAAGATAGATTTGCATTGGACAGCGACTCCAGAAAAATTATTAGGGGAATAAGGCCAGGTGTTCCTGAAGAGTAAACGTCTCCTGTTTCATCGATGACGCCCATCATAAAATTCAGGCTAGGTCACAATCTCAAATGAGAGTTTGAAGTGTTGACAATAGAATATATTGAATTAAGATCATGATATTGACCATAAACGTTCCCATGGGATTCATCATTTACAATGGCTCCATTTCCCAAAAAAACCGAGGTTTAAGCTCGGTTTCCCACAAGGCTGGGATATTTAGCTCAATATCCCACAAAGTTGGGGTATTTATCTCTATTTCCCACAATGCTGGGGTATATAGTTCCATTTCCCACAATGCTGGGGTATATAGTTACATTTCCCACAATGCTGGAGTATTCAGCTCCATTTCTCACAATGCTGGGGTATTTAGTTCCATTTCCCACAATGTTGGGGTATATACTTCCATTTCCCACAATGCTGGAGTATTTAGCTCCATTTCCCACAATGTTGGGGTATATAGTTCCATTTCCCACAATGTTGGGGTATATACTTCCATTTCCCACAATGCTGGGGTATTTAGCTCCATTTCCCACAATGCTGGGGTATATAGTTCCATTTCCCACAATGTTGGGGTATATAGTTCCATTTCCCACAATGCTGGGGTATATACTTCCATTTCCCACAATGCTGGGGTATATAGTTCCATTTCCCACAATGCTGGAGTATTCAGCTCCATTCCCACAAGGGTGGGATATGCATATTTTATAAGGTAACTATCTCTGGTTTCGATGTTATTCAGTCATATTTTTCCCTTTAAAATAGTTTATGTGCAATGAATACGAGAAGAAATGGTGTGCAGAGGAAGCGCTGGCACGCCTTGAAGAGGAGGGAAAGATCTGCACTCGACAAGAACAAGAACATAACGTGCTGGAGGTCAGTACCTGTTCATAGAGGGGCATAGCAGGAATGAATGAAATAAATGAATGAATGAAATAAATAAATGAATGAATTAATTAAATGAATGAATTAATTAAATTAATGAATGAATTAATTAAATAAATAAATGAATTAATGGATGAATAAATGAATGAAGGAATGAAATAAATGAATTGAATGAATGAATGCTGAGTTGTTGAGGTTCTGTAGCTATTTAACAATGTTCTTTAAATTTTCTCCTATTTTCACCAATTTTGAGTTGAAGTATAGTTTTAATACCTCCCATCCCATCCACAACATAGGTAGGAGTGGAGGGAGCAAAACTGGCATCAGATAGAATATCGCAAACAAAGTTAGGCATAGGTTTACAGTCCTCTTTTTTTCTTTTTTTTTTCTTTTCTTTACAAGTTTAATTCCAATGGCAAAGTTGACAGAATTGTTACTTGTTGTGTAAGAGAATCTTGAAAATTTTGTTTCTGTCTCAGGTACTTACAAACTCTTCTGCTCTAGAAAAGACTCTTCTTGACATCCTCGGCAAGAAATGTTCCAACTCAAAGTGTAGGTACATTACTGGTTCTCATTTGATTCTGTTTAATATCACATAACTATTTGATATTAGATTACTGTTAAATATCACGTAACTGTTTAATACCACATAACTGTTTAATATCACATTATCTTTTAATATCAAGTAATTGTTTAATATCACATTATCTTTTAATATCACGTAACTGTTTAATATCACATTATCTTTTAATATCACGTAACTGTTTAATATCACATAGATGTTTAATATCACATTATCTTTTAATACTACATAACTGTTTAATACCACATAACTGTTTAATATCACATTATCTTTTAATATCATGTAACTGTTTAATATCACATCACTGTCTAATATTATATTACTGTTTATATCACATTTCCTTTTATTATCACATAACTGTTAAAAATCACATTACTGTTTAATATAGCATTATCTTTTAATGTCACATAACTGTTGATATTGATATTGTCTTTTAATATTGCATAACTGTTTTATGTTACATTACTTGATATCATACCTAGGTTGATATAATGTTTTATAAACAAAAACTTTTTCTGTAGGTGTAATTTTAGTATTTTTATACACAATACGTGTTGTATGTAAAAATACTGATTTCTATCAGGCTGTCTGAAAACTACTTTTCATATATCAATGTCTCTGTATCAGTTTCCTAGCATACTGAATGAAAAACTCATTATAACAAATTTAGATTTATGTAAAACAATGGGATTTTTCCTAGGTATGTCTAAAAATCCATGCTTATGGATAGAACAAGAAAACAAATTCAATGTATAAGCCAAAAAAAATGGAAAGCATTCTAAATTTTGGAATGAACAACCAAAATGCACCTTTCTTTATGGTCTTTACATAAAGGTGGCAACTGGTGAATCACAGTATCATTTATTTATTTGAAAAAAGATGTTTAAATTTGTTAGGTTATCGTTGATAAAAGTTTTTATAAAAGTGGGCTTTTTTTAATATTTAAAAAAAATAAAAAATCTTTTTTATGTTTTTTTTTAATTATCTTTGTTTGTCGGATTTTAGATGCAGACACAGGGTGCCACTTTCTTAACCTGCACCAAGAAGTTTGTCGGACATACCAGTATGCTAAGGTCAAGGTCAGTGCAGTTTGCACCTGTCTCACACAACTGGAAGAAAACAGTGACATCATTAGGATAGCTAAAGACAAGTATAGGACAGTGTCGTAAGTTCTCTTCCGTAAAACATCAAGGTCATGAAGTGAAGGTCACTGCCAAACAACAACCTACCTGGTCATCCAACAGTGAATGTCAGTGCTATTTGGTGATTTTATATATCTGATCTTGGGTAATAAACATTCAAGGTCATAAAGCAAAGATCAAGGTCAAACTACTATGGCCATCCAATCGTGATTTTAATTTTATTTTGGGGGCCTCCTTATAAGTACATAGCTGTACCTCATAGAGCACTTTGGTGACAACATGTTATGTCAGCGTGTGACTTTGCTTTGATTTCCAAAGTCTTTCTGACATCAAAATAAGGACAGGATTCTGTTGACTTTCCACCGACTTCCAAGGTCATCCAGAAATACAACGAACTGATCTCTGGATTCAACTTGTTCTTTCAAAGTCATCATATTTGCTGTTTTGCTAATCCTTGTCAAGATAATTCAGTTATTTGATTGAATGTGATCTTTTGATCCTGCAACCTCTGACCCGGAAGATTTTGTACATGTAACTTCTAAGCTGCATGTTGTAAATGACACTGCACTAATGTAGTGTGCCATTTGTATTTTACAAATTATATTTATTTTTGCTATTATTGAACCTATTTTGTTATGATTTAAGGTTATTGGCCTACTTTTGAAGAAAGAAATCTGAATAAAATTATTTACTTCTAAAATAATAATGAATTGATTTTGATGATAGCTATGTTCTGTCTTGCTTAGGTGAGTTGAGTTTGTTCGCTTGATTTATTGCCCTGTGGACTGCCGGAGTCATTTTATGGCAGAGACACCTTATAGTAGTTGATGGCTACATAACTGAACAACATATCGTAGGCCTGTCACATGCCATCAAGAGCAATTAGGGTAAAATGTCTTGCTCATGGACACAACCATAAGAACACGACCGGTCTCTGTCCCAACTTTCCGAGAAACAAACTAACCGGGGTTGGGAGTGTCGAACCATAAAGCTCAGGTCTTCCTCTGAAGCTATATGACTGACACTCTAAAGAATGAACTATTGCGGCTCCAGAAAGAAAAAATCTGTCCTGATGGGTAGCTTTATCAATATCACTATTACAACCAATGATTTTAGCATTGAACCACTTCCATTTGGCATTCATATTGACTTTGAATACAATTTGTATACAGGTTCTATATTTATCATTATTCATAGCTTACCTGACCAAAAGTACAAACCAGCTTACAAGAAGGTGTACATATATCTTCCATTGTTTTTCTTTAAGAGCAGTTGGAAATCCAATTAGAGAAAAAGTTAAAATCTGTAAAAGCCTTCTTGATGATGTAGAGGCATTTTGAACTAATTGTTGGGATTGTTGTTCAGTGAAGTAGATTAATTGCTCTATAAACGGAGAATGGAGCTCTGCTGGAGAGAGGTAAATATTGAGAAACATCCTTTTGTTCTGTTAAAAGATTTTTTTTTTCATTTAGTGAAGCGGATATACAAAATGTACCTGATAATGTTGAATTTTGGGGCAGAGGGAAAGAGCCTGATATGGCAAATAGAAACAATTCCGAAAAATCTTTTTTACCAAATTTAGTCAGAAGCATAGCATTACTGTGGACCCTGTCTAAACCGAACTCCATTAAGACTATGTAATGGGACGGTTTATGAAGAGTTTCAGTTTGCTTTGACATCTTTGATGAATACAATAAAAAGCAAAGACATACAGTATTTGTATACGATACGCCTTTTTCTTGTACATTTCGGCGTTAATTCATTACATGTAGTCACAGACACTCATATAATTATAGTTCGGACATAGATTTCATCAATAGAAATTGTGCATGTTTCTGATGTCCGAGTGAAGGAATGCCCCTTTAACTGCTAACAGTGTGTACTTGAGTAATTCGACGTTCTGCAGTGAATGCTGCCCACAGAACATTCTCCATACCCACAATAACAGCATATCACCTTTGACCTGTGCATAAGATCCTGAGGAATTCACCACGTCCACTGATGAGAAGGACTTGTTTGTTTCCATAGTCCCCGATAACTAGGTTTCCAGTTTGGTCATAAGCCACACCTTGGGGATCAAAAGCTTTTCTTTCTGTCGCTAGTGTTTGTTGATTTGCGTTTGGAAATTCGCCATCACATATAAATAGCTCCTGGAAATTATGGGTCCATGACAAGAACCCTTTGTTTCCCTTCGTACAAATGCGTTGTATTCCTCAAATCAGCCACAGCAACATTGACGGGACACTCGGAGATCTTCCGTGGTGAATATACAAAGACTTGTCAGTTTCCGTGGTCAGAACTATTTTACCTTCTGTGGTGAATTTTGAGATCTGTTTGGCCATCCCAACAATGACATGGTTACTGGCTGTAATACAGATGCTTAGAGTTATCTCATTTGTATTGAATTTAAGGTGTCCCGACACTTTATCACTAGCCCTCCACCTTTGGGTTGCGAGTTCGAAACCTACTTGGGGCAGTTGCCAGGTACTGACCGTAGACCGGTGGTTTTTCTCCAGGTACTCCGGCTTTCCTCCACCTCCAAAACCTGGCACGTCCTTAAATGACCCTGGCTGTTAATAGGACGTTAAAAAAACAACCCCAAAACAAACCAAAATAGTGAATCTGTGTAGTAGCTGACCTGAAACACGTTCCATAATTTTGCCTGAATTGTCGCAGATCCAGAGTGTGTTGGTGTTGAGCGACAGACTTATGTTTGCTATCAAAGCGTTGTGTTTGACCTCCTGTGTTACCCTACCCATTCTGACGAGGACACACACGATGTTGCTGAGATAGTAACAGGTTCCAACCTGATTGTTATTGAAGGGGCTCATAGAACGGATTGGATATGTCACATTCCACTTTCTTAGCACTTTGGTCCTGGGCAATAGTGTATTTGGTGGACTAGATGCTTCCTGCCTTCCGTTTGATGTCTGTTTTCCAGTTGACGTTTCTTTCCCATAAGTTGCTTCAACTGACGTATCAGAAGTTACTGAAGTTTGATTCTGCTCTGTGGTCGAGAATTTGACTTCTCCCAGAGCTTGTTTCAGATAAATCTGTAGCTTTACGTTTGGAGAAAAACTAGCCGTACCCAGAGTAGATTTTACAGGAAGTGTGATATCAGGAGGAAGATTATATACTGCATCCTGTTGGAGCCACGCTGGAGTATTTCCTTGCATTCCTGTACTTTTTGTTTTAGATGACTGCTATACATTTCCAATTCTTAGGTCTGAAGTAATTTTGCGTTATTCTAATCTCTTCCATCTGTTGATAGAGATTAAAGTTTGAGCTGTAAGCAGATCAAGCTCTTCTTTAAGTTTGTTTGTTTGCGTCTTGAGTTGATAAGCAAGCTTTTCAAATTTACTTGCATTTTCCTCTTAACTTGTCTCTGTAGAAATAACGTACTGATCTATTTGCAAAATGTCAACTTTTTCAGTTTTATCTATGAATTTTTCAATGTCTGTTTTCTTTTGAAGAGTGATTGCACGAAGTCCACAGAGAGGATGTCTCTCGTGCACAATAAAGAGACACTGAATACAGTCCAGTTCTTGTCATTATTTACAGTAAATGTCCAATTGGTGTCTCTTGTGTAAATGTGACCGTTTGGATAGTCCTACTGGGTGTCTTCGGCAGTATGCTTCAGTGAGATCGCAGTATAAAGTCGGCATCAATATGCACTATCTCAAGGAGACAAACTAGTATTATGCTTCAGTGGGGTAGCACTATAAAGTCGGCATAAGTTCCTGCACTATCACAAGGAGACGAAAATGAATATACCACAACCTCCCAAAATACGCACTCATACACTTCACCAATGCATCTTGCACGCAAGGGTGGCTGTCCTTAAATTACCTTATTTGTTTACAGGACAAGAAACAATATTTAAGTAAACCAAACCAGTTGTCCTCGGCCCTCACGGACATTATAAATGTATATATAATTATACTGAAGTTATCAGCGGTGTCTAATAGTATTCAGTTGATCAGGTGATGCACAGGCGTCTACTTCTGGTCTGTATAGAAAAAGGCATTATCCCCTAATGCTTCTGAGCTACTAAACAGAAGCAGAAGCATGTGGTTGATGGTATGAAGAGCTGATATTCATAGCCATGTTCACGTACATTGTCAAGTCTTGAGGCGACATTTAAAGAAAAATTTCTAGTTTAATAATATTTATTGTGCAGCTGACTGGAATAAATGTTTATCTAATTGTTTTATTCTGTTAGCTCTGCTATCTCATCTGCATGAAAACTTCATATATATTGCTAGTCTTTTGTAAATGTTTTAGCTCACCGGCACGAAGTTCAGGGCAGCTTTGCTATAACCCCGGCGTTGACGTCGTGGACCATAGACAGCTAGGTTGAAGTTTTGATAAAGCAAAGTGGTGTCAATACTAATGAGGATACAGCTAATAAATTTGTGGACCTAGTGACCTTGACCGTGATATTTGACCTACTTGAGAAAAAAAACAGCTTTATATACAGTTGAGTGTATACTAAAGGTTACACCCAAGTGCAATCCGAGTGCACTCCATTTGGACTTGGAGTGGACTCCATTTGGACTCCAGGTAAACTTTGAGTGGACTCCGAGTCTACCTGGAGTCCTATAAGACACCATGTCTGCCACGGGTCTATAATTAGACTATTTATCATATATACATGTATTAATACTTTGATGGAAAAACAGCTTTATATATATGTACATTATCTTAACCATATGAGATATGGCTTTTATATTTGACGTGTGCGCTCCTTGTGGCAAGGCCTTTCCACTGGTACTACATTTGTGGAGCTGGTAACCTTCGCCGTAACCATTGGTAACTTTATTTTATAATTATATTAACTGATATCAATCACTCTTGCTGACCCATCTGATATGAGGATCCATGGCTGTATGAATAATATACGAATTTTCACTATAAACAATTTTAATTCAGTATATCCTGTGAATTTTATTACAATACAAATATCAAAGTATTGGAATTCATTTAAAATACTGACATCTATCACAGATTAAAGCCATCATCAGTTAAAAGCAACTAACAAATAGGTAACATACAAGTGGAAACTTATTTGTCCGGATTCTGATACTAGGATAAAAATCACTTTCCGGATACATTCAATTGCAATACTTCAAGAAGAAACATCAAAATCCCAACAAAGAATATATAAATGTATATATTTATCTTTATTTTTTTTAAATTGCGCCTTAATGTTCTAGAATTAAACAGTAATAGACTAACGATATTCTATATTTAACAATACCATGTTTTACATGTACAATAACAAAATCCTGGTGGGCAATATATATATATAACGTTGTATATTTCAGTATATTATAAATAACTTTGGAAAAATGAGTAATTTCCGTAACAGATCTCTTCTCAATGTATAAAACATCAGATCAACCAGAGTTCTATATATAGCACACGAGATTCACTCGTTTGGGAAATATCCAAAAATATCTCAAGCACGTCGTCAGAAACAATTTTCTTACACTTTATAGGGTACAGTATAATATATATTTAGATGCTAACCATCATCTCCATGTCTTAGTCATTTTGTATTGATGTAAATTTTATTTTACAACAATTGCGAAACAAGTTATATTAACTTATAATAATCACGCTTGTTGGCCCGGATCGAAGCGCGCTGGGAGTCTTTCTGTGGGTGGAAATCGGGAGTACCCGGGGAAAACCAACGTGGTCAGGCAGGTGACACCATAACTTTTCACGTCCGATCGGGGAATCGAACCCTGGCCGCCTATGTGAAAGGCAAATGTGTTACCAGTGTGCTACCCGATCACCCGTGTTGATCATAACCTGACCCCGTAGAAGTATGTTGGTTTGTTTGAAATATTTATATCTATAACCTGAGGTAAAGATTTACGTTTTCTTAAGCAACACATAATACCACATATTCAGTACTTTTTGAATGGTACATACCGCTGATTAAAAGATATAGCCAAAAGCTCTGGTATTTGTAAACAATTCATGTTGATGTAAATACAATATAATTATATAATACAATCTAAAATTGGAAATATTTTACACACGTTATCTTGTGACTAGAATAGTGAACATTAACGTATACAGATTAATATATATTCCGGAAATGAGAGTTCATAACTTCGTTTTCGCAGTAAACCTAGATCCTAAACCTTGAGACAATTTTTAGCACTAGAAAGATGTCCAAAGTAAGTATCACAGCTGAATGGTTGTTTCCCGATAACGCAAACTAGATTGAGGTTCCAAAATAGTTTCCGTAATTATCTGCTATAGGTTCATATTTTGTGTTTTTGAAGAATGTAACTTCTTTGGCACAGAAACAACTTCTGTTCTCTTTATAAAAGTTAACTGGACTGCAAGGTATATTTGTTCCATGATAGCAAATCATGATGGGGAATTGGTGTCTTGGGTTGAATTACAAGCGGTGTATACGGACACTGGTCAGCACTGACCTAGCACTGGTCAGTCCTTACTTTTTGCCCGTAAGTATAGCGTCTAGTGTGTTGAAGCCATAGCGTTGCGGACAGCGCGTTGTAGCCACATCCTTACCGGTCAGAGCACCGTCCACTAGATACTCCTTTCCGATCTTCTCCTGGGCCCACATGATAAG
The DNA here is from genome assembly GCF_902652985.1 of Pecten maximus. Taxonomy (NCBI): domain Eukaryota; kingdom Metazoa; phylum Mollusca; class Bivalvia; order Pectinida; family Pectinidae; genus Pecten; species Pecten maximus. Next base: position 7,339,727 of record NC_047022.1, on the reverse strand, counting down.
TTTATCGTTGTTGGGGATGGCCACACCAGCTGCTATAGCAACGCCTTTAAAAACTATCATCCCCATGGGGATGTCTTCTGTCAGGTAACGATTTCCGAAGTCAGGGGCCACACCACCGTCAACAGCCTTGACGGGATGAACAAGACCCTTATATGACTTGTTTGTGGTGATTGCGTGGTAGAGGTCGTGGTCATCTTGGATGTCCTCGTGGTAATACTCTAAGTACCACTGATATATGTCCTTGACATCCGAAAGGTCGTTTCCTGGGCACGCCGCCATGATAGCGTTTGCTACGTCCTTGCATTCGTTGCTACAAGCTGTAAGCATGTCTGCGGTTGCCTGGTCGATGCCTTGGTAAAACAATGGTGCTTCTGGAACAGGTTTGCCGTCCCAGGAACCCCATCGACCAAACAAAATGGCGGGGTGGACAAACGAATAACTCATTATAAGCATCTCCAAGAAGTGTTTTGCAAGACGGAAGACTGGTTCGGCACCGTGGAGCATCTGGAGTGTCGATAGCGGGTCGACCGTCTTGGCTGTTCCCTTGATGAGCGAAGCTGCGAGGACGGATTTCGTACCTAGTACTTCAACTTTCCTGCCGAACTCTTTTATGCGACACGCCCAAGGAAGAGTTTCAAAGGACATCATTGAAACAGCGGCGGCCTTGTCTCCTAAAATGTCTCGACATTGGAATTCAAATCCTGCCTGACTTGGCAGGCCGACGATAAGAGCGGAATCCTGCACATACGGGGCCATGGCTTGGAAATAACCCTCGTGTGCAAAAGCTGGAACAGTCAGGATCACAACATCCGCACCACTGATGGCGATTTCGGGATCTTTTGTAATGACCTTTGGGCGTGACTTCACTTCAGTCTGTGTTCCGTCTTTTTCATTTACAATCACCGTTAATTCATCTGCTCCAAGCGCTTTTGTCCAGCGCTCGGCTTCGTCAGCGAAGAGTGTGAGGACACGCACCTCAACGCCGTCACGGGACGCGGCGAGACCTGAGAGCGTGTGGGCGCCATTGCCTCCTCCGCAAACACAAACCTTGACCGTCATGGCTCTCTGAAGACTGTATCTGTAACAAGGATTGATAGTAACTATTAAGTGAAATGGACAACGGTAAAACTTCACAAGGACAAATACTGAAACAGTGTATTTTCCATGAGTCAATTACACTTTTCCTCGAAAAATTTGATATAGAAGAGAGGGTTTCGTTTCGAGAAAGTCATGAAAAATATATTTCTATATTCTCTATTGACAAATGTTCGATCCATCTATTTTTAGCAGACATATAGATATGCTTCACAAAATCATCATCTACAGTATCTGAAAGATGAAATAGACAATGACATCTCGCATCTCATTCTCGCGCTGGAAGAATTTCGCTAAATTTTGATTGCGCTAATGGTAACTTATATACAATGTTTTATGTGGCAAGCATCGCCGGTGTTCTAATTAATTATTGCGCTAATCCGTTTTAATAAGCTTTTGCGCTAAAATTTGGGCGCGCTTAAATAAGTACATTAACAGTATCTAATGTGGACATGGACGCAAATTCCTCTGGATAATCAGAAGATATAGTCTAAGATTTAGTCTTAATGATGGGAAATGTTGTTATATACAGCTGTAAGATTTTAACGGATCCTCCTGAATGAATTACTCCGAACTCTTTTCATGTCATCTGAGTCAAATATAACAATTGTGATTGCTTTATGCCGAGGTCTGCTTTAGCTGATCATAACTGACATATGGTAAGGCGTCCGTCGTCCGTCCTCATTTTTACGATAAAATCACGATATTATGACGGCAGCGTGCTGAGACATAGCCTTACAATATTGTTCGAATGGGAGACCTTGGTCTACCTCTGAGGTCGCTGTGTTAAATGACTTAAACGCCGTTGAGAACTGTGCTTTGGAACATAAAAGAAAAACAGGCCGAAGGTCATAATTTGCAATGTATTGCATAGCATGCCTATGATAAGGACGGCCACTGTCCCAGGCCACAAGTAGTAGGAGGAACAAAAATTTTAAACTCTTTAAACGAACAGCTTCCTCTAAATGATCGTGACGCCCAGAGGCATGATACTGAGCCAATTACATACTTGTATATGAACAGCTACTGTATAGTTGTTTAATTTCGCGGGGTGAAAATTTCGCGTTTTTCTGTTCAGGACTATTTCACGGGGAGAAAATTTCGCGCATTTTAATATTTTATGTGACTTTTAATACCATATAGGGAAATAGTAGAAATTATTCTTACGATGTACACATTTTATGCGACTCTAATATGATATCGTGAAACAGTAGAAACTACATGTATACTTACGATGTACATGTTCTGCTTAACAATATGCTTTAAATAAAGATTGTTTATTATTCATTGTCATAGTTGTCACTTATCACAAGGTGAAAAATATTCACGGGTATTTAATTTCGCGGACATTACCTTGACCGCAAATATAGCGAAATTAAATCCCCCGTGAATAAAAGCAACTATACAGTATCAGTTTTGTTTATGCGGAAGGTATTGGCTCATTTCTAAGCCTTACAGGGACAAATTTCGTTAAACACTTAGGCGGTCTCTTGATGGTCATATTTGGCCTGTAGCATACTAGGCTGACTTCCGGAGGCTATTCGTTTTGCTTAAATGAATGACCTTGGGCTTCTTTAAAGCCAAGAAGTTAATTGTTTACGGCAGTTTCTAAAAAACTAAAAAAAAATAGGTTCGTGTGTATATTGGTCAATGATATGCCAGGATTAGGGGTTATCAGGTTGGCTGAAATCGATGAATTTGACAAACTTTGAAAACCACGGTGTTTGTACAAACGTACTGATGACCTTTATACACCTTTGACGTCACAATTCTATACAATCATACTGATGGCCTTTATACACCTTTGACGTCACAATGCTATAGTAAAACTTGATTATCTCGGGCAAAATATGAACAAAAATGTTTAAATGAAGACAAAGGAAACGCAAAATAAGACAATTAATAAATCAATCACCATGCCTTCCTTAAAAGTTATTTTTAGCATCTTTCGCCACACAATCTGTCATTGTCGCTGTGTTTATCCAGTAGAAACTGTCAATGTCACAAGGGCCAAATGTTTTTTGTATGCATAAATATTTAGATAACTAATTCTTCGTAATCATTTTACTACACGCACAGTATACTGGGACAAAGGACTAAAGGCTGTCAGGATGGTAAACCTTGACTCACATTCTAAGTGAAAGGGCACCTCACAGCTTCTGAATAAAACTAATTGTCAGTTAGCTTGTTTGTCAGCTTTGAAAGCAATCACCCTTCTACTTATAGATTTCAAAGGTCAAATTAAATTAACATATGTTTTAGAATTATTTTTTTCAAATTAGATATCGATATCTAGGTACAGTTCCATAACGACAATTGTTTAAATATAAACGTATTCAACAACTGTCAAGATAACCAATACATGTAGTTTTGTTCTTGCAATATATAATATACAAGGGCATCTATGACTATCAAGCCGTGAATTGCATCGAAGCTATACGGGCCCATTTGACCTCTTTTTAACACCGTTTGTATAATACAGCTAGCTGAACAACGTCACGTAAAGATTATTTAAGAATTATCAGAACCGTAAGTAACCGTGTATCATTCAACAAGACATTTTAAACTTCTGGTCTGACATACGTGTATGTGTACAGACTATTTTTGTGTACAGACTTATTCTACACAGATAGCGCCACGTGTTTTAACCATCTGCACGCGTATAGATAATCCCGCTTTTGTCAATTTGCCAATATATAAGTACACATGTACAAAATGTACGTACACGTATGTCAATCCAGGACATTCACACCAACAACTGTGATTACAGGTTATCCACTATTGTTTACCTGTTCACACTTTATAATTTAATATATAATTATTTTTTTTTTTAGAAAGTTGATGTTGAAGAAATACTATCATTAAGCATCACGATGTTACGATGAGAACTGAGGCTTAGAACACAAAGCTTCCTGCTATAATGTTGCAAAATTATGCGATTACTCAAAATTCAAATGTTTTTTCTATAATTTTCGTTTTCGATTTGGTTATAACAACAAAACCAAAATTCCATGTTCTTTACATTCAGGGGAAAGGTTTCGAGAGTCACCATTCCATCCCAAAAGCAATTTCCGTGAGCAGTTATAATCTGCATTCCTCACCAGTGTTAACCAGTTTCAGTAAATTTGAATGTTTATCTTATTAAAACATTGATTAATCATTCAGCATTTTATATCCGATTATTTGACTGTCGCGTGATCGATATCTGGCTAAAGACAATCCTCAATTGACATTGCGTCTTGTTCCCACATGTGGCACACGTGCAATATCGATTGGCAAGACCGGAAGTTGTCTAATTACCAAAACAGAATGACGTTAAGTTGATATGTTTGGCATAATGTATACTTCCGGTTTATTTCAGGTTTTACCGGCTCATTAAAAAAGCCCTTACAAAAGTGGGGCATTCATGATACAATCTATCTCATATATACTGATATATATATAAACGAAACAACAGAATGCGCATGTATTGTGCCGAATTCAAATGTGCAAAAATAATTTCAAGTCATCCTTTTCAAACTCTGAAACCATTAACTTTGCTTATAAATGCTGACAACAATCATTCACATGTACATTTGTACACTGATTATATCTGAAACATGGATTATCATTTATTTATCTATGCATTCAATGTTTATCTCGAAATGACAGAGGGTACATGAGCACACGCCACATATGTCTTTGCAATTCCATGTGTTCCGCGAAACCCTTGACATTTGAAACGGAAAATCCAATTTTGCAATACACATACAGTTGAACTTTATCTTTGTATATTTAGAAATAATACATCATTCAGATTTACAACAGCATGCATGTAACTTACCCGATGATGAGGATTCTAGCTCTCCTAGTCTCAACGACCTACAGCCATCCTTGAGCTCCCCTTGAACTGTCAGGGGTGATGATGTTGATGTGCTCAGAACCCCAGGCTTAACCACGTACACAGATCCTCCCAGCGCACACTTGTACACCGACAAACGAGATCGATAGAGCGTAGTGTTAACTGCTGGGTCGACTGTGGTCTGGTATCTCCTTACGGACATGCGAGATTTTATTTAACATAGATAAGAGAAGAAATGATATTTTCAAGATAGCAATATATAATTATTGTGGCTGTATATGCACAGGTAGCAGACAGTCACACAGTTGCTTAGAGTTGGTTTTCAAAAAAAGTTTGTGTGAATTCAAAATGCTTATAGAAAAAAGAAAGGAAAATAAATCAATACATACATGAAACATGATAATTTTTTTTTTTTTTACTTAAAACTAATTTTATCTATTCTATTTCTATTTTGTGACACAATTCTTTCAGCCATTAATTGCTTTTATATCCTGGACGGAAGCGCTCTGATTGTCAACGAGACCGGAGTACCGGGAGACACGCCATGAGGTCAGGCAGGTGTCAAGTTTCAAGTTTTATTCAAACTTTGTTCCATTGGCCCATCATTATAAAATATACAATGATATCCAATGCCCCTATACCTTTTCATTTATGGCCGCAAACGCAAAACTCAGTCTACTTGGTGAAATACAAGGCACCACAAGGCTATCCTAAAAAAATAAACGATGATTGGACAATTTACTGTTCATTGTATCTGTGTGTGAACTGACTTTTGGTAATTGATTACAGTTTCAAGTTTTTCAAAATTGAAAAAATTGTGTATAAAATCTGATAATAATGTAATCGTTTGAGTTTTGTAAATAAAGTAATCTATTATGCATGTATACCTATACATATAAATATAAATAGATATACATGCACTGCACTTGTATTTGTGTAACTGTACATGTTCTATGTCTTTATATGATCGCTTTTAATTTACTTAATTGTCTTGATAAAGGGGCAGATTGCCTCTAAAATTCGACAATTTACTTGTCTGTACTACCATTATTACTACTTGACAAATTATATATATACATGTATATGTATATGTGCTTCAGAGGTTTCGATCGTGTACACACATACATGCATATATATACATGTACAATATATGTGAACTGATATAACATACTTGTATGGTTTCAAAACGTGAAATTCCATTGCTGTTATTCAAAAGGGTTTACGATAGTACGCCAGTTTTAATCCTTTACAGCAATTGGTTTTGAATATATTTTATTTGCGTCAATATTTACAAAGGAGATAAGACGCGCATAGTTAGTGTGCACAAGCGACTGAAAAGACGAACCCTTCGCGGTCATTGTGGTGTGAATGGAAATCGCATAATAACGAGCTCAAACACAAATACGACACTCTGAATAGTATAAATCAGACAACATTGTAACGTGTGGTGTTGTATTCTAAAGAATAATTCACAGTTGTATTTACGCTCAGATTCAATCAGTACGCTTAGGCGATTCCTTCGCGGTAACGTTTTAATTATCGTTAATTGATATATAATTAAAGGCATGGCGTGTTTGGGTTTGCTGGCAGACATTCTGAATTGTTTTCTTCTAGTTTTTCTACACTCATTAAATCTGGTATGTAGAGTATTGCTATTTAGTGGCGTCTCTGCAGTATAAACGGAGTTATGGCCCTTTGTTCAATTTTGGAACCATAATTTGTCCGAAAAAAATATTCTTACTGAAAGCGTTATTATGACAAGCCAAGCAAAGGGACACAACTTTTACAATGGTCTATCGCTCCAGCATACGATAATATACGTTAAGATAAGTGAAGTGTGATGAACGGCTTCCCTAAGCATTGGTGATATACATGGAAAACAAAACAAATTTAAAAATTTTATCTAATCAGTGTAACGTTAGACAGCCGCCCTCATATGTCCACAACCTTTAGTGTCCCGTTAGATACCCGCCCTCATATGTCCACAACCGTCAATGTACATGTCCCATTATAAACTTGCCCTCATATGTCCACAACCGTCAGTGTCCCGTTAGACACCTGCCATCATATGCCTACAACCGTCAGTGTCCCATTAGACACCCGCCCCCATATGTCTACAACCGTCAGTGTCCCGTTAGACACCCGCCCCCATATGTCTACAACCGTCAGTGTCCCATTAGACACCCGCCCTCATATGTCCACAACCGTCAGTGTCCCGTTAGACACCCGCCCTCATATGTCTACAACCGTCAGTGTCCCATTAGACACCCGCCCTCATATGTCCACAACCGTCAGTGTCCCATTAGACACCCGCCCTCATATGTCCACAACCGTCAGTGTCCCATTAGACACCCGCCCCCATATGTCTACAACCGTCAGTGTCCCATTAGACACCCGCACTCATATGTCCACAACCGTCAGTGTCCCATTAGACACCCGCCCCCATATGTCTACAACCGTCAGTGTCCCGTTAGACATCCGCCCTCATACATGTCTTCAGCCGTCAGTGTCCCGTTAGACATCTGCCATCATATGTCGACAACCGTCAGTGTCCCGTTAGACGCCCGTCCTCATATGTCCACAACCGTCAGTGTCCCGTTAGACATCCGCCCTCATATGTCCACAACCGTCAGGCGTCAGACACCCTCCCTCATATGTCACCAACCGTCAGTGTCCCGTTAGACACCCGCCCTCATATGTCCACAACCGTCAGTGTACTGTCAGACACCCGCCCTCATATGTTCACAAGCGTCAGTGTCCCGTAAGACATCCGTCCTGATATGCCCACAACCGTCAGTGCCCCGTTAGACACCCGACCTCATATGCCCACAACCGTCAGTGTCCAGTTAGACATCCGCCCTCATATGTCCACAACCGTCAATGTCCCGTAAGACACCCGCCCTCATATGTCTACAACCGTCAGTGTCCCTTTAGACATCCGTCCTCATGTGTCCCTGACTGTTGTGTCCCCCTAGACACCGGTCCACATATGACCCTGACTGTTGGTGTCCCATTAGACACCCGTCCTCATATGACCCTGACTGTTGGTGTCCCCTACAGACCCGTCCTCATATGACCTTGGCTGCTGGTGTCCCATTAGACACCCGCCCTCATATGACCGAGACTCTCGGTGTCCCATTAGACACCCGTCCTCATATGACCCTGACTGTTGGTGTCCCCCTACACACCCGTCCTCATATGACTCTCTCTGTTGCTGTACCCATAGACACCCGTCCTCATATGACCCTAAGTGTTGGTGTCTCCCTGGAACACCCGTCTTCATATGACCCTGAATGTTGGTGTCCCCTAGACACCCGTCATAATATGACGCCCTCAGTACGTAGCTGGAGTTATGCCCCTTTGGCCCATTGCTGATACCTTGGACAAAAAGTTAACGTTAAAGAGAATGAGAAAATATGTAGGGAACGAATAAATAGTCTGGAAATGGTTTTCCGTCCTAAAGTCATATTTGCCTCTCACAACCAAATTTTTTTTCTTTTTTTCTCTTTTTTTTTCTTTTTAAAAGATATTTTTGAAAAACTGAGTATCAAAATTTGCTCAGACAATCTTATGCCATTTTTTCACTGCATGTCAAATATTTCTATATCTGAAAGTTTTAATAGATTTCCAGATTTTCACGTTTGCAAGATAACCTTTTGTCGTGATAGCATTAAAATATTGCATTGAAAAACGATGAAAATACCTATGTTTTCAAGTTTTGTTCTATGGTGTCATAGATGTGATATTCATGTCACGAATGTGGTTCCACAGACTTCCTGCTACATATATTACATAGCTTCCTTAGTGCCAAGTGCGAGTTATTTAGTTGATAGTGGACCAGCACCTGAATTTGTATCACTTTGGTAAAACTCGGGCAAGAACCACAGGACTTAGTCTTGCCCAAGTCCGAGTTATTGAGATGAAAGAGAAACCCTCCTGTACGCAAAGCTCTCGTCAACTGAAGGGCCGTAAGGTCGTAATAGTGGATGTAAAATTTGTTAAATAAATTAAAATAAATTAAATAAATGGCACAAACTAGGAAAACGTCGATTTTCATACATGGCATTTGTATCTCGCCACATTCAGTATTGACGCTTTAGATAACTTCAAAACAAGAAAGCGATCCATATTTAATAATGATAATATAAAAAAAATAATAACCAAAGTAATAAATGTTTTATATAGCGCTATGTGTATTCCTTCTAGTTGATGAAGAATTCATTAGATGTTGTAATTTGTAGATTGGTAGATATCTGACTATAAGTCCGTCCGACCTGTTTCCCACAGAATCCGTACGTGGCAGCTTATCAGTAAATCTGCATCAATTTGGAGTTCTCTCCCCTTACTTGTGATAGTTGATACCAGGCATGTTTAAACATATTGAAAGTAAAAGACAAATGTTTTGAAATTGAAATTGAAGGTCCGTCCGTAATGTGAGCGTATTCATGTCTTTCCGTCCGTATCAAAGCCATATTTACGTGCTAGTTCGTCCGTTACTAATGCATGTATGTGTGTTAGTTCGTTATTAGAACATTACCAATTGTTAGTAGGTATGCGTCCGTCCGTTCGTCCATCCGTCAATCGAACTTGTCTGCAACAAATATACGTGTTGCGTCTGTTCATCCGTATATCGGGTTTATAACCGCTGTTAAATAGATTACTTAATTCACATTTAAATACATTTCTAGGTGTCTCCTCTCCTTGTCTGACTAATAAAAATCGTGTGTATAATTTGATAAGTAGTTGTCGTTTGTTTAGAAAACGAACATCAATGCGGTATGATTATGAGTAATATGTTACGGAAACTTTCGTGATCGTACGAATTATTTTGGTCTGTTTTTAACATTGTATTCTACGTTAACAACAGGAAACAAATCCGTACATGTAATAAATATGCGATGTCATAGGCATATTCCAATATGAGTCACAAAATATCAAACGAAATTAAGTCCCCAGGGTCCTTGTACATGTGTATCATATAAGGACTTTGTATTTTTTGTTTTATTTTAAGTTTTGTGACTCATATCAACGAGTGCCTGTAATATCTTACAGGATCACTTTACGTATGGTGTGAACGTGAGTAATTGAATAAAATATAAACATTTTTTTCACATAACGAAAAGACGAACGACACGTGCAGAAAAAAAAACTGTATTTGTCACCGAGCCCTGGGCCGATGGGCTGGTTTCTCCATCTAAACTAAAGTCTACAGTATTTCTCCGCGGGAGTTATCTTCGTGGATATATCTTAAACGTTACTCAACAGTTTAGACCCTTAGAATCATAGACGAGTCACAGAGAAACGAAATGAGTGCCTGGCGCGGTTTAATTCATTAACTGAGATTGCGAGATTGTGAGACGGTCCAGAAACACTGTAGAGAATTAAAAAATATACAGGACATGTACATGTTGGCATACATTGATATGCAGCCGTAAAGGGTACCAATTAAGATTGATGGATTTGACCTGTGAGATTAAATCGTCATTAACTTAAACTGGGCGTTGATTAAAATAGTATCTATGTAAGAATTTCTTCCTGTTTAAATATATGTCTTTGGTAATTGCAGTGGAAAAAAATGCATCTGGTCTCCAATTTTGTTTCAATTACAAAGGTCATAAGTTCTGTTTTCCTTAGGGATATATTGTTTCACCATTTACAGTAAGAGAAAACGGGTTGCCTCCCTTAGATTGTTAAATTTTGAAAGAAATATTTGTCTGCTCCATGGAGTCCCACTTAACCTCCAAATAAATCCTTCTTTATCTTCTTCATGTTTCCTTCGTTCTTCTTCTCTTTGTTCCTTTCCCCTGTCAGGTTTTTTCCAAATGGTTTCTGATATGTAGTGTACCTTTAGAGTAACGGCATCTTTCTAAGTCTTCTGATGTTCCGGAATGTTTTTTTTTAAATTTTAGGAACCCAAAGTAACGAGACTCGGCCTGTTTGTGGGTCTACATTTTGTCTAGTTTTATGGTTATATTTATTTGATACTCTTCCATTACTTAGACACCACATTCTTAAAAATAAAAGAAAACAACAACAACTTAAGCTACCCTTTGACCAGCATTCATGATCACTTGGTTTATTTGATTTGAACGTATTCTATTGTTTGGACACAAGTTTTTAACAACTTATAAAAGTCCTCTCCACAAATATATATTACAAAGATTGTGATAGCGACACAGTATACTAATAATGATTATAAAGATAGTTATTATTATAGAGATATAAGAGTAGGATGAATGTTGCTACATTTGGATATACTACAAATTAGGGTTCATCGGGTCACCCCTGAACTTATGGTTTTTTATTCATATGCCATAATGTTATACGTAATATATGAACCAATCACAATCTTTATATTAACAAATTGTAGACTGACATAGGTAGGATAGAAAAAAAAACCATCTAGAATGTTCAAAATCGTCTTTTCTTCTATATCACTTCACAAAACCTGGAATCCATGTTAACAGTGGATGGTGCGTCCATTGCTTTAGATTTTAACGATTCCTCTTTAATTACGATCCGTCTTAATATTAATTCGCACTTTATGGTAATTAAAATCTCCAGTTCATCGATGCATGCCTCCTTTCATTCCGTTATCTCTAAACACCTCTCCTCTATCTTTCTGTCCATCAGAATACTCTAATGTGATCAGGCCTGCTTAGAATATTGAAATCTCGGTTTTTACTTCCCCACAGGTAGGGCGTAAGAATTGTACTTTCTGTCCCCGTTTCATAATCGTAAGAGGCGACTAAATTTGGGATCCTATCTTTTCTCTCTTATTCTATTTCTCATAATGTCTCTCTTGAAACCACCTCACTTTTGGCGTCGCCCTTTCGAAGTTTCGAAGGGTTTGGGTTATCTCCCCTGGCCGAGACCACCGCAGTAAAGTCGACATCAGTTTCTCGCTATCACAAGGAGACAAACACTAACATACCCCGGCTTACCAAGAACACACACACTCCTAAAATGACAATAGCTGGTGATGTTTAACAATACAAAAACAAGTCAATTCCGGTCTTTAGTATTAGTACCCCAACAGATGACGCAGAAATGACCTTGACAAAGACTGAATACTAGTTTCTTTTTGGAATTTTCTTTCGAACATTTCACAGTTCGACTTTTGCACACATTTCAAACCTTTAACTTTTGTACATACATTTAACACTTCGAATTTTGCACATATTTCACACGTCGAATTTTGCACACATTTCAAACTTTCAACTTTTGCACACATTTCACTTTTCGACTTTTGCACACATTTCACACCTCGACTTTTGCACACATTTCAAATTTTCAACTTTTGTACACATTTCACACTTCGAATTTTGCACACATTTCACACTTCGAATTTTGCACACATTTCACACGTCGAATTTTGCACATATTTCAGACTTTCAGCTTTTGCACACATTTGAAACTTTTAAGTTTTATACACAATTAACACTTCGACTTTGCACATATTTCAAACTTTCAACTTTTGCACACATTTTACATTTCGACTTTTGCACACATTTCAAACTTTCAACTTTTGCGCACGTCTCACACTTCGACTTTATGTCATCCGATTTTGAATCCATGCATTCTTTTGAATTAGAACCCGATCGAAATGTTGATTTTCAACACTAACGGTCCCACTAGTGCTAGCAGCGACAACACAGTTCTGGACGACGGGCGGACGATTGGATATTCGTTATACAATGGTACTACTTCGTTATTTTCCCTTATCATAATCAACAAGATTCTAATCTACGATTTTTCGAACAAATATTTCTGATCTAAGGCAATTTTATAGCTTTTACCCCACTTGATCGGCCAATGCGCCAAACAATATCCCCATCTGTAGGCTGCTCCAGAACTGTCTGTATCCATGACGTGACGTCACAAGGGTATGTTGTAGGTCCCTATGGTGTATCTTAGAAACTTGCTATTTGTCGTCAAACCAATTACTGGTATGTTTACGATGACATTGTTTTGAAATGGATTGTATTATTATATCCGGTGGCTTTTCCATTGCGACTAAATAAAAATAAAAGAAGTCAAACAAAAATACATTTATGTACGATTTTTATTGTCAGAATACATAGATAATGAATAGTTCTAGCATACAGATGTGTTACATCAAATGTACATAGCACATGCCAACAGAATAAGGGACCACAATAAATAATAAAAACATACTTAGTCTCGTTCAGTCAGACGCTTGATCAATACGTAATAGGATGCGCAGACAACAAATCCGGTTGAACGCGACTTAATAAACATGCTGTAAATCAATTAATTTTCGCGAGAATATTATTTTTGGTGAAAATTCATAAGAAAGTGTGACAAGTGCGAGTTCACAAATATTGCAATTATTCAATGAATTACATTAAAGGAAACCTGTGTTTCTAGGACTACAGAAGTCCCATGAAAAAGAAATTACTCGCGGAAATTAATTGCTTTGCGTGACGCATACTACATTAATAATCAAACTGTCGAGCGATATCCGACAAAGGGATAACAACTGTAAATTAAGAAAGAGGGAGCGATATCCCAATAAAAGCTGATCGCTAACAAACGTCCTTTAAACTTCAATGCACAGTTTGCCATTCGGCTAACCTCGGTTGATTCCGGTACCCTTCATCCTAAGTACGGAATCTGCCGAGATGTGACGAGTATAGAGTTTGCAATCAATCGGAAGCTGCCGGTACTTCCCGTCAACGATAACTGAATGTTTACGGAAATTTCCGACAGATCACGATTGGATAGGCAGTTGCGAAGTTTGACTTTGACTTACATGTAAAACATACCCGTACTTCCACTCACGTTTAATTAGTGATAGACATATTTATATACATTACATTATTGTTATTTACATCTGAATACATCAAACATTCATGCTAAAAATATGTTAGATCTATTTTCGAGTTGTTTCGGGATCTAAAATGGGCTTCTTTCATTATCCAACATGAGAAAAAATTGAGAGACATTGTAACATTAGCATTAGTTTTAAAAGTCTCGTTCAACCGGACTATTGGTCACTACGCATTTCGTTATGAGCATGGCATATAGCCAAACAAGCGTTTGGTTGAACGAGACTATTGTAGCGTCAATCGGAAACCGTCGGCACTTATCGTAAACGAGAACGGAAAGTGCCGACGGTTTCCGATTATTATAGCGTGAGACTTCAAGGCGGTGTTGCTGTAAATGATATTTGGGCGGTGTTAAGTGTAGATGACATCCTCCTTCAAATGTAGTAGTCGATGAGTCAGTTATAAATGCGATGTAGCGATTACGTAGACGAGGGTAGAAACAGCAAGGAAATGTACACCTTGTAATTGAAATGGATATCATCCATCTCGTTCACAGAAGCCATTAGTAGTACAATACATTGTACACGAATAACGGTGATAGAATCTACCTGGCTTGTAAACATTTCAATTAATATATATTTACAACCGCTAGTACATCGGATATGCAGGTACATGGGGGAGCTGCTGATCTTTTGATTGTAGGTGAATTAACCGAGTTTCTTATTTTTTTTTCTTTCTTTTCTTTTTTTTTTCAAAATGAAACAGAATCCATGATGTACTCGCTGATTGAGTGATTGAGTGCAGCTCTGTGAAGCTGCTTTTAACTTTTTCTTAGTTTGATAGTATCTACGACGCTGCCATTTAATTAAAACACAGTCTATCTATACAGAGCCGGTGATAATACGGATAAATTTAATTGAAATTTTTAAAATAGGATTTCGCTGAATTTTCCGGCTTCTGATTCCATAATACCGATAAAAAGTGTTGAATACTTAGTTATATCACGAATACAATCAAAAGTATTCGTGGCATCCTTTGACTACATTTTATGAAATTAAAATGTTATCCGGAAAAATATGTCTCTTAAAATTGAACACTTTTTAGTGTATTCCCTGTATGGAACAGATATTGGATATTATTTAAAAAAAATAGCGTCAACATTTGATTATTTAAATTTAAATTTAAATTATTTAAAAAATCACGCTAATTGCTGCACAGGATTATTTGCTAATATGCTAAATGCTCAATATTCACACTTAGCCAACTTTTACACCCATTTGTAGCGCAATATGGATACATTGTTATATACATGCATGTCTCCTACAGCTAAACACATACAAATGCCATTTTGGTGTCTACCTTGACAGTATCCGGCCAATTGTGATTGGCGATATATAGCGGATTCCTGTCCGTCCTTCCGTCCGTCCGTTAATTCTTCGTCAGCTAATAAACAAACGGACGATAAGACAGCGATTCCAGCTGTGGATAAAACTGTCGATTCTACGCCGATGTCGTAACATTTTGCATCTTGTTTTACCCTTTTCTATTTTCACAAAACGTAGATCACGTGTTCCTCTCATCCTGTAGCCCCAAAATTAGAACCCAATATTCACTAACTTGGATTTCCTTTTGAGGGGAAAACGTATCCTTAACATTTTATTCCTCGCATGCCTCCTCCCCTCCCGTTCCTACCAGACAAATGTCAACATGCAGTGCCCGGATCTTTTATTATGTGGTCCAAGCTTAGGGATCCAGTACTCCCTTATTTGAACGTTCCCTGCCGTTATCAAAATATCAATGTTCAATATCTCTTAAAATCGTTCCAAATATAGAAACCCGTGTCCGCCATTAAACGTCCCCGAATCGGGACCCCACTGCATTCTACAATTGTCCCCGTTTTCTAGCAGAAATATCATTTATCGCTGATGCAAAGCGTGTAGGATCCCTTACATCCTACACGTCATCCTCCCCTTGGGACCCCGTGTCGTCATATAACTATCCCCATATTTTCCTTGCAGGTTGCGTAAGGTCGCTTGATTACTACGATTTGACACTTCAGAACTAGAATCCCATGTTGTTATCAGTTTTGTCCTCCGGGTAGGACTCTGTGTAGGACTCCGGGTCGTCCTAATTGCTGTTCTCACAATAGCTGTACGGCTCCTGATCCTCTATTTTGACTGTTTTCTGTTGTTCGTATTCCTCACAGCGTCCCCACCAGGACCGACGGACGCACACGTCCTCCATGACCACGTTGAAGCATTTCGAGCCCATGATATTGAAGTAAATCCTGCCAATAAGGCTAGCCATCGGCGAAACAGACTGTTTCAGGCAACCCCGGAACCTGCAACACAGTAAGATATTTGTGCATTATAAATAAACTGTAGGATCAATGATGACATTAAATGATCGGTAATTCTCGGTCTTTTCCGATATCATATCCCGGAATCGACCCAAAATTACCGATTACACTTTAGCAGTACATATTCAGTCATAATTCCCTTCATATATATCTCGGAATGTCGTTCATTTGTAGCTACATATGTATGTAAAGCAGGTCGGGATTTTATTTGTCGGGAGCCACTTGGGCATTTCCGGAAACTACTACCGTCTCTACTCGTCACAACCCGGCTGATTTCGAATACTTCCGATGAAAGGTACCGGAACCAGCCGAGGCTAGCCGATTTATAACGCCCCCGCATTGTCTTATCACCAGCGAATATAGCCCAGTTTGTTATTGCGTAACGATCTCTCGCAGCGCCACCTGTTGTGTATTTATCTACAACGATGAATTATCTACCCATAGTATCTCCCGCCGTTGCCAGAAACACTTTAACCGTGCATTAAGCCAGCAGTTGACTTTAAGGAGCATTTTTATTGTATAACCTCGGGCATGAAGTATTTCCGGTGAATATTTTATTTGAAATGTTAAATGACGAAAATAGACTATAAAAGCTAGAAGATGCTGTTTCCGTTGTGTGTTATCTGTATCATATATCTGCAGGTGCTCACAAAACCTCGTGTTGATATTGAAATTGTAAGCCTTATCAAAAAGTGATTCAATGGATTTTATGTGACAGTTCTTAATTTCAACGAAGTGTTCTTTTCGTACGGCTGTATTTGATCTCGCGCATATTGTTCAAACAATCCATTGTTTCATGCCCTGTCAGAGTTACATGTTACTACGCCAAATTTTGTTATGCACAGGGATAGGGAAAGGTAGAAAATAGGTTCAGTTACGAGTCCGGAGAGGTATTTAATATTTAAGGACTTTCGGGACGGAAATTCACATATATTGCTACGTCATCAATACATGTGTACTATTGTCAATGTTTTCAGTTGTGTTATACCATATCAGGGATACAACCATTCCCCGTGGTGGCTTAGACTGTAAAGTCCGAGCTCTCAGCCGGACCCGTCTTCCAAACCCCGTCCCTCTCCCCGGTCCAAAACATTACTCTGTCAGCCGTTTTTTATCCTCGCGCCCCGGCCCAAGGCTTCGCTCTATCAGACAAACCCCTCTCCCGCACCCCGGTTCTAGACTTCATCCTATCAGATAAACCAATCTCCAGCTCCCCGGTCTAAGATTTCCCCTTGTCAGACGTTCCTATCCCCAGCTCTGCGGTCCAAGATTTCAACCTGAGGTACCCATCTCTTGCACCCTGATCAAAGATTCACCCTATCAGACTTACCCCTCCCCCGCACCCCGGTCCAAGACATTATTCTCTCAGCCCCGTTTTGTCTCCCAAATTTCCATCTAAAATTCTATCGGCCATCCCTAACAAACACCCATGCCCGTCAGTCGTATCACTTGACCTCCAACCCTCCGGATAGTCAGTCATACCCATCTCAACCCCCTACCCCCACCAAAAACCCCCTGTCAAAAACACGCCATTGCAGTTTATTACAGAACAATGTCATTCATATGCTTTATATAAAATTTAGATTTCACGCTGTCTATACTACAACGAATTCGCTTGCACTGAAAACCTTCCCTCAATAAATCACAATTAACAATAAGTACTGTATATGTACCGGGATATTTTAATTATCCTTTTTTTCTTATCTGTACCCCATCAATTAACATCAATCCACAGTTACGTCCTAGACATTATACAAGTTCGGCACTTAGTCATTTTCTTCATTCAGATCGAAGTTTTGTACAACTTTAACTGTCAGTTATAATTACTCACATCAAAGGCGCTGCTAAGCGTAAACACGAGTTCTTTATGAATAATGTGATCCTCAGTCAGGATTTCATGAAACCGAGAAAAGTGAGAGCAGGGAAAAATCTCATTAAACATAGAGTTAATTGCTCTGGAAAGCGAAATAAATTATAAAAGTGATTATAAAGTAAATTAGATTTTGGGCGTTGGTAGGCTTATCTGCCGAACTTGTGTACCGTCCGCGAGTATAACGCGAATATAATTTGTATAGGTTGAATGCCGAGAATGTTTCATGGCTGAAGATCACGTTTTATGATCAATTTCGGATATAAATACACAATTTCTTCTGAAAATATGTTTTTTATTGAGTATACAATATATATATTGGAATATATGGCCGTGAATTTTCCGAGTTTGCTCGTGAATCGTATGAGTGAAGCTAGGGTTGACCCCCACCCCTGCTGAACTATACATGTACGTATAGAAATGAACCGTAGTCAGTCTAACCGTTAATATCTCCTGTGATTCAGTTTATCAGGGTTTTTTTTTGCAATCGGGAACTATCGGCACTTTCCGTAAACGTTTACGGAAATTTACGATGGTTATCGATTATAATGTGACGTATATATGACGTTGAACTAGTGACATGCAAACAGTAATCTTTGTATTAAATAAGGTTTAAAAGAATAAGTATTGAAGTATGTAACTGATTTGATAACAGAAGCATTACAATTTCTTTATGCTCCGTAATACGTGTACTTTTAAAATCATTTCCGGAGGTATTGAATCTATTTCACACATAAACGCAAGATTTATGTTAGGTATCTTGAAATACAGTGCATCTTGCAAGATCAGATTCAGAACCCCGCCATGAGATTGACCAAAACTTTATTTTATCCATGAACATACATATTTTTTTGTCTCGTCTGAATAATTTGCTAGATTCTTCAATTTATCTAAATTTACATACCTCGGATACGGAATCACGGAAACGCCCCTGATATCCTACCGTTTTAGCTAAGAACGAACAGAAATTCACCACAATTAAAATATCTGTATTTCGTGCTCCCTCCGATACAAAGATAGGGTATACAGATTTACCTTAGTACAGCATTCGTTTGTCCGACTATCTAAAACACAGTTTATGTTCATCGCTTTTACGACAAATAAACACATTCTAATTAGAATTTCAATTCGAAAATCTTCGCCTATCTCGGGACTTAATTTTCGTAAATATGGATGAAGTGATATTTTACAATACTGCTGCTTGTTTCAAAAGCGTCCACCCTTTATTTAAGAATTTAATGGCCAATTATATTTTGTTTAGGGCTTGATGACACATTTGAAAGGAACGCAAACAATTTATCACGTAGTTTATGGTATGCAAGAATTGATGACGTTTTGGAAAGTACACAAGAAATGATGACACATACAAATCGATAATATTATTCAAATAACATAATTGATGACGTATGCAAAAGCTGCATTACACAATTAAAAGGTAAACAAGTTTCAGTGACACATTAAAAATGGTGCACACTTATTGGTGACCCGTTTGAGAAATTATTTATTGACTTACATGTACCTACTTATAATACTTTCGTTGTTCTGATGCCAATTCAACGTTTCTCAGAAATATGCTTTTTACGTTATACATTAGTTTAAAACCTGTTAATCAGAATTATCTCTGAAAACATTTTTGAGTTATTTTTATAAAAATAAGGCGAAAAATACATGTAAAATAAGACGTATAAAGATCCCTCATATGGTTATGTATATAGTGTAATTTTGATGGGCAAATATTACGCAAAAATAAAAATCTCGCGAAGAGTAAATATTTGGCAGAATCTAACAGCACTGTGTGTGGTCTAAATTAAAACATATTCAAACTGTCTCTACTGAAGTCAGAACATCCTATTTAACGGACGTGTATATATTTACAATGTATCTCAATTTCAGGTCAACTAGTGTCTAGTTTCGAGGAAGTAGTTCAACGAAAGCTCCAAAACAAAGTCTTATTTGTGCTGGAGCCAGACATACATGGATATATATTCTAGTATTACATATTTAATATACTGGAAAATTGTTCGCTTTTCTTCGAAGGATAATGCAAAGTCTGTTCACATAAGATATAAAACGACAATTTACTTCATTCCTAGTCCGTACGAAGCAGTAAACGCCATACCTAGCTCTGTATCCTTGAACATTATCACACAGAAGCTAACTATATCCTCGCAATGAATGTCATCTGTCGTTGGTCAAACACAGGTGAGATTCGAGAGACACCAGCCGTCAAGGTATTGCCAAATAAAATCACCTTTGCTACTGATGTTTCGCACCATAAAATTTATCTTGTAAACAAAACATATACATGATTTACATTTTAGGTGGGCGATAGTACATGTGAAACTGTATCCTATTGGCGCTTGGCAGATCAAAGCAAACGTTCAGTTGACCATGACAAGCGTATTGTTGACAAAGAACCTGTTTTATGAGCGCTTGATATTATACAGAAACGACTTTTGACTATTAATTCAAATTAAACCTCTAATATCTGAAAAAGTCATAAATTCTCCGATTTTAACAATAGGCTTAAATCACCGGTCGATTTCATGACAACATTACGATGACAGTATGAACAGTGGCTGAGGACTTCTAGCTATCCTGAAGTCTGATAGCGGTCATTAGGGAAACGCTATCGGACCATTTCATCAGGACTTGTCGTTAAGCCCTTCTCGGTTGTTTATTTCACCCACATGACATTGACAGCCACTAAAGGTCACTTTTGTAGACAATATTTGTCACATTTTGAAGAAATAGCGTTTGGATAATTTTGACATATATTTCGCCATCCCGGCGAAAATTCGAACGTTTGTCATTGGTTTAAAAATCATTACTCCTATACATGTTTCTGTTAGTAAATTCGCGAATTGATTTCTCGAAAATGAGTTTTAAGTAGGAAAATACATTCGGAAAACATATTTGTTTTTTTAAGTTAACAATGGGCTACAATTGTTCTTCGGTACATCCCCTGAAGGTCAAAGGTTACGACACACTATTCGCGATTACAGGGGACACCTCAGGTACCATTAATTTTCTTGGGCCGACGTAAGTCCATTAGTTCTAACTCATTTTTCGTTTTGGGCCTCGTGAAAAACATCGTCCAAGTCGGGAATGTAGCTGATGAACAAAATTAATTTTCTTTAGTTACGTGCACAATGTCTTCAGACTGAATCTTCTTAATTTGATGAGCACGAGTTGTTTCGGAATTAATTAGTTTTGTCTTGAATAATTAAAAACATCGTGTACCTTTGAAAGAAAAGTGTTTTAAAACGCCATATCGCCCCCTAGCAGACCGTTACTCTCTACAGCACAACGTACCGTAATTTATATCGGAGTACCAACTCGTACATAAAAAGAGAAGACACCTCTCTTTTCCCTTTTATTCACGCTTTCTCTTCTCCTTCTCTCCGTCGAATGTCTTTAAATACCCCTTCTATGATCCCTATCCCTTCTTTCCTCCTTCGTTCATTCCCCGCCGCCTTATTTCTTCTGTCACTCCCTCGCCTTTATAATTACTCTCCTTCGCTTAACGTTTTTGTCCCTCCCCCCCCCCCCCCCCTTCACATTTTCTATCACTGTCATCAATTCGTCCCTCCTTCTTTCGCTCCTTCCCTCGGCTATCTCCTTTACCTACTCACATTCTGAATCCAACACCGCTAACCCCTTTCAAATCTATCCCTCTCTCTGTCCAGCCCAATCTAAAGGGTTACATACTACTAACTATAGTTAAAATAATACTAACTGTTGTTTAGATAATACTAACTACGGTTAATATTGGTCAGCGTTACCCTGTCGACTTTGACACGCTCAGTATCGATTTTAAGCTCGCCTTCAATCAAATTATTTAAATTGACGATTACCATCATGACCGTCTAATGATAGTCATAATTCAGTCACCCCTCCCTGTACGGTGATAACCATATGTTATTTTCCCCGCTACCAGCATGCTCTCACACCAGTCTGGGGCGTTATAGTTTTAAGTAGCAGACATGCATTGATGTGCGAAGAAGAATTCAGGATTTTATTGGGTGAGATGAATTTTTATCATGATGTTATCTTTGAATAAAATACAGTAGAAATGTGTATTTTTGCTGAATGTTTTTTTTTTTATAAATTGCATGTGTCATGAAAAACTGCTACACAGAAAAATATTGACTAGATATATGAAAAACATAGTTCCGATAACGCGCAAAGATGGGACCGCGATAGCTCAGTGGTTAGAGCGCCGGCCACGTAACCTCAGGTGAAGGTGCGTGGTTCGACTCTATCCAGTGTCGTTTTGTGTTTCTCTGGAAGCTGAGAAACGGGCCGATTTTTGCTGTCGTAGATATGTCCTTGGGTAGGATACTTTACCTTGATTGGTCTGAATGGCGACGAGCCTCCCGTATGTTGTTCAGTGAGGTAGTCACCAGCTACTACAAGGAGACCCCATCTCAAAATGACCCTGGCTGTTTCACGGGTTGATATACCCAGCAAGAAAACAGCGGGAAGTCACCTGACACATGGCTACTCCTTATGACTTTTCTGTTAGTCAGCGTCCATGTCAATGTCACGTGTTTTGCATGTTTGTCTCTTTACAAAGCATGTTTGTCGCTGACGATTGGACAACTGACCAAGGGTTTTATAGCGCTATCACACTGGATTGCCATTATCTGGACACAGTAATCATGTTATACTGACAACGTCACATCATACTGATAACGCCACATTATACTGACAACGTCACATGATACTGACAACGTCATATTATACTGACAAAGTCACACCATACTGGCAACGTCACATTATACTGACGTTACATTATATACTGACAACGTAACATTATACTGAAAAAGTCACATGATACTGACAACGCTACATTTTACTGACAACGTCACATGATACTGACAACGTCACATTATATACTGACGTCACATGATACTGACAACGTCATATTACACTGACAACGTCACATTATATACAGACGTTACATTTTATACTGACAACGTAACATTATACTGAAAACGTCACATGATACTGACAACGCTACATTTTACTGACAACGTCACATTATACTGACAACGTCACATTATATACTGACAACGTCACATGATACTGACAACGTCACATTATATACTGACGTTACATTTTATACTGACAACGCTACATTTTACTGACAACGTCACATTATACTGACAACGCTACATTTTACTGACAACGTCACATTAAACTGACAACGTCACATTATATACTGACAACGTCACATTATATACTGAAAACGTCACATTATACTGACAACGCTACATTTTACTGACAACGTCACATTAAACTGACAACGTCACATTATATACTGACAACGTCACATGATACTGACAACGTCACATTAGATACTGAAAACGTCACATTATACTGACAACGCTACATTTTACTGACAACGTCACATTAAACTGACAACGTCACATTATATACTGACAACGTCACATTATATACTGACAACGCTACATTTTACTGACAACGTCACATTATATACTGACAACGCTACATTTAACTGACAACGTCACATTAAACTGACAACGTCACATTATATACTGACAACGTCACATAATACTGACAACGTTACATTATACTGACAACGTCACATTTTACTGACGACAGACTACCCAGAAACTGCGCCTCCGTCCTTGTATTTACAACCCTATATTACATAGACGACAATTAGATATATCACCAAACATTTAAACAACATCAACAGTCATTTGACTGGCAGTATGACGCGGATATTACGTTGATAGGACAAAATACGTCGAGATGAGGAGAAAGTCGCGTGCAGGAAACAGCACGGACATAATGCCAAGATAAACAGAAACGAGATTTTCATTGTACTGGAAAGATCATGTTATATAGAACGACTAACAACAAACCTAATGTTACACAAAGGTTTGTTGGTAAAAGTACATGAAGCTATGTATATCGAGTAAGTAATCTGTGTGTAAGCGTCTTACTTATACGGTATTGAGCGGATAAGTATGATGACGTCACATTGATCGGCTAGGTCACGGTAACAGTGCCGATATAACAGACACAGGGGCATGACATAATGCTACACAATTTTTTTTATAATGCAGTCGCGGTTACATCCGGAAAATCTTAGTAGTTTCCGACATTTTCCCGAAATTGTGAGAACGCGTCCTTGTACATGTATGACTTATATCTACCTACTGTAAGTAGTTTCCGACATTTCCCGGAGACATCCGAGAATGCGAGAGCGCGTCCGTGTACATGCATGACTAATATTTAAATGGTTTTCGACATTTTCCGGAAACTCCCGAGAATGTGAGAGCGCGTCCATGTACATACATGACTTATATTTGATTAGTTTTCGACATTTTCCGGAAACTCCCGAGAATGTGCGAGCGCGTCCTTTAACATGCTTGACTAAATCTACCCGATAAATTCCTGCATCTATTTCATTGTTAAAATGATATGTTAGTGTAATTTATGTTTATTTTTTCCCTCAACGCAAGTCTGACATAGAATCACCACTTAACATCAAAGCCAGCCAGTACACAGAACTCACAATGCGGAAATTACGAGCTTTTTAATGGCAACCAGTCACCAAATTGATAATAGTGATGAATGTTTAAAATATCTAAATAGACATTCCGTTGAAATGCATAAGTAGGACGAATGGGTTTATTCTTTTTTATTAACAGACACACTGTTTCCATTTGAGTCTAGGCCGTTGCTAAGATATTACTTAAAGCCTGGTACCCCTCAACTCAACCCGCCCTTCCGCAAAGTGAGTGGGTTTGGTTGGTAGTTTGGAGGGGCTTTAAGATTGCAAAGCACCAACAAAAAGATCAACTACCCCTGTTTTTTTCTGAAAAATACTGAACGTCCTTAGTGGATATTCTTATCAAAATATCAACATGTTTCACGATTTTATGGTTTGAGGTTTGAAGAGGTTAGAGGTTTAAGTTCGGATTAACGTTATTACGGATTAACCAGGGATCGGATTAAAAATGAAAACGTAATCGCGAGTGGCATTTTATTTGGTCCAATATCAATCACATAAAACCCATGTTCTAATTAATAGTGATATCACTGTATTAAATTCTTAGTATCGTAGTAAATTTGGTTTCGATTTTAATGAAATAACCGAGGACTATTCAATTTCTAATTTCATGAGCAACACGGAAAGTAAAGCTTTTGTTAGGACTAATTTGAGTCATATCTTGCATATTTGAAGTGAATCATAAACTCTACTCGGCTAGCCTCAATAAATACGATAAAATCTACAAATAAAAATGAAATCGACATTGGATTTCAAACTTCATAAAAGTCGGTCAATGATATTGAAGATTACGTTGTATAGCTTAATACTGAAAATCAATAAGAATCGAGTGTGAGTCACTTTCACATACTCGATACACCCAACTATACTTTAGACTGGTATAACCCCTCCCCCCCTTACCCTGCTGGTAGAGTGTAAGAATTGCCAAGAATACCTGCTTTTGGATCTATCTGTTACCTTAAAAAAAATCTTCCTAATGTCTCTGTCACCGCCTCACTTTCCTTTCCGACAGAGGTTGAGAGTTCGCCGGGGAGGAAGGCTTTATATTCTAATCTTCTGACAGAAAGTTACTGCTAATGCTTAGCATTCAGTATTTCAGGATTGGAAAGGCTGATTCGTCCGTTGTATGGTGTGCCCGGGTGATGCGTCCTGCTGGGTGCATTCGGCAATATGGTTCAGTAAGACAGCACTATAAAGTCGTCACCAGTTCTGTGCTATCAGAAGGAGACAGATATGATCATATCTCCCAAAACGCACAATCACTACCCACATGTGTCTCGCACACAGAGGAGATTATCCTTAAATTACCATAACTGTTATAGCATTTAACAATATAAAGCCTACCCCATCCCAACATAAAGCCGTCCGTTAATGCTTCGACTGAGTTATCGCCCTTATGTAGTGTTCTATCATTATATCGAGTCCCGGTTGATTTCCGGTCTGAACGTTCCGACTGGATTGAAATACCTGCTGTATTTTTCACACTCTCCGCTTTATTTTGCTTCGAAAATACATTGTACACTTAATACTGTGAATGGGCGCCGCGTAGTGGTCAGAAATGACACTAGGGTAGGCAATCCAGTCTACCTCCACACCAGACTGCTATCCTTTTCAGTTATCTCCCTTACACAAGTTGCACAGGAAGCAGACAACTGACTGCAAAATTACGAAATCGCAGATAGATGTTTAGGCTGAATAAATTGTGAGAGCAGTCAATTGTAAGATCTGTTATACAGCGGAGCGCAGCCCTGGCGGATAGAAGAGAAGTAAGGGAGAGCACTTCTTACCTCTACAATAGACTGATATCATCACCAGTTACCTCCCTTGTGTACGCTACACAGAGTGTGAGTGTTGTGCAACCCTGGCAGAGAGTAGATAACTAAGGGAGGGCAACTAGTCTTCCTCCACTACAGCGTACGCAATGCACTCTGGGAAATATTACAGAGTGCATTTTGGTTCTCTCCATAGCATAATAACACAGGGAGAGATTGAGTAGCGATTTAAAACAAATGCTCTCCCATTACAAAACTCCATATTTGAACTTGACGTTACAAAAATATACTATTTGGAGGCAGTGTCCAGGCAGTTCATCAAATAAATGCAATTTTAAAAAGATCATGCTTCATTAAACAAAGAATTTCCACAGATCCCATCCCTTCCTCGCTGATGGTGTTATCATATTAAAATGTGGCTAAAATGTGGCTAAATATAGAACGATATAAAATTGTTCATTTCGTTATAATAACTTCTTAAACGCTTCATCATGATACCTCGAGAAGTAACAGTGTGCATGTTGTCGTAAAAAAAAAACTATTTTAAAATCGGTTATATACAATGTAGACGTGTTCGTCCATATCATGTAAAAGAAAAAAAATCCCCGTTATTAAAATATATGTTCATTTGTCAGTTCTGGACAAAAGAAAAATCTTACTTAAAATAGCATGCGAATATCATTCGGCGATTATGAAAACTCTTCCAAAAAAAGTCAGGTTGACCCAATTTTGTTTACTGTTAATCTGGACTGAAACTTTTATTGAAACTTGTTTAAGAATTTTATAGAAGTATGTGCTACGACACCAACAGTTAAAAGATAACTAAAATGAAATAGGCTAACACTTCAAGAATTCAATTACGGTAATAAATTGCCAAATTTGGGGTCAAGAAGTCCTGTTATCGCTCGCCATCCTTTCATATGGGCCCATACAAAGAGTAGCGTATCGGTACAACTCGGCGCGAGTACCATTTTGAGGCTTGACCTAAGCGACTTATTGACATCTGTAGATAAGTCATGGAGTGACCGTAGAGACTGACCAACGTTGATGAAGATAGATCGAAAGAAAAACATACTGCGGCCACTAAATGACCATCAATGTGTGAAAGTTGATAAGAGCTAGGTCGAATATACAACTTTAAATTTTCCCTTCGATGAGAACGTTCGATAACTTAGAAATCGTACATGAATTAGATGCTAGGCTGCTTAAAAGAGCCATCATCTTTTGTGCGAGTTTCATTTTGAACACAATGCAATATGAAAGTAAAGAGATGGAACTTATTTTTAACATACAACGGTCTCACGATGTCAAGAGAGAGTCAAGTTCAGTCAACTTAGATCGAGATGCAGGAATTTCTGTTTTTAATTCGCGTAAAAGTCGGGATAATGTTAGGTTGTTTTGAATGAATGTCTTAAGAAAAAAAAACGAATAAAATTACATTGGTATTTTTTGCGTATTAAAGAATTAGGCAAGGCTTTTGAGCCAGGCCCCTGTGTTATAATTAAACTGCACAGTTATTTTAAAATGACCTTCACACTTATCTCATGAGTTTAATTAATTAATGATCAATTTAATCAGTGTTACATAATTTGCGTCTACATTTAAAATTCTTAACTAGTACATCTTGAACCGCTCGCGTGACGATGCCGTTTGTTTGCTTGATTTAATTACTCCAATGGAGAAAGCTGTGTTGACACTAAACCCACTTTGGAAAAGTTCCCATATCTAAAATTAGGTCCGGATACTGTATATTAAGCTCGTATCTGATACATTCTAATTCCAACGCATATATTCATATCAGATTAAAATAAAAGCGATCATATTTTTAATTGCTTGGTTTTAAAACTAAGGCTATGATCATGTTGTCACCAGGTGGTCGCCTGTTTATAGCTGAAACATTATCAAATCCCCTCCAGGTGGCGTTAGTTGTATAACTTACAAAAATAACGTTTTATTGAAATTTAGTCGTCAAAAGGGATGTTGTTCAATAACGGTGGCGTTTTTGTTATAAATTTGTCAACAGGTGGCGTTGGTGAGAGACGTCACCGGGTGGCGCTGATAATGCTTTTATTTCTCAAAGGATGGTCAAGTTTAGTATTTCGTATACCCGATAATTTGACCGGTCACTTTCTTCGGGCAATATTCAATTCTGATGCGTCATCTTACATTTTTTTCTCTCTTTTTTTTTCTCCAGAAAAGGAAATTTATATATTTAACAGGATAGTCGTAATGTATATGACTTACATTGTTATCTTAAATATATGGACATAATTTCTCTTTTAAATTGTTAATTATTCTTAAATTCAATCAGTTATAGAATTTCCGTAATCCTAATAGAATATTTTAATCAATGTTTATAAAAGACTCGCGTACTTAATCCATGGCCACATCACACACATACATACACAGTACAACAATAAGGTGTTAAGGGATGGTCAGCGCTGACCCATGGTCATTCAGATCAGGCTCACCTGACCACAGCTCTTAACAAATAGGCATACGCTTCAGCGCTTAAAACCAAATTAATAATGCCGGATTTCTAAATTTTTGACACGTCGCCAAATTTCCTTAGTTATCAAGGAGAAAAACTGGCTGTAATGCACGTCACTATGTTGGAGAGGAGAGGAGAAAAATGGGAATCAGAAAGTATGTTACAAAGTGGTTTTTGAGTGGGCGGGGCAAGCATACAGACACTTGTAGATTTACTGTGACAACTCCCTATCATTCACTTGGTTCAAGGTTTATCTTTATTTTATCAGTATTTTTAGTTTTTGGGTGATGATAATTCCCATAAATCCCGTTGTTGCGCTGCTCTGCTTGCTACTGAAGATAAAGTAGGAGGAATGCAATGTGTCGGGAGGGGTATGGGTAGTGACAGATCCCAGATCGAGTAACATTACACTATATGCTCAACTGTTACATATATCGTAACATGAAATGCTCGTTATTGGCGAAGCACTTATCAACTGTATAAACAAGAAAGGGCGTCACCTTTCCACTCATGTTAACTCATATTTGCTTAATTACGTCATACGCGTGTGACGTCTTCATTTCAGTTATATGACGTCATCATTGTGGTATTACCATCATGTATAGCGAATCAGTGACGTCATCATTTCGGTGATGCGACGTCACCATTGAGGTACTACCACCATGTGTAGCAAATGAGTGACGTCATCATTGAGGTGATGTGACGTCATCATTGAGGTACTACCATTTTCATGTGTTACGAGTCAGTGACGTCATCATTTCGGTGATGTGACGTCATCATTTCGGTGATGTGACGTCATCATTGAGGTAATACCATCATATGTAGCGAATCAGTGACGTCATCATTTCCATGATGTTACGTCACCATTCTGGTACTACCATTTTCATGTGTTACGAGTCAGTGACGTCATAATTAATTTCGGTGATGTTAGGTCATCGTTGTGGAAGGCATACTAGCATCCTGATATTTGTTGCGAATCAACCTCATTTGTAAAGCTGGCCCCATCAGATTTTATATCACTCTTATATCAGACATAAATAATATATATCTTTCTATGAGACACTACTTAATCTCTGACCAGACATTTTTTACTCTGAAATTGGACACTTTCTCCTTCAGACGAACGATTATGACTCCTCACACTTGAGGCCTCCCTTAGATGAAAATGTTTGTTTGTTTGATTGTTTGTTCGTTGCATTTATCGCCCGTATTTCGCCCTGTGAACAGAAAGGCAATTTTGAGGCAGGCTATCACTGTAGTAGCTGGTGGCTACCTCAGTGAACAACAAAAGGCCCATTGCAAGCCAGAGCTATTAGTGTGGCTCACCCGAGGACACAACCACGGCAAGCAAGTTTCTCAGCTTCCATAGAATCACAGTCCGGGTATGAAGCGTCGAACCGCGCACCTCTTCACCTGAGCTAATGATAGGTAATTACAACATTCGGTATGAATAACTTCCTCATAGGTATTCGACAAATCATTTGATATGGGTGGTCTGGAGATATTTTTTCTTCATAAAACATCAAAATACGTTATTTTAACGGCTGTAACATATGAGACGAAGTGGAAATATATCTCACCGGTACGCAAACGTTGATAAAATGATAGTCGGACACATTTCTCAGGTAACGGACCGGTGGCTGGGAGTCATTCAAAATATTACACGGACCACCCCATAGAGGAACGTTTTTAATGCAACTATCATCATTTTAAACCGAGAATTGGAAATGATCGCTTTTGACAGGTTCCTATTTAAACTTGTAATGAACTCTTTATATATAAAATAGATATTTTGGAACTGTTTCCACCAGAAGTTGGAGATTAAAAATGAAAAAAAAATACAAAAATACAAAAAAAAAAACCCAAAAAACCCACAACCAAATAAAAACATCATCACAATGAAAGCTAGCATATACCCTTAAAGTAAACGTTGTCCGACACATGTTAGACCACCTGGCCTTGTGGTTTCCATAATACGATATTTGATATGGGTCGCTTGCTAGTCTTACTAAAAGTTAAATAAAATCGATAATTAATTTCAATACACGAGCATGGTTATAATGCTAATCTGTTTACGGACCGTAACGTAAATGTAATATATATGTAAATCTTGACCAGAGTCCAGTGTAAGACAGGTATTGTTCTGTTCAGAAAGTGTAGCAGTATGTCTCATAGTCTACTATCGGTTGGTAAACTGGTAAAATAAAAGGTAGTTTCTATTATTTATTGAATTTGAAAGCAAAGTGTCTCGTTTAGGGCTGGTTATACATTTTTAATACATTTCTAGTAATGTTAGTTTATGGGTGGTTGGGTGCTACAGTAGTAAGACACTTGCCTTTCACCTAGGCGGCCGGGGTTCGATTCCCCGATCGGACGTGAAAAGGTATGGGGTCGTCTGCCCGACCACGTGGGTTTTCCCCGGGTACTCCGGTTTCCTCCCACAGTAAGACCCCTCGCGCGCTTCTATCCGGGCCAACAAACGTGATTAATATAAGTTTATATAACTTGTTTCACAATTGTTACAAAACAAATAAAGTTTCCATTTTTGTTACTAATATTAATTTCTCCAGCTCAAGTTTTTACGGATAGCTCCTTAGGCACGTATATGCTTATGATTTCAGTTTCAAATATTTACTTTTGAACTAAGCTATTATAAACAAAATATGTACCATTTCTTTTTATCTTGGTTTCGCTTCACTTCTTCCGCGGCTATCAACAGGATCAAAGATGATTTTTCTTGATTTCTCAACCTAACAGCTAATGGAATATTTAGATATTCAGTAATTCCCCGTAATTTTATCAATAAATTCGTGATAATGAATTGGGGTACAATTATCTGTAACTGGATGTGTGAACTTGATCGCCGCTCTCGTTTAAATTACTACGTTTTGAAAAGAATCGAATACAAAGCACGCGCTCTTGAACACTAATCTCATCAAATTTACGTAAATACGGGGTTGTGAACTATGGATATTGCAGTTTAATTGGTTCACAAGATATTTATACAAAAAAAACTTCAAAAGGAATCTGAAATATTTATCTAGAATTTCAGATAATTTATACGACTGTTATACTCTTATATAAATAAATTATATGCACTTAAATAGCAGGTAAAAAGCCTAAAATGAAATAAATTTATTCAAATTAGTGATTAAGATTGTGTTTAAGACAGATATGATTGATGGGCTCGGATTTCGACCAATCAGAGGGTACACAATTTTGTGTGCGGCGCTATTAACCGACATTAAATTGCTCGTGGGGACAAATTATTGTTGAGTACTTAAAGTTTTGCTATGATTCACAACTGTTTACGGGGATCAAATAACCACGAGTCGCTACTTTATACACGACATGATTTTAGCGATGTATTCTCATCATCATTACAGTAAATAATTAAATAATTTTCAAATCTTAAACAATACCGGAAAAAACTAACATTTCAAAAATCAAATTAAGCAATGTTATTTAGATAGACACGATTATAGTTCAATGGAATTTATTTGAATTAAGATTATCAAGCTAAAGCGATACTCGCATTTTGATAAGTAAATTATACATTAGCTAGATAATACTCCCATTTCGGTTCGTGAACTTATACATCAGCCAAATGGGGTGCTCCCATTCTGATAAGTGAAGTATATATTTGATTTAGTTAAACGAATACTCCTTTTTTAAATACTTAATTCTGATAACTGAAACATACATTATTCAAAGTAACACTTCCCATTTTGATTAGTGAAATATTCATTAGTTAAACGAATACTCCCATTTCGATAAGTGAAATATACAGATGTTCATATTTTTTATTTGGGACTTGTGCAAGACTTAAGGTCTTTAGCTCGGAGAAGCTCCAAAATTCTGACTAGATGTCTTTCACCTCATTCTAACGATGACTTCCCAATATCGGCTGTAGCAAGATGTTTTTTTATACAAAAGGGTCCGAAAAAACAATTATATATATGTATATATGTACAAACGCATTCCATCTCGTCAGCAAAAATTAGACGCACGTGTATGCATAATGAGCGTACAGCATGTATAGTATTGCCCGACATGCTGTGTAAATACTATGATTGGCTGTATTGCTGATCATCGTCGGATCAACTACGTCTCAACACAGAGAGAAAAAATCTGGGCTCAAAGCCTATTGCTGATGTAAGATGTCTGCATCCTCCTCCAGGCTGTTATCATTTCTCTAAGTATCGCATTGTATGTGCATGGTATATTAAAGCTTTGTTGACACGACGTCTCAACATTCCTAAGAGTTTCCTCCTGTCTCGACAACTTGTTGGCACAAACCGCGGGATGAGTGTAACGTTTCAACTACTTGACAAAAATATCTGACTATGTATCGGCCAATATTTGTCTCTCTCCGCTGTATATGTAAACGAGCCTCGCCCCGGTACAACACTAGGTTTTAAATTTAATTCACTTTTCTTGAAAGTTCTCGTCAACAAAACTTGTTTGAATTGGAACAATGGTGTTAGAATTTCACTTTAGGATCAAAGTTTCATCGTGAAAGTATTCCTCTCGAGAACGAAAGTGGTTTAAAGTACAACGGCTTCAAAAAGTGATCAAATTGTTTACACTCAAGTACAAAGAATATGGGGCATTGGGTTTCGAAATAGAAGGGAAAATGTTGGCTATTTTTATATTAGATGGACAATTTAAACATTTTGCCTGAAAACGAAAATATCTTGAAATGCGCGGACTTGAAATAGACAATCTTGAAATTGACACGGAATCCTGAGGCATATTGGCAATGTATGAATACCAAGATTTGTGAATACCCGTCACAAATATATTTTAATTTTTGGTATTACGTTTTAAATTGATAATACTTTTCCCCGGCATATTTGGAATGCGATATACTGTTAAGTCCTTTAGCACAAATTTCAGTGCGTAAAACTTGGACATGTCATCAACACCAATTTTTATTGGATTTTTATACCAAAATGTCAGTACATGATTACGGACTGCTATCAACAGTTTCTGATCTAAACAGCACACAATGTATAATTTTAAAACCAAACTTTACGCAAAATACAATTTGCAGAGAACGGAATATAATGAAAAATATATCACAATCATATATGCATTATATACAACATTACAATGACACAATGCCTAAATGACAATCAACACCTAGCTGACATGAAATTGAGAAATTCTTCTCATAATTGAGAGATACTTCTTTAAAATTGACACACCTCAACGCGAACTTAACATATTGACATCAAAGATGTTGATTACGTTTCAATGGCAAATGTTTGTTTTTGTTTTATCAAATGGGGACCGAGGTGGCCGAGTGGTTAAGGTGTCCCGACACTTTATCACTAGTCCTTCACTTCTGGGTTGTGAGTTCGAAACCTACGTGGGGCAGTTGCCAGGTACTGACCACCAAATCCTGGAATGTCCTTAAATGACCCTGGCTATTAATAGGACGTTAAACAAAAAAACAAACAAACAATTTATCAAATATTGTTTGCTGCACGTACATTTTCGTATTGACTGAAGTATAACTCGTTAAATACCGATTTTGTCACAAATATCCCCCCCCCCCCCCCCCCCCCCCCCCAAAAAAAGAGAGGAAATACATTGAAATAAAATTCTTGAACAAAACAAAACCTGATACATCGTTAAGCCTATATTGGATGTGACAATGCACAACACAATCGGCTGAGGATTGCAGTATCCATGCGTTAATTGATTACGGAGATCCCGGATCGGAAACCTAATGACAGACATCACGCACGTGCATTGATTACAAGTACGGGATTAGATGTTCGTTACGTAGACATCAACACGGCGCGTTGTCGGTAAAAGTATATACATTAAGGGTTTGAATGTACTTTGAGCACACACAAATGATTTTCACATTTGCATGTGGTCTTGCTGAAGCTTCACCGAATTGACTAGATGCAATATTTACTATAGCCCGAGTTTCCTCTGACCCTGATACCATTCCTGGTGTAGTGTGGAATTCTTCGACACCGACAATAAATGTTTTGGGGTAAATAGATATCTATGGTGTTATGTCACGCCCGATTTTATTGTATTTACACCAGATTCTTAGCGACACCAAACGATGCTGAGGAATTCCAGGTTTTCATATACATAGTAGTGGCCATACACCAGACATGGTGTCAGGGGCCGTACGCCAGACATGGTTTTAGGGCCAGAGGAAACTCGTGCTATATTTACTAGTTACATGTTAATGTTATGAATTCGCCTATATATTTATACTTATCTGATTTCGCGACTGAATGTCGTTTTGTTGCCATAATTGAAACTTTCACACTAGCATAATTTAGTTTAAATGCTACATGTATATCAAAAAGCTCCAAGTGCAGCAGTTTTTAGCTCCCCCCCCCCCCCCCCCCCCCCTACCCCATGGGTACATATTTTCCTTAAATTTCGCAGGTTCATATAAGCAGCATTGCGTGTTCACATGTTCAGGATATTTAATTACTTAAATTGTCAAAACAGGTGTACTTCAGGGGGATCCCATCAAGCCAAATACATTCCAGGGGGAGAGAGGGATAATTTATTACCAAATCTCTGCAGATGGGCAGATACTCTGACTAATATTCAATATTGGAATGGGTCCCATATCGTCATATGTCCTGACTGATTCTCATATAAGCATTGATGGCGTTCCAAAATTGGATTGCGTTTTCGTATCACAAATTATGGCAGCAATGGGGAAATATATTGACCGTCGGTGAAGTAGGAGTGCAAGTGCATTTGCCTCTCTGTTTTTGTATGACTGTCTGAATATCAATATACATGATGCCAGGACGTTAAACCCCGGCTGGCCATGTGGCGCAGTGGTTAGTGCACCTGCGTTTCAAAAAGACCGCCGGGGCTAGATTCACTATTCATCTACCCGACCACGTTCCTGAAGAAGATCTGTACGCTTTTGCTCGGGACAATAATTTAAAACTGATAAATTTAGCCGATAAAACTGATTTCATAATTGTTTCAAAATAAATAAAGTTTAATTAAATTGATAAAAAAACTATTGATAATAGTAAAAACAAAAAAACCTAGCAGTGGTTGCCAACTAGCGAAATCTTAGTGTTAAAACTGCATCTGTTATACCGTTGTATAGCGGAAGATATGACAGATTGCGTAGGAAACGCACTTAAAAACGTGGCCTTGACCTTTGATCGGGATCAAGTATTTGCATGCTTTTTTAAACTTACGTTTTCATATCAAATATTTATTTCCTTTTATTGAAACACAACAAACATCCGAAGAATGCTGATATCAAATTTACAAAAGTATGCGATGATGACATTGGGCGTGATGATAAACACTAGGGTTTATAGCTATAAAGCCTTAGGCCTGGAAAAATAAATCTCGACAATGAGTTTAACTGAATGTCTCACACAATCTTGACACTGCTCCCGCGAGGTGTTTTGTTTGCTTAGAGTTATTGTAAACAAATATAAAATTCTTATCGAAATTGTATCAAGTTCAAAGTTAGTTTTTTGAGTCCATACAATACGGGAAACAAGCTCGAGTCGTGTGTAAAATTCATAAATGTTGAACAATGTTTTTTTGTAAATGAAGCTACGATTTTGTTTAATTATTTTAGACTTCAATATAGGTATAAATAATCTAAGACATTTTTCCCTTTCGTCTGTATTGGTTATCTTGAAACATTCATAAGTTTACCTTTATCTATTTAGTTGATTTAGTCTAAAACCAAAAAATAGTTTGTGCTGTTTCCTGAACGTCCAGCATTTTCTGTACCTTTACGACACTTGTACAGCAATTTTCAAGGAATTATGATTTCCGTCCAATAAAACCCTTAAAAATACTTTTTCTAAATATCAACCCACTTAACTTTTCAAATACTTTAACAGGAAACATTCAAATGTATATTACTTAAAACAAAATGTTTGAAACTTTGACCATACCTTTTCGACCGATTTGTAATCGTTTTGTTATTAAAAATGTAATGAAAAAAAAAAACCGAAAAAAAAACCGACAAAAAAAAAAGAAAAATTTTACAAACAAACAAATAAAAATATATAAATATTACGTTAATATCACATTGGAAGAAAAACCTACCTTTTATCGCAGTCGCAATGGAGAATGGCGTGAAAACGGTAGTTGAAATAATTGTATTTCGTTGAAAAACATGGAATTATGTCTTGGCAACAATCATGATCCCGACAACAAACATCCGCTTCCTGGTCATCTCCGAGTTCGTCATACTCCTTCGCTATTTGACCACGTCCGCACCATTTGGTACCCGGAAATATAAGATATTTGTTAAAGAAAGATCGTTTCCGCCTCTCGTGATATTCCGGAAGTGCCTGTGCTTCATCGCGATTGAAATATGCAAATGATTCCGCAGATCTAGTAGTTCTTCCTGAGTTAAACTTTGAACCACTTCCGGTAGATTTGTTTGCAAACTTTTGGCGTACTTCCGATATAACATTCGGATGTATATATTTCACTTCCGGTGTATTAGCACCACTCGTGGTTGACAGAGTACCATCCACGGCAGAGTCACCGGTTGTATCGAAATAAGCTTTCCGGAAATCAATGCCGTCCGGATTGTGGCGATTTTGTTGTCTCTGAACTCGTTTCACTTGTCGCACATATTTATGGCATTTTCTAATTTCCTTGTTGATTTTCACCATATCTTTAAATTCGCCTAATTTCTGGCGATTTCTGAAACCCTTCATTGCAAATTGCTCACCATCATCTTGAACTGTGTGGTAAAAACGAAAAACATCTCCATGATTCCTTCGTCGGAAAAGATGCTTTTTGAGAGTGAACTCATGAACAAATTCCAAAACCATCTTGGAGTTGTCCCCGAAATCACAATCTTTGAGAACTCCATCTTGATACACACTTTGTATGATTTGTTTTCCGTTGCTTACGCGTTTGAAATGAATTTCGTTTGGTGTTTTCTCAAAAGCAACGGTCTCCAGTACCAAGACACCCCTAAACGCAATGCGTAACTCTTTTCAAGATTATCATTATAACTAACAATCATAAAATTTCTGCCCAGGGACTTCGTATCCTGGACAATTTCTTCATCTGTGACTTCGCGAGACGACCCGCCACAAAGTACCACCAAGAAAACTAGCACGGTAAATCCGTTATGAGAAGGCATATTCCTTCATCTCATGTAGAAAACACACACAGGAACTTAGTCCTTTAAAATGATCGCCCTCACTGAAATATTGATGAAGTTAGGAGCCGGTACTGTCTCATATAGACAGTCACACCTCGAACGCAAATTACAACTTTATGCCACTATGAGCCGAGAGTAATTGTCGGTCTGTTTGTAAGCGATGCGGTGTGCTCGGTGTGAGCCCGGCGAAGGCGCGTGGTCGACTGACTGGTTTACACAACAGAGAGAGTCCTATAAAATAGTATCGGCGCACTTGATTTGACACGGCTGACTTCACCCGTAGAGCGTAGCTTAAAAAATAGATTAATGACCAGTTATTTTTTTTACTTAGTGGTCAGTTTACAAGGCACATCTATAGAAATGGTCAGTTGGAAGTGTCACCTAAAATCTGGAGATTAGGAATTTGTGATAATGTTACGTACAATACTGTATGTGTAAGCTCGGCTGGAAGTACATAATAGGGTTATTTTAGTAATAAAGTACAGCTATAATTAGGTAGAGAAACATTTACAGCAACTTGATAAATACATCTATGTTAAGGGTTGGTCAGTTGGTCAGGTGGATAGTTGGATGTGTCATCCATCTCGAGTAAAGTGTTCAGCCGGTTTTGAATTCTTAAATTTTCTTTCGTATAGCTTCATGTTCATTACATAAAACAAAACCAAAAACAAACAAAAACAAACAAAAAAAACAAAAAAAAACAAAAAAAACAAAAACAAAAACAAAAGAAAGAAAGAAAGAAAGAAAGAAAGAAAGAAAGAAGACAACCAACCAAACAAAAACACTGAAAATTCAGTTCTTTAGTCTATAGAAAAAAACTTTTATAACTGAGTTCGTCGGCTTGAAAGGTCACCAAGCATCCTTTTTATGAGAAACGTACTTAACTATTTTATGGGTTTTACCTTCAAAGGAATGTGTAAATGACACACATGTACGAATATCACCCTTGAACATGAATTTGGTAAATAGATACAGTTTATCCCGAATATTATGAATGATTGACAGAAAGCTACAACATGGCTGTTTTCAACTCCATGTGTCACGTTACTTAATATTTAGGTTGGTAAATTGGTCAGTTGGAGATATTTTGACAAACAAAAATAAATGTTTTAAATTGAATGGTCAGTTTGGGTTAGTGACAGTGTGTAAACGTATTTTGAAATGATCAGTGTTCGAGTGTATAGTGTGTCTCGTGGTAGCCCGAGTTTCCTATTGCCCTGACACCACGCCTAGTGTAAAGTCCTACCGCACACCAGACATGGTGTCAGGGCCAGAGGAAACTCGGGCTAGTCTCGTAGCTGTGATATACACACTTCAAAATATTGATCACCTTTTAAGATTATTTGTTTACTTTCATTTCTCACACCTGGTGCTATAAATAATAAATAAATAAAATAAAATCACATTTTGAAAAAAAAAAAATCACCTGCGGGCAAAATTTTAGTAGAAATGAACAGCTGCATAAAATGTCAACCTGACGCTTAAAATATTTTAAGTTCATTATATTACGACCTAGATCCACCTGTTGTAAAAACTGTACAGCGATTTGAAATGCCACAGGTAGGTGTATTAAAGGGCCGGCCCCAACCCCCGAAGTAGATCTCCAACATGAGAAAGTCTACACTTTGTCAATAATAAACACTAAATTAGAAAAAAACGGTTATTTTTCCTCGTGACAAAATAGGGGAAATATTGAAACATGATTCCGGATTCACTCTTGTTCAATCAGATTCGAGTTTAATGCACGGCTCCCTGTCACCCGTATCTTATAACAGCAACCGTATGTCGCTACAGTTCGGCAATTACGGTGTACGAATTAAGATAGCATAGTGATTTGTCATCGGGATTCCGGAAAATTTACGAACAAAACACATGTTATTCAGGAAAACACGTAAACAGGTAAAATGATTTTAATTATCCCTGGCATCCCTTATATTTGGTTATTGTATACACGGGTTTGCGGTACTTTATACTAATGACCCCATATTACATATCTCCAGACGGAGAAAAATGTTAAGGTACACAACGGCCGAGTTAGCGTACTTAACAACTACAGCCACTATATCAGTATTAGCAGGTTGCACATAGCGGTAACAAAACAGTATTGTGGTTCACAGTATCTAGCGCAACGACGCGATACCGAATGGCACGCAGTACATGTAATTACATTTTAGCTGAACACTTTGGTTTGCATATGTGCGAGATGTGTGCGCGTGTTGTATGTACATGTATGTGTGTTTTGGAAACCTACAGTATGGTTGTGTCTACCTCACTGAAACATACTAGAAGTTTGTCTCCTTGTGAAAGCTTGACTTTATAGTGTTACCTCACTGAAACATTCTGCCGAACACAACCTGCAGGACACATCACCTTGTTACAGGATACTGACAACTGACGATCCACTCATCCCTATCCCAAAATGCAGAGCATTAAGAAAGGAAAACTACCAATTCTATTGACTTTGGTATGACTTTTCTCAATGAACAAATGCATTCTCAATCTCAGTTTCTCAATGCATTGATTACAAACCTAACCCATTATTATGGGTAACTATCGGCCTTATAAGTCTAGCGATGTCTCAAAGATATATAGATTTGCTTTGAGCAAATGCGAAGTGACGCGATCTACACTACAGCACCGTGATACAATGTATTTACCAATATTTGCGAACAAATTGAAGTCTATCATGGAAGACGTAGGTTGTACTCTGTGCGATTTAATTATCTCCCCTTCTTTTGTTTTCTTTCTTGTCTCTATACCTGTAGTGCAGATCCCACAAGCAGAGTCATCAATGTAATAGCGTACGTGTATCTCGAAGCTCGGCACAAAAAGTTGCGCAAAACGCCAAATGTCGTATTTCCTTGCACGACCATGAACACTGCGTGGTACCGCGGAACAATTTATTCAAGTCTGACTAATATTTTCCGCAATCCCTAAATTATAATTTGAAAATGAAGTTGTCTGGTGTCGAACGACATTGCCACGCGAAATGTACATGTATGTTAGTACCAACCGTACCGCTTTCGCGGTAACGCGGTACCGGTATTTGATGAATTTGCGGACGCAATTGATCGCTATTTCGGGATTGGGAAATATCTCGTACGATCTCGTGTTAAAACACGCCGGGACGGTATCTGACGACCGGTACATGTTTCCGTAGATAAGTACTATGTAATAGTATAACCCGTACGGGGTTATGTATGGTACCGGAATGAGCTGGTACCTATTGACTTTCGAAGCCCATTACACAACATCACACAGACGCTTAGAGATAAAAGTAAAGTGCTCAATTCAGATATAAAAACCATCAAGTGTTATATATTTATTTATTTCTTACTTATCTAACATTGTTGTGACGTGTATATATTTTACACTGATTACAGGTAAGATAAATCCTACAGGTGTGTTGGTAGACTAATTGAGTATAAGCCGTGGCCTAGACCTCGGTACAGATATCTCTATATAAAACATGTCTCATTTCGATATCACTTCACCCGTAAATAGGACGCATTTAAAAAAAAAAGTTTAAATTCTTGCGATATCTTTTGCATCAGTTGTTTTGCCTCAGGGCTCTGTCCGCCGTATGGTAACACACATACTTCAGTATTAAACTTCTCATGTTGAGCACGAGAACGTAATTTTCTTTTTGAGAAAAATGACACAAAAGAAAACAAAAATTAAAAATACCAAAAGACGGATTTTGACGAATTAATTACATAAAGTGGAATTAAGCCAGCCGTTTTAAACTCCCAGTATCAGGACATTGGTGTACGCCAGTTGTACAGTTTGATTTCTGAGTGACAAGAGACAAGATATTTATCATTTTCATGAAATTGATGATTTATGAAAGGAGTGGAGACTGATTTCACACATCAGCTAAAGAAATCCAGAATGTTCTTTGTACAAAACGTTTCAGACAGGCCCTACTTCGTTAACCTATATATAGGATGTCACCTACAATTATTTGATATCGCTAGTCGAAACAGGAAGTTTTTTGTTGTTTTTAAAAGGAAAGTTTTTTACTTTTGTAAAGAGGTGCAATTTAGACAGGTACGTTCAACTATAATAGAAAGCGTATTTTATGTGACTTATGTCATTGTATTAAGTGACTTTTTTGTTTGAAGCTTAACCCTCAACTCGTCTAGACTATCTAATTGAATTGAAACTTACAGTGCATGTGTAGTAATATCACATTAAAAATCGAGACCACCCTTCCTAAGCCTCATACGTCATATCAAAGCAAATCCCCTTCACCACAATTAAAACAGGCTGCCATGAGATTATCGCTACTAATTACCCCGACGTCACGAATTAAGCGAGATAATACAAATGATATTATAAAAACTTCCATTGTGTAAAACTGTACGGATAATTTTTATGTCCGTTTTAACTGTCACCGACTTTCGTCTCAGTATTTAGACCTATAA
The DNA here is from genome assembly GCF_902652985.1 of Pecten maximus. Taxonomy (NCBI): domain Eukaryota; kingdom Metazoa; phylum Mollusca; class Bivalvia; order Pectinida; family Pectinidae; genus Pecten; species Pecten maximus. The sequence continues at coordinate 7,297,370 of NC_047022.1, read as the reverse complement.
ATCATCTCCGCAGTTTCGTATTTGACAGTGCGTACTCAGGGTTACCGGTAATGACGAATTGTCCTCATTCGTCATTTTCATATGAATAATTGTATTTAAGAGTTCTGAGTAAATCTCCTGTACACCTGTTTGTAATTTACAGGTAAAAATACAGGTAAACAAAAGGACATTTATGCTAATTTTAAGTTGTAAACCTCCATTTTTTTGGCATAGCTATAAATCATCGGAGACGAATTATCATAAAAATATAATACTACAAAAGCAATTTAAATAGCTCTGTCGGAGAATGTTTTCCGTACTTGTATCTTCCCTGTTTGCCTAAAATATGGTCATCACAATTATTGCCATAAAAAGGCATTTCACCGTACATTGTAAATCCGGTCTTTTCATAATGAACATTTAAAACCACCTCCCAAAAGTTGCATACACTAGAAATAATAGTAAGATATTGCATTATATTTGTTTTATTGTTGACAAAGCCACAAAGTGGACAGCGGTCTAGCTAAGTCGAGTCACAGGGGCTTGTCACGTTCCTACATGCATGACCTAGAATGACCCCTGGGTTCGCGATCCCAAGATAACTTATAATTGTCATTCTGGCTCATGGAAACGTATCAAATCCTTGTGGGTCCTGTCGGATCCCAGTGATATCGTAATCAACTCATCATGGATATATTAAGCCTATATATTCTCACATATACAGGGTGATCAGGGAGGAGACCTACTTAACCTTCCCCTACCCTGAGGCTGTGACAGAGAAATCTCTAAACCGAAGGTGATATTGTAGTGAAAATGGAGAGTTATCTCCCCTGTTGAACCCTCCTTCACGCGTGGCCTTAACCTCGCTATTATAACATAGTACATGTATAACTTATTATATTCTGAACGCAAGTCAGATCATAGTCCATATAAAAATTCCAATTCCCGAACCGTGAATATTGCCTCCGTATTGCCTGGTTTTGTAGTCTACGAGTCATTCACTTGTCTTTCAGAGATATTACAAACCAGTTTTCTGTACTATATTCTTGGTTGTCTAGGTTGCATGTTCAATTAACTTTATAGAGACTTTTAGCCAGTTATCATATCATCATAAACGTAATTGGGTTAGTGTCATATAAACGCTTCTCCTCTTGCATCTGTCACTCTCATATTGCGAGAAACGGTATGCGAAACAAACGTTCATTTGACCTTAGGATATTCGCGAATTTCAAAATCGCCAAAGATAACTAATAAATAAGATTTTAGAATGCACGTATTGTTCATGGGGTTATAAATTCAATCCTTTTACATCATAAAACACGTGCCATGGACACCACTAAGGGCTTCAGAAAGACATAAACGTTGAATTGTCTTTTTATTTCATTTATAGTCGTTATAAATCGCAAAGCTCTGCATTCATGACGTCATAACGTTACTCTTTGCAGAGTATTTATATTCCTTTAATAACATTTCTTTCAAAATGACACGATTTTTTAATAGGTCACCTATCTATATGTAGATGTCATACTTACATGATGGATTTTGGTTTAAGATGAATGTAGTTTTTGTCATTTACACGAAATATGAGAAATTGAGTTTCTGATCAAAGGAGGCAATAACTACATGATTAGTAATACTGTACATTATTACTACCGGACAGACCATAACACTCTCATCATCAATCAATGGTTATTGGCCTCATCAATCAGAGTTACCTTTCCTTGTTACACGATAGTAAAGTACGCTGGTTGGGGGCGGAGGTGTGATATCATCGGCGTATCGGAAGTCCGTTCGGGTCTTTCCGTCACACACAGCGTACACAAAAACACTCGGACGTGACGAAAACCACGAGTGGTTTTGTGGTTGAACTTTAACAATAAACATTATTCGACCCTGTCTTTCATGTAAGAATTCCGGATTCCGGAACGGAAATGCCCGGAATTTAGTATCTGGCTAACCGGAAAGACCCGAGTTACTTCCCAATTGAAGTTCGGAAGGTCCCATTCACAAGGACTTTTCTGTATTACTTATGAAAGGTATACGTATAGCAAAGTTCATAAGTTCATACAGTACGCGAAAACTGAAACGTTAAGCTGCCTTACTCTTCGTTTTGCGCTGAGTTTTTTCCTGGTCTCGTTTATTCGGGGTATAAGTAGGTCTTTCGAGTGGTCAACCAATCGTTTTAGTTTGTCTTTTCCCCGCTAGATGTCTCTGTTAGATATCAGTTCCAACGAATTTCCGTATAAACTTGTACCAGATATGATAATGTCACCTAGCGGAGAGAATTAGTAGTTGTTTGCTCGCATTTTTTTGCAATCAAATTGAAAAGCATGTGATGTTGTCTTGCAAAACATAATCCGAAAATAATTGTAGAGCTGATCGATATGACGTTCTAAACACATAAAAAGACAATGATTTACTAGTCTATTGTTTGATAGTATGACATTGTTAGTGGTTTACTAGTCTATTGTTTGATAGTACGGCATTGTTAGTGGTTTACTAGTCTATTGTTAGATAGTATGACATTGTTTACGTTTTACTAGTCTATTGTTTGATAATATGACATTGTTAATGGTTTACTAGGCTATTGTTTGATAGCATGGCATTGTTAATGGTTTACTAGGCTATTGTTTGATAGTATGGCATTGTTAGTGATTTACTAGTCTATTGTTTGATAGTATGGCATTGTTAATGCTTTACTAGTCTATTGTTTGACAGTATGGCATTGTTAATGGTTTACTAGTCTATTGTTTGACAGTATGGCATTGTTAATGGTTTATTAGTCTATTGTTTGACAGTATGACATTGTTAGTGGTTTACTAGTCTATTGTTTGATAATATGCATGACATAGTTAATTATTTACTTGTCATCTATCCCAAATTACGTATGTAACATGCATGGTATAACATACATCCATAGATAGCTTTTACGTTTTATTATTGAATCAAATTCGATATGAAGATATGAATGAATAAATCCTCGTTTTGTATGATTATTTTTGTATTTGTTTTGTCTTCAGAATTTTTTATACAATGCATGTACACCTGTATTCAAATATATTTCATCTTACTCCCATTTTCACACAATTTGTCTTTTGTTTTGGTTTTTTACTTTTTTAGTAGAACTTGTTTAAACACACTTCCTCTTGGAAATCCTAAATAACGATCCAGATTCGGAGTCCAGGAATTATCACCAATCGCTTAAGTAGATTGGAAAATCAGTTTCCATCTGGGCTGGAAAATATGATTTATTCTCGGCATGATATCTCATATCCTGTTTGTGGAGCGTGGCCTTTGTATTTGCCGTATTCGACCTGATTACTCCGAGAGCCGATACAAGTCCGTCAACACGGGTGTAAATCGCGCCGACTGGACATTGAAATGACCAGCTGACTAGTACCATGATTGGCCGGAATATTTTACCATTAGCCCATTTGTGATGACGTCCATGGCCTCAAATATCTTTGTGAATTACCAACAACAGGAACACTCGGAACTATTCGGGGTTTTATGTACATTTCATATTTCTTTACTTGACCTTTCCGAACCCGTATTAATTTGTCTGTGAGATCAGGCGCTCTGTCAATACCGTTAATTAATACCGACGTCTGATTTAATTAATACGCACGCGCGCTCTAATTTAGACCGCGCGGTTGGATGTCTACAGAAAGTAACTTAGGCGGAATAAAAATACAGTCTCTCACGGGAAATTATCTCGGTATTGTGACTTCCGGTTTGGTCTGCTGATTCGTTACCGCTGTTTTGAATATTACATTGTTCACGAACAATGGCCGTAAAGACGATGAATTATAACACATTACATCATTATCGAAAATATGCTTACTATGCATAAAACTGATATTAACCAAAGTCAAACTGGTCTGGTTAGTTGAGTGATCGATTGATTCGTTGAAGCTTTTAAAGCCTGTGTTTCTGTATTGTTATATTGATTAGCAGATCTCTGAACAATCCAATTTTCGATTTCGTGATTTTCCAATGTCATGGTCAAATGCACAGGGACCTGACGTATTCTATTTATTCAATAACTTCCATAACATTTTCAATGCTTCATATATGCAAAACATCCCCAAATCCTATCGTATCATGACCGGTCAAATTGAATCACTTCTCCAAACCGAACCCTCTCTAAACCGGACAAATATTCTTGTTCCGTTAATGATCTGTTTAGCGAAGTTCAACTGTATTTGATTACGGCATCTTGTGTTGGCGCTTCGGCGCGTTCCCAAATCGCACCAAAGCGAGATTTAAGAGATAAAATGTTGTCTTGTCGCGTTTTCCAATTGCGACAGGGCGCCAACACGCCAAAGCGCCAACACTCTATAGTGACATTTTACAGCGTCAAGACGTCAAAGCGACAACGCGACATATTACCCCATAAACACGCTAAAGCGACAACACAGATGGCCGTGATCAGTCTCCATAGTATACAAATGTATGTGTATTATAGTATCATACATATTTTCACTGTGGATAGGGAATTCGTGTCAAGTCCCTGTGGTAAAAAATTGCAAGCTTTACTCGCAGAAACGACAATCAAATCATTTTTTATATCTGGAAAGATGTAATATACTTTTAGCACAAACCACAGGAACTTTGCAAAACAAAAATTAAAATTTAAGTCTGCGATCCGTGCTGATAATACACGAGTGCCAAACAAAGGGTTTGGAGTCTGTTCCCTGCGTTCATACCTATCCTACAATTAACAAACCCCTGTGTTACTTCCTGTTCATGTCTTATACTGAGGGATGGTAGTGTATTGTGGATGGGTGTGTATTGTGGATGGGTGTGTATTGGAGATGGGTGTGTATTGTGGATGGGTGTGTATTGGGGATGCCTGTGTATTTGGAGATGGATGTGTATTGTGGATGGGTGTGTATTGGGGATGGGTGTGTATTGGGGATGGGTGTGTATTATAGATGGGTGTGTATTGTAGATGGGTGTGTATTGTAGATGGGTGTGTATTGTGGATGGGTGTGTATTGTAGATGGGTGTGTATTGTGGATGGGTGTGTATTGTGGATGGGTGTGTATTGTAGATGGGTGTGTATTGTAGATGGGTGTGTATTGTAGATGGGTGTGTATTGTGGATGGGTGTGTATTGTAGATGGGTGTGTATTGTAGATGGGTGTGTATTGTGGATGGGGTGTGTATTGTAGATGGGTGTGTATTGTGGATGGGTGTGTATTGTGGATTGGTGTGTATTGTGGATTGGTGTGTATTGTGGATGGGTGTGTATTGTGGATGGGTGTTTATTGGGATGGGTGTAGTATTAGGGATGGGTGTGTATTGTAGATGGGTGTGTATTGGGGATGGGTGTGTATTGTAGATGGGTGTGTATTATAGATGGGTGTGTATTGTGGATGGGTGTGTATTGTAGATGGGTGTGTATTGGGGATGGGTGTGTATTGTGGATGGGTGTGTATTGTAGATGGGTGTGTATTGTGGATGGGTGTCTATTGTAGATGGATGTGTATTATAGATGGGTGTGTATTGTGGATGGGTGTGTATTGTAGATGGGTGTGTATTGGGGATGGGTGTGTATTGTGGATAGGTGTGTATTGTAGATGGGTGTGTATTATAGATGTGTGTGTATTATAGATGGGTGTGTATTGGGGATGGGTGTGTATTGTTGATAGGTGTGTATTGGGGATGGGTGTGTATTGTTGATAGGTGTGTATTGTTGATAGGTGTGTATTGGGGATGGGTGTGTATTGTGGATGGTTGTGTATTCGGGATGGGTGTGTATTATAGATGGGTGTGTATTGTAGATGGGTGTGTATTGTTGATAGGTGTGTATTGTAGATGGGTGTGTATTGGGGATGGGTTTGTATTGTAGATGGATGTGTATTGTGGATGGGTGTGTTTTCAGAATGGAGGCCAAAAAATTCAGTTTTATTTTTGATTTAATATCCAAGTTTAACGTAGCTGGTGAAAAATTTGGACAGCAAGTTAATTGATGTTTCTTCAATGTGTACATTCCTTTTTAAGCACTGAAGAAATGAAATCTTTTTATGATCGCGGGAGTCAGGGTATTAATCATTCTATACAGTAACATGCAGTAGGAACAGGGTCAGTCCTTCCTGAACCAGCAGGGGGTACATGTATTAATATTACAAAATTGTTATCATTTATTCTCACAGAAGATATCTATTATGTGGTATAAAAAATTGAAAGCATGGTTATTAACATAGATCGAACAATGCGTACTTCCTCTTTGATATTTTAATTGTAAATAACTACAATGCATGCTCAATTGTGTCTGTCGTTACCGTTTCGCACAGCGATCCCCCTTGGTAAGAGTTATTTCAGAGATCCTACGAGGGGTCTATATAAAACCCCACACAACGTATTTATACAAAAACAATCTCAAAACTAATCTTCCCTCTGGTATCATTCTTATTCATTAAATATAATTATATTTATCAAATCTTTATTCAAATAATTCGCTCCCATAGGTTAGATCTTGTGAATTAATCGCACTCGTTTCTTCTTTTCAATGTAGTCAACTGCCGAATTTAATTCCGTCTATAGAAAGAAAATAGATTAGAGCCAGACTTGACCTTTGCCCTTTCCGTCGATGTACAGGGTTCGTTGAACGCGCAGTTTCTAAAAGCACTTAAATTACGACATGGATTCCGGTTTAAAGCAATGTTATCTTTTTGACCTTTTAGCAAAAGTTTTATTTTTGAAAGATCAAAATTTCTAAACATATTAGTGTAGATCTTACACATCCCATTTCATATTTGGATAGATAATATTTTTATCGTTTCGTAAACCATGTGTTTTTTCACAGTTAAAACACATGGTTTAGAATTTAGAAGTCAATGTTGCTTTGACAAAGCTTGCAAATTATGTGAAAATGTCGTCCGGAACTTGTACAAAGGCAAGCGTCCCCCCCCCCCCCCCCCCCCACCCCACCCCCCACCCCCCAAATCTGAATATGTGTCACAGCCTGGATGTTCAAGAGGAAAAAAAACATAAAAATTATAACTTTGATGATTACACCAGCTCTGACATTAATTTGAAAAAAACAACTAACAAAGGATTTTTTTTTTTTAATTAAATGTAAATCCATGTAAGTTGAATGCGTGCAGTATGAGATATTATGAAACACCGGTTAATGGAAATCATATAGACTAGATATCACTTTTGAAATAGCAACTATATCGCTTAATGTCACATTTCGGATAAAGTGCTGATGCAAAAGCAGATATGCATAAGTTCATTTACTATATGGGTACCCGCTTAAGATCTTAGCCTCAGAATCAATCGATATTTCTCTCAGTAATCTCAACTTTTCAAACCAAAGACCTCGTCACGTCTATACGTTGAATACAAAGCTTACACCTGTGTGTCGATCGCGTACCTATTAACAGGTATGGGACAAAAACTGTACTCATTAACCCCAGTAGTAAGGGTATTGATTCTGGTGTTAAACACGTGCCCTGACAATTGATCTACAGCCCCAGAATGAATCTATAAATCACTGATTATTGATTCTTTATTTGGTAATTTTTCAAGCTAAGAATCACAAAGATCGATTTTCTGCAGCTGAGCTATGGAAGAATTTGAGGTTTTTGCTTTTAGATTCTGATCTCTGTTTCGATAATATCAAGAAAGGAAATGATTGAAAACAAACAAACAAAGAAACAAAAAAGGCAATAAAACTGTGAAACTGAAGTCATGATGATAGATTTGGTATTCTGAGTCGTTGCTTTCCCTTTAAATGATAAAATCACTGTTTAAAAGAGATTTTTAGGATATCGTTCGGTTTTCTGTTATATCAGAGATGAAGGAATGAAATGGTCATTATATAAAAAAAAAAGTTTTTTTTTTCTGTTGATAAAGATAAGTTATTTTCAAGCATCGAGTTTGTATCTCTGTCATGTTCATTTGTTTTGAACAATTCAGACTTTCATAGGGACCTGAGAATTCGTAACAGCAGAAAATATGTTACACCAGTTGTTTGGGCCACAGGGACCTGAAGTTCTTCATATTTATGTAAATTCCCTACCTTCACATTTACATACCGGTATATCTTGTTTTACGATATATATGTCAACTCTCTGTTGATGACATCAAAATTGGCCCTTTACGACTTTAAACAATAACGCTACAGTAACATATATAGGGTATCTACATTTGAATGTACCCGTTGTAACCAGTATAAGTCATACAACAGTTATCGGAGAACCTGGAGACAAAAAAATAAATAAAAATACCCGATAACAAATACTGAAAATGTGTTGTTTCAGGGTAAAATATCACAATGATTCATCATGCACACACACAAAATGCATTATGTTATTCAATTTCGGCTGGTTGAGTAATGAATAAAATATTTTTAATTTAGTCCAAACTAAAAGTCCAAACTAAAAGTAAATCTATTTTTATCAGTTTAGAACAGTGTAATAATTTGTTATGTAACAACAACACTACCGAAAGGAATGGGCGTGATTGGACCTGATCCACTTGTCGCTGGATTAGTTGTAATAACTTATGCTTAATGCTATGTCTAAAGTTGACAGTGAAAGATGTTTGCATCAAATCTCTTCGCGGCCGCGGTGGCCGAGCGGTAAAGGTGTCCCGACACTTTATCACTAGCCCTCCACCTCTTGGTCGCGAGTTCAAAATCCCACGTGGGGCAGTTGCCAGGTACTGACCGTAGGTCGGCGGTTTTTCTCCGGTATTCCAGCTTTCCTTCACCTCCAAATCCAGGGCGCGTCCTTACATGACCCTGGCTGTTAATATGACGTAAACAAAAATAAACCGAAATAAACAGCATTCAATCTTCTAATCTTCGTCGGCATACCTAGACCTACATATAAAACCTTACAAATTTACGACAGATAAAAAATGGAATTCTTGTACCCATTTAGACATTTTGTTGTGCCACGTTGACTTAACTCGCGTTGTCAGAATGTCTTTCCTCTGATTCCGCTGTCTATTCATTGCCGGATTGTGTCTCCAACATTTGATTTTTTTCCCCACTCATACCACCATTTCGTATATTTTGGAGTCTCATTTATTCTGCTCTGGTGCCTATTCGTCCCTCATAATGTGTTTGTTTGGCCATGTTGTCTTTCCTTTTATTTGGGTATCTCTGCATTTATCCATTCGTATCATCTCCTCAAAGTTGGACATGTTTTCTTTAATTCATTTTTTGTCGGTGTCTCCGGAAACCCCGTTGCTACATTTTCTAATCAACAAGCGATGGCTTTCCTTTTGTAAATTGATTACATTTTTTTTCTTTTTCTCTCATTTACTCAAAAGGCTATACAAAATTTACAGTATTCAAACAATTTGAATGTATCCTTCGCGTAACGGATAAAAAAAAACTCGTCAAAAAGCAAACAGTCTTAAAAAAAAGTTCATGTTACGAAAATGAAGTAATTTTATTCATTGCGTTTCACGCTGTGCCCATCTACTCTAATTCCAGGGGTTTTCCTGAAACAATAGTTATTGTGTTAAAACGAGAATCTGATGACGTACTTTCTGTAAAGTGAATTTTACGGTACGTTTTGACCTTATCGAGTCACACACAGCGGGATCGCATAACGCGGAAGGATTTTTTTCTGCAGGGTGAATCACTTCTGCACGTGTTATATTTTGTATTATTGAGCAAACGACAACTATATCAACGGAACCCGGATGTTGTTTAAAGTATAGTCAGTTTTATTTTTCATTAATCGAAAATAAAATTAGCTTCAATACTTATCATTTTCATTCCGTAATTTCCTTTGGTAATATGTTTTACCTTGTTTGAGGTAACTTGGTTAAGTTGTATACAATGTATATCGATCATTGCAACTAATTATTTGATTATTAGATATGCTTCATATCTTTAGGTGTCACCATACTGGCTATTCTGCGACCAATTGAATTATTTAGTTCACGCTAAACATTTAGTTTGAAAAGTATGGTTGAATCAAAAATACGTAAATACAGATTTTGTCACCACAATATTTTAACCAAAAATAAATGTATTATTACTTTGATATAAAATACCTCTGCGGGTATACAACACATACATAATTAGATATGTTTATCAGGATAAAGCAAAATAAGTATTTGAGCAAAATAAGTATATGAGCAAAATAAGTATTTGAGCAAAATAAGTATTTGAACAATTTACTTTTTTTTCTCGTAAAGCTGCTAATACTTATCACAGGTTTCTTCCGAAAATATATCAATTTCGCTTCAATTCCGTTGAATTGCCCGTACATAAAACACACGTACGTACCGTGGCATTTATAAAAGATGCCGGTATCCTTATCAATCTAGAGTTTGTAAATTATGATGAATACCACTTTCACGGGCTAAAGTGCAATCTGCCACAACTACTCAAACTTCTACAGTTAATTTGAGAAATTGGTACTGGTACGTAGATTTGATATTTTTTTCTTTAATGACTGTTCAAAATGAAGTTATCAACTTCAGGTGTTACTCATAGTCCCGTCATGCTTCAGTACTCACAGGTGCGAATTCACTCTCCGTTAAACGCTGTCGTATAACGTTCGAAAAATATATACATTTACATTTTTACACACGAAAATTACAGAATTTGATATATTTACTTTTTTTCACACAAGAAGAAATTAAAACGTATTTATTTCTGACATTTTCTCACACGCGTCATAACATAAAGCTTGGTTGACTGATATTGAGCATTCGTGCACTTAATTGGGATATGAAGGGGTCTGGCTTTACAATTTAGTACAATTATGAGCAATTATATTTTCCTTGAGCCTTTAAACTTCATCTTACTTCACGACCTTTGGTTTCATCGGTCTCATTTCAGCATTTTGACCTCGACTTCATTTTCATGCCAACAATTACATTTCACAAACATCCCTGCTCGATGGTCGCTTGCATTGTTATGTATATATTTCATAAAGCTAACGATGCTGTTTTGCCCGAAAACTTTTACAGAAATATTTGTTAGCTTAACTTATCTTCGACAAAATTGGATTTTTTCTTTAATTTAAAAAAACAAATAATTGATTTCTAGTTCACAATTGAATCCTGCAATAGATCAAGTTTTGATTTGAATAAGTATATGAAAATAAACTGAACATGTGTAAAACGAAAATTATCTTCATTTGGTGATTAAGATGATGAAGCTTCGTGCGAGTGAGTGCCCATAGTAGGCTTATAAATAAGTGGAAAGAGACATATTTAGCATATTTTGTGACTCAATGGGGTCAAAGGTTAACTGTAACGACCGTGTGTTAGCTATATAGATGTAATGATAATATTTACTACGCATTCCTGCGATGTTACGATATTGCCGTAGGAATTACACATGTGTGCTACAATGGCCTCTTTTGTCATACAACGAGAATGGGGAGGAGGAGGAGGAGGAGGAGGAGGAATGGAGGAGGAGAGGAGGAGTAGAGGGAAGAGGTGTTGTATAGATGATGCTACAAGAAGAGGACATATTAAAATTATCTGACGACATCTTTATATACATATTGTATATATATATATAAATAGATAAACGTGAGGCCAGTTTCATGTGATCTTGCTGTTTAAAAACAGATTAAAGAGAAACTGAATTTTGCCAAACATTGTCACCTTGACGGGGTTCAACGTCCTCGTAGCAGCCGATATTATATGTGGACAGGGGTCAAGGAGAAGATGAACAGTAAAAAAAGAGGGAAAGAAAAAGCAGACAGGAACGAAAGACATTTATACTGGAGGAGAAAAGGCACGATGAAGATCTCAAGATTTGCTATGGGGATGACAGATCTATCTTGGCCTCGTCTGTGTCCCCTAAATATAGAGACCGCTGAAAATATTTAGGAATACACATTTTACACAAAGATTTTCAATTCACACAGTTTTACATTTTACACAGTTTAATATTTTACACAGTTTGACATTTAACAAAGTTTAACATTGAACACAATTTTTACATTTTACATAGTTGTACAATTAACAGTTTTACATTTTACAAAGTTTTACATTTAATAAACAGTTTTATATTTTACATAGTTTTACATTTTATACAGTTTTACATTTTACAGTTTTACATTTTACAGTTTTACATTTTACATAGTTTTACATTTTACAGTTTTACATTTTACATTTTACAGTTTTACATTTACAGTTTTACATTTTACAAAGTTTTACATTTAATAAATAGTTTTACATTTTACAGTTTTACATTTTACATTTTACAGTTTTACATTTTACAGTTTTACATTTTACAAAGTTTTACATTTAATAAATAGTTTTACATTTTACAGTTTTACATTTTACAGTTTTACATTTTACATAGTTTTACATTTTATACAGTTTTACATAGTTTAACATTTTACAGTATAACATTTCACAGATTTACATTTTACATAATTTTACATTTTACACAATTCTATATTTTATAAACAGTCTTACATTCTACAATTTAACATTTGGAACTTCACATTTTTCACAAAAGCAATTGATTTTTTTAAATGGTGTTTAAAGGTGCACTCTACTTAGCTTACTCGATCTTTTCGGTGAGTTATGTCCCTTGAAATCCTTTAATTTTTGTTTTTCGTCATTTACATATAAGAATAAGATAAGTCCGGTTCCATGATACGACACATGGAATATACTTTATTTTAAAAGCATATCGTCACATGATAAACGTTTGTCTTTATATTATGCACTCTGTCTAAATCATCATTATAAAAACTTTCGTACTTTTTTACCACTAAATTCGAAATCATTTGAATTCAGCTGCAGAAATGCGGTCATAACCCTTGATAGCTCTAGATAGGGCGGTCAAGTTTCCGTTCCATTCAACCTGAGAAACATTTTTGTCACCAACACAATATCTTATATCCTATCATTACGTTGACAATAGAACGTGCCAAAATTTCAATAAATCGGAAACCAAAAATTAGAGTTTTTGAACGATTGCTTGTAAATCCCCATTGAAATATGAAGACAAAACCTTCTATAACAATGCGGGGTATAAAACCGATCCTTGCCGTACAGAACATTCACCGATGATATGTGATATTTACTTATAAGTTTTATAAAGAAGTTGGGATTTCAAAGACGTGAGAAAATGACGTGTTTTGTTGTGGTATCGAATTTTAATTTCAGCAGAGTTTGTTGAATTTTATTATGTCTCTGCTTTCGTTGGGATATACCCGGAAAAGAGTCCGGCGAGCGAGTCGAATTACATCTCACCCATGGGAGGTCCCACGACCTTGGAACGTGACCGTATGTAATTTTAGCTACACGAGCGGGACATCCCTGGACATAAAATCTCTCTAATTCCCGCCAATACCAGACATTGGTACACGTACAGTTTATTGTGAAATACATGTAAACGTGCATTTTTATTGATAAGCCCCATATTTTTTGGAAAATACGGATTGAAAATATATTTGATTACCCTGACCAGACTTTGGATATTTTGAAATACGTCTATAACGTCTGGTATTATAGTAAAAAGGAAATCAAGGCCAGTCAAATAAGTTTGTAGTTTAGTCCTTTTTTTTAGATATATTTCGACCAGTTTGGTTTGATAAACTTTTGGGTAAATTTAGCGACACAAGTTATAAAAACAACATCAGAATGGTTCAAGATCCCTTGATTAAAATTGCATTATGGTTGGGATCCGTTTGAAAATTATACAGGTATCAAATCAGTGAGAATAATGTCTTTTGCTACAATAAATTATCAGGTAATGAAGCGTCTATAACTACAAATTATAATATATCTTTGGGTTAATAATAATAACGATTAACCTCAAACCAGGTCAATAACTGTCGGTAGTACAAAAGTAAGGTTTCTGGGCCAGGGTCACCCGGTGCACTCCCCTATATAATCCTTACCTACCTCCCTGGCACCTCCCTAGTGGCACTCCCCTTGACAGTGGGGGTTACCGATGACGTCACAGGTAGAGGGTTATCCGGTGCACTATAAAACGGGTCACGTCCCTCAGGGGGTACAGATGATGCAAGAGAGGTCACGCCCCATCCGTAGTAGGGAAAGTGGGGTTTCTGGGCCACCCCTCCCCCTATATAATCATTACCACTCCCCTGGCACCCCCCAGTGGCACCCCCCCCCCCCCTTTGTCAGTTGCTGCTGCTGCTGCTGCTGCACGTCAGAACGATCGGTACCCCCCTGACAAAGGGGGGTGCCACTGGGGGTGGCCGGTAGATATTTCAACCCACAATCGTTTATCGGCACGTGCCAATATTAGAGCTTTGTTACAAGTCTTACGATGTGATCCCCGCAAGTGATAAGATCTCAAAAGCGTGAAGAATAAAAATTAAATAAATTTTTCTTGACTTCAGTGCTTTATATCCGATAATTATTATTAACTGTGGGATCTTATATTGATAACGTACCAATTGTGCTCAATCCGGATTTGTTTCCGACCCGGATACTACACAGTCCCAAATAAAGTGACACACACGGTAAATTGATTTAAAATAAATCATATATATATCAATTGCTTATAAAATTGAAATTAAGCTATGAATTCAAATACAACGAAGACTCTGTATTGAAAGCATGAGTAACGATTATGAAAAAAAATAATAAAAAAACCTTTTATTGTGAAATTTATATACAGAATTAGAACTCAGTGGTACTTCAATGCCATACATAACTAATGGCTACAAACATGCGATTGACTCCTCTATACTCATGTTTTCACTTGTATCAGTAATATGGGGAAATGTTTATGATTTTTACTTACAACTTCATGTATTTTTGTATCTAAGATAATCATTAGTAAATTATATTAAAAAAAACAACTTTATTTTTACAACCATTGCGAAATAATTAAAATGAACTATTAGTCACGCTTGTTGGTTCGGATGGCAGGCCGAACCGGAGTACCCGGAGAAAACCCTGGTGACCCCATACCATTTCACGCCCAGTCGGGGAATCGAACCCCGGCCGCCTAGGTGAAACACAGATATGTTACCACTGTGTTACCCTATCTTCATTTGATTTTTAATATGTTGATTTGTTAAAAATGAAATAAATCAATGAATGTATAAACCTGGAGTTGAAGGCTTTCATCAAACATTTGTTTCTAAATATTGCGATAATCAATTCATCAGACAAAAATATATCATACATTGCCAAATTTTCAATACACAATATAATTACAGTCAATCAACCTCGTCATCTCGAAATATGATAACTCGGAGACTCCGCTTAACTTGAAGTATACATTCAGTTCCGACGGTGAAAATTCTATATTGTAGGTATAACATACTCAGTTATCTCGAATATTCTGAATCTGTTTTATGGCTCATTTACTTCGAAATAACGAGTTTCGAGTGTATACAGTGTACAAACAAACAAGCAAAATAGGCAGATTCAGAAAATAATATAAACAAATTCTTTGTCCATTTAAGCATTGAACTGCTTTCATTTGGAAGTTATGGGCTGATGAATGCCAACTGGACAAAGGCAAATTTAATGAAGCGCGCTAGCGCTTCATGTTGAATTTGCCTTTGTTCAGTTGGCATTCATCAGCCCATACCTTCCAAATGAAAGCAGTTCAATGTTTATATTTACATTTGACAACGAATTTGAAAGACTATATCCAGGAATTTTACTCTGATAATGAATGAACAACTTATTATCGTCAAAGACGGAACAGCCTTTTCAATAGCCATCATTCGTTATCGCCGACGTGACAATTATGACGTCACTATAATAATGACGTCATAATAAAGATTTGGAAGATTTGGAAGTTATGGACTCATAACTTCCAAGTGAGCTTGGTAAAGTTATATAGTGGGGCTGCAGTGTAAATGTAAATATGCTGTTATGAACGTTAAACCCCTATGAATTGTTTCTGTACTTTAATTACTGTGGTGAAAGTCATAGTCGTCTGCTAGAGTCTTAAACGACATTAAATGTTGTTTTTTTTTTTTATTTTTTTTTTAATGTTTTTGTGTCTTTTTCAAAAATCTAAACAGGCATGTATTTTGTAAGACAAACGATCACCCATTCATAGTCTGTAGATTTACTTATACAGTATTATGACGAAGCTAGCAAATGTGCCAGTTTTACGGAAATCCTCCGTATCCATACACACGTGATGGGTTGAAAGATGGAATCTCTATAAGTGAAACTCTGGTGAAGAGTTTATTATAAAATGGAAATAATTTTAAGACTCTGCGTGTTTATCATGCTTAAAAGTAGAAGTCTTTATAGAAAATATTGAGAGCAGCATTTTATCAGACTCATATCTGTATGAAATCTAAAATAATATTTTCTCTCCCAGTCTACGTCATGATACATGTGACGTCATGGTGTCATGACGTCATAATTTCAACTATTGAAATCTATAATATCAATCACCATTCCACTTGATGTCGTTAAACGTGTTTTCATGACGTAATTTAAATTCAGATTATCTTTAACATATTCTTTAAAAATTATTTTATTTAGTTATGGCCCAAAAACTAAACAAAAATATATAAGAATATATCCATGTGAAAATCTGCTTTTCCATTATTACGTCACTGTATCAGCCAATCACAAACGTCCAAACAGTAACGTCATGTTTTACGATATGCGCTGATAACATAGTTTTAAGCCAATGAAAATGCCAATCTAATTAAAATAAGACTTGTAATTTCCGCTTCTCTACGATACACTACAATAAAAGATCTAACGACACCCCGTAGGAGGTCATCTCAGGATGACCTTTGAGCTCAGCCAATCAGCGCGTCGCCTATGAAATTTTCGGTGTGATTTCATTCTTCGGAAGCATAAATATTTACCTACGAGGGGTTCCGATTGAAATATTTACGTAACGTTCCCGAGGTATTCCGATGGTCGATAGCAACGTTAAACACTTCACCGAGAACACTTCAACAAATTTAGTTTTACAAACGTGTACTGCCTGTGAGATTTGTCCTTAATCGTATGAGAGAGAGACAGTGAAGACAGCAGCGTCATGTAAAAAAATAGTTTGGTAGGGAATAACGTGTACGGTAACGGTATTCGAAATCCAGTTGGCAACACAGTCCGTCCTGTCGAAAAGGCAATATATAGGCCTGATCATTTTGTGTTCTTCTTTCAATGTAACGTCCAGAGGATTAACAACCTTTTTTTATTATCGTAGCCATTTGAGTAGTCTACCAATAATGTTTATCCAATTTTGCGTATTTTAAATCAAGCGCTAATTTGAGTCTTCAATACTAAGGAGACGCAACCGAAGGCTGGAATAAGGCTGTTTGTCATTGGTTGATTGATGACGTCATTGAACAGCTATCATTGGCTTACATGTATATTAAAAACTCAAAGGTCATCAATTGGTGTTATAATAGTGTTAACGGTGTAATTATGTGAATCATTTTAAGAGATATTACAAGGTACATACATTTATTTCCATAATTTCATTACCGAATTTTCGTTATTTATGCCTTCTTTCCCATTTTTTCATAAAGTATACAGGAATGAACCGCTAGGATCAACTGCTAGATATCATCGTAATAGGAGAGGAAAAATACACGGCCAGACCGGGGTTCGAACCCGGGACCTCAGAACACTACCAATCCAGGTGCCTGGTGGCCGGCGTTCATCCCAGTCCAGTTCCGCCAGTTTTATATGATATACAATATAAAATGCAAGTGTAACAGTAGTTTAAATTAGAAATATTTTGAAATTCACTTTACCCTTACATGTGTATACATATAACGAGACCGGTTTATTTTAATACACGTTAAAAAAATCATTGTCAAAAAAAAATGTCATGAAGAACATGTCATACCTCCTTAAAAAAGACTTCAATAAACGACAAAAACTTGAAGTAGTATGATTTGTAACCGTTGTGCAACCATTTGTTCCCCTTTTAAAATGTAGGTTATGTCAGAAGGAAGCTGACAGTCGTCTAGGTAACTAAACACTCCAACAATTCAGCCGTACAAAATTAAACATAACACTTGTCATATAACACTTCAAAAAGTGCACATTTATAGACGTCAAGTAATTTAAACATTGAAGCCTGATAAATCCCCCGACATTGTTGACAGTACGATGTAGTTAAGATGGTTTACGGCGGGAAATCCGAGCTAGGTTTTGTCCTTTGTAAGGATTTGCGTGGTGCATATTAAACATTTAAATTATATTTCTGAATTAAATTTATAGTCTCCAGTGACATTTTGTTCATCCTGAGACAAAGCGTACATTTTTCTTTTTCGAAAATTATGAGATAAATTTAAATAAATGAAAAAAAAATCTAGACATGGACTTAGTCTATACTGTTAAATGTCCACGATGTTTTTATTCACAATGCCATATATAGATGTTAATGTGCGAGAAAAGGTTTAAAACTCGGCATAAGATCAACGCTGAGGGCAAGGGGCTCGACTTTCACTCATAATTTATAGAATTTTTACATCACAGCTGACAAACGTTTTTTGAAATAGTCATTTTGATTTAATTTAAACATATTTTTATTTGTATATTTGATATACAAGGGAAGTGGATTCACGTTTTCAAACTTATGCTAAGCCCTTTCCATATATAATTTTACAGCATGTATTTAACATGATGACATATTTACATACTGGTCATTAATTCAAGTCTTGTGGTCATTTTGTGTTTAATTTGGTCAGTCACGTGTGTAATGGTTATATGTGATGGTCAGTTTGTGTAACATTTGGTCAGACCCATGTGTAGTGGTTGTATTTGATGGTCAGTTTGTGTAACATTTGGTCAGACCCATGTGTAGTGGTTGTATTTGATGGTCAGTTTGTGTAACATTTGGTCAGACCCATGTGTAGTGGTTGTATTTGATGGTCAGTTTGTGTAACATTTGGTCAGTCCCGTGCATAGTGGTTGTATTTGATGGTCAGTTTGTGTAACATTTGGTCCGTCCCGTGTATAGTGGTTGTATTTGATGGTCAGTTTGTGTAACATTTGGTCAGTCCCATGTGTAGTGGTTGTATTTGATGGTCAGTTTGTGTAACATTTGGTCAGTCCCATGTATAGTGGTTGTATTTGATGGTCAGTTTGTGTAACATTTGGTCCGTCCCGTGTATAGTGGTTGTATTTGATGGTCAGTTTGTGTAACATTTGGTCAGTCCCATGTATAGTGGTTGTATTTGATGGTCAGTTTGTGTAACATTTGGTCCGTCCCGTGTATAGTGGTTGTATTTGATGGTCAGTTTGTGTAACATTTGGTCAGTCCCATGTATAGTGGTTGTATTTGATGGTCAGTTTGTGTAACATTTGGTCAGTCCCATGTATAGTGGTTGTATTTGATGGTCAGTTTGTGTAACATTTGGTCAGTCGCGTGCATAGTGGTTGTATTTGATGGTCAGTTTGTGTAACATTTGGTCAGTCCCGTGCATAGTGGTTGTATTTGATGGTCAGTTTGTGTAACATTTGGTCCGTCCCGTGTATAGTGGTTGTATTTGATGGTCAGTTTGTGTAACATTTGGTCAGTCCCATGTGTAGTGGTTGTATTGAATGGTCAGTTTGTGTAACATTTGGTCAGTCCTGTGTATAGTGGTTGTATTTGATGGTCAGTTTGTGTTACATTTGGTCAGTCCCGTGTGTAGTGGTTGTATCTGATGATCAGTTTGTGTTACATTTGGTCAGTCCCGTGTATAGTGGTTGTATTTGATGGTCAGTTTGTGTAACATTTGGTCAGTCCCGTGTTTAGTGGTTGTATTAATGGTCAGTTTATGTTACATTTGGTCAGTCCCGTGTGTAGTGGTTGTATTTGATGGTCAGTTTGTGTTACATTTGGTCAGTCCTGTGTATAGTGGTTGTATTTGAGGTTCAGTTTGTGATTCATTTGGTCAGTCCCGTGTTTAGTTGTTGTATTTGATGGTCAGTTTGTGTTTCATTTGGTCAGTCCCATGTGTAGTGGTTGTATTTGAGGTTCAGTTTGTGATTCATTTGGTCAGTCCCGTGTTTAGTTGTTGTATTTGATGGTCAGTTTGTGTAACATTTGGTCAGTCCTGTATTATAGTGGCTGTATTTGATGGTCAGTTTGTGTTACATTTGGTCAGTCCTATATTATAGTGGCTGTATTTGATGGTCAGTTTGTGTTACATTTGGTCAGTCCTGTATTATAGTGGCTGTATTTGATGGTCAGTTTGTGTTACATTTGGTCAGTCCTGTGTATAGTGGTTGTGTTTGATGGTCAGTTTGTGTTTCATTTGGTCAGTCCCATGTGTAGTGGTTGTATTTGAGGTTCAGTTTGTGTTTCATTTGGTCAGTCCCGTGTTTAGTTGTTGTATTTGATGGTCAGTTTGTGTAACATTTGGTCAGTCTTGTGTGTAATGGTTGTATTTGATGGTCAGTGTGTGTAACATTTGGTCAGTCCCGTGTATAGTGATTGTATTTGATGGTCAGTTTGTGTTACATTTGGTCAGTCCTGTATTATAGTGGCTGTATTTGATGGTCAGTTTGTGTTACATTTGGTCAGTCCTGTGTTTAGTTGTTGTATTTGATGGTCAGTTTGTGTAACATTTGGTCAGTCTTGTGTGTAATGGTTGTATTTGATGGTCAGTTTGTGTTACATTTGGTCAGTCCTGTATTATAGTGGCTGTATTTGATGGTCAGTGTGTGTAACATTTGGTCAGTCCTGTGTATAGTGATTGTATTTGGTGGTCAGTTTGTGTTACATTTGGTCAGTCCTGTATTATAGTGGCTGTATTTGATGGTCAGTTTGTGTTACATTTGGTCAGTCCTGTGTATAGTGGTTGTGTTTGATGGTCAGTTTGTGTTTCATTTTGTCAGTCCCATGTGTAGTGGTTGTATTTGATGGTCAGTTTATGTAACATTTGGTCAGTTCCATGTGTAGTGGTTGTATTTGATGGTCAGTTTGTAATACATTTGGTCAGTCCCGTGTGTCCTACATTAACATGTCTTTTATCCAACAAGTTAAAAGTTAACAAGAGGTCTGCTGGACCTGTATGACTCACTAATTCTACAGCTTTTGAAAAGAGTTGGTTGGAAGTGACTTTCAAATCTGATTTGGGCCGCTGAGGAAGGTTGAATCAATACTCCATCTGTTCAGTATGCAGCACATCCAATATCACAATCTTGGGCTACTTAGTTATTCAGAATTAGTTTTCAGTACATTTGGCCTGCAACCTTGTAAATTTGTCAAGGTCATTCAAATGAATAAATGTTGCATTGCAGCAGATCAAGGTCATTTATTTTTACAACTTCATAGCCCCTCATCGCAGCATACAGTTGGCCAATTTACTCTGGGACTACAGCAACAATGAAAACATGTCAAGGTCATTCAATTGAACAAACATTTGTAGTCTTTCATTTCAGCAATAGCATGCTAGTTGCCATTGGTCCAATGTCATGACACTGGGCCTCTTGTTGTTGAAGAATCGTTTATCATAATTTAAAACAATCTTATCTGCCCTCCTCCCCACCAAGATAAGCATCGTGTCTCATTTTGAGCCAATGGAAAAAATATATACCTGTATTCTATAGAAATCTTGAATACATGGTATTTTATTCAAACTTAGTTTTTGTTAAAATTATTTCAACTTACACACTATGTATATTATGTTTGCATTTGTAATTTGGCCAATCATACTCTGTACTTATATTTTGGCCAATCAGACTCATTGTAGCAAACATTTAAATTGACCA
Source organism: Pecten maximus (assembly GCF_902652985.1). Lineage (NCBI taxonomy): Eukaryota > Metazoa > Mollusca > Bivalvia > Pectinida > Pectinidae > Pecten > Pecten maximus. Next base: position 7,275,762 of record NC_047022.1, on the reverse strand, counting down.
ATCAGACGTTGTTACAAAGACATGAAAACAATTTGGAATTCTTCTTTTAATGAGATTGTAATCACACAATCTGGTGTATTTTATCATTGTACTATATATAGTACTGCTGCCATTGAGGTCAAACAACATGCATAAATATATTTCATTTTTTCCAACAGTTTATAAAATTCCGTACATTTTTGAAAACTTAAATTCTAAGGAGTACCTAACATAAATGACAAAAAAGTTAGCAAATGAATAAGTCCATAATGAGGATTAAAAAAAAAATCTTTCAATTCACTTTCAATTTATCAAATATGAATGTACATACATGTATACTGTAATCTGCCTTTGAATTATTGTAAGCGAATTGCACTACATAAAATAAAAAGATGTTTCAAATAAGTCTTCTCATCTGAGGTGCCATCCCACTTACATCTTATGCCTGAAATCTCAAGTCTGCTTTAAAGTTTGAGCAAGATTTTACATTGATTTAACATTGCTTGATAATTAAGATAACGTTATACAAGTGGGGGGTCTTGTTTCCTTCAAATTGACCTGAAGTTTTCCTGCATGTAAATTCTGGATAAAAAATGTGAGAAATTTGAAGAGCAATGTGTTTATGCTATAATAATAAGCCCGGGGTGTCAATAAAAATTCTCAGCAGAGATCAGGTTTAATTGTTGGAAAATTTATTCCATGCATGCATTTTCACTGGACAGTTTGTTTTACAACTGTAGATTGGTGAGCTTTTTACTAGACATCATTAAATACGTAGGTATTTATATAAAATTCAAATTCCACATCTGAAGTTAGCACTATGACTCCCGATAAAATATGTTCTTATCGCCTATCATAATTCAGATCAAAGTCCATCGCCAGCTTCTGCAACATGAAATCAAGTCCAATGGTTTCATGACAAAATTCAATAATAGGGTATCTGGTTAGTGGTTAGGGTCTATTAGGTCAAAGTTCATATCAACCCTCATGTGTAGAGTTCAAAGTCTATCCGCCTGGAGTTGTAGAACTTGTCGGTGTTGACTTTCCGGATGTACACGCCCTCCGGGAAATAATCCTCCTCCGTCCATTGTAACATCTGAGAGGATGTGAAGGGTCCGTGCATTTCCGCATCCTCTTGTTCCTCCCATTTATATTCCCACATCACCTCTGTGGGATCCGGTGCTGCTGTTTTCTCCGCTGGAGCCGTCACCTTCTCATCAGGTGTCGAGTTCTTGGCAGTGTCCTTTGACGTTGCTATAACGCACAAACAGAGCATGATTATTATAAGTCAACTGTATTTTTAGATGAAAACCTTATTTACAATTTTCATAATTTTTTTCTTTTTAAACAAACTATAATTAATTTTCCATTGTTTGTATGCAGAAAGCAGCTTTCTGATTGGTTAAAATTTTTCATACTTCTATGAAAAAAAAATCCGAAAATTGCGTGAAAAATGTGATGTCACTGCCATTGACAATGCGTATGAATTGTGAAAAATTAATTATAAATGTTGATGTCAATTATTTTTTAATTTCATAGGGGTATGAAAAAAATTTTGTTTGCAAACTTTCGTAAGGCTATAATCACTACAATTTTTTTTTCATACCCCAATGAAACTTAAGGAAAAAAATACATCAATACTTAATTAAACATTGTGTCTTAAACTTTAATTTCTAAGATAATGAAAACTGAGCAACTCCGACCAGATAAGCAGACTTCTGTCACTGTTTCAAAATATATTGAGTTGATATTGTTAGTTTGTAAAATGGTAACAAAAGGCACCAATCTGACCGGCTGCTGTGACTGAATTTATCAGGGACTATTAGAACATACAAAGCAAAGAACTTTTAAGAATTAATATGAATATATACAACTCTCACCATTTTCTTCAGAGTTTGATGATTTTGTCCCAGAACTCTTTTCTGCTTCCTCTTTATCCAGACTTTCTGCAAACATGTCGAGAGCGTCATCATCATCCATACCCTCCGGAATACTAACAGGCTTCGGTTTAGAATCTTCAAATTTCTTTAACTCGTAACTTATTTTCTCGTATGTCATTTCATACACTTCCATATTACCAGTGTGCATTACCTGATTTGCCAAACCTGTTAATTTTAACATATTTTCCTTGTCCTTAATATTTTGTTCATTCTGTTCGTCGCTTACAGCCAGTTTCTGTTTCTTCGCTTTCCATCGTTGACTTGCACTTTGGGATTTGCCATCCTTCCCACCAAGTCTCTTTAAGGCTTTCATGATTGTCTCCCCTGGATTCAAATATTGCAGCATTTCTTTAAAAATGGATTCTTCGTTTATTACCTCTTCCTCAGAATCATCCTCAGAATATGTCTTGGACAATGGCTGTTCTTTCACTTTTACCCAATCTATATTATCCATCCAGCTGTCTTGAATCTCCTAAAAACAAGCACATGTAGATTTCTTGTGAGTTGTATGTAGACCATTAAAAACAATTCTATACCTAGTAAAAATATTTGTCACAGACTTGAGTATGTATATGACAACTTTCATACCAGCCCACTACCTTTCTGATTTCAAACAAGAAATATCTTTAAACAAGAGGCCAAATGGGCCTGTATCGCTCACCTGGCTCTACAGCAACTTTGAAGTTGATGAGGTCATTTCTAAAGATACTATGTTGATTACCTCTTTATTCAAATAGCATTGTAAGCTAGTTTTATTCATATTAAACATTTTCTAGTCCTTCATTCCAGCATTCTATTGGCCTAATATCAGGTCTTGGAGGCTCTTGGCTATCGCAAATTTCACCCGTGACCTTGAATGTAGGTCAAGGTCATTTATTTGAACAAAATTGGTAGCCCTTCACCCCAGCATGCTACAGGCCCAATATCAAGTCCCTGGGCCTCTTGGTTATTGAGAAGAAGTCGTTTGAAGATTATAGCCTATTTGACCCATGTGACCTTGAATGCAGGTCAAGGTCATTTATTTGAACAAACTTTGCAGCCCTTCACCCCAGCATGCTACAGGCCCAATATCAAGTCCCTGGGCCTCGTGGTTATTGAGAAGAAGTCGTTTGAAGATTATAGCCTATTTGACCCATGTGACCTTGAATGAAGGTCAAGGTCATTTATTTGAACAAACTTTGCAGCCCTTCACCCCAGCATGCTACAGGCCCAATATCAAGTCCCTGGGCCTCGTGGTTATTGAGAAGAAGTCGTTTGAAGATTATAGCCTATTTGACCCATGTGACCTTGAATGAAGGTCAAGGTCATTTATTTGAACAAACTTTGTAGCCCTTCAACCCAGCAAGCTACAGGATCAATATCAAGTCCCTGGGTCTCTTGGTTATTGAGAAGAAGTCGTTTGAAGATTATAGCCTATTTGACCCATGTGACCTTCAATGAAGGTGAAGGTCATTTATTTGAACAAACTTTGTAGCCCTTCACCCCAGCAAGCTACAGGCCCAATATCAAGTCCCTGGGCCTCATGGTTATTGAGAAGAAGTCGTTTGAAGATTATAGCCTATTTGACCCATGTGACCTTCAATGAAGGTGAAGGTCATTTATTTGAACAAACTTTGTAGCCCTTCACCCCAGCATGCTACAGGCCCAATATCAAGTCCCTGGGCCTCTTGGTTATTGAGAAGAAGTTGTTTGAAGATTATAGCCTATTTGATCCATGTGACCTTGAATGAAGGTCAAGGTCATTTATTTGAACAAACTTTGCAGCCCTTCACTCCAGCATGCTACATGCTCAATATCAAGTCCCTGAGCCTCTTGGTTATTGAGAAGAAGTTGTTTAAATGAAAAAGTTGACGCCGGACGGCCGGACGGACGGACGGACGGACGGACGACGGGACGCCGCACCATGGCATAAGCTCACTTGCCCTTCGGGCAGGTGAGCTAAAAGTTAAACGGCATAGTTTTAATGCTATTGGTTATAATGTAAAACTACTGGTGAAATTAATTAACGAGCTAATGTGTTTCAGCACTGATAACAAAATTATATCAGTTTTAATCTTTTTTGTGATAATAAGACTGCATTTGAATCAGGAATATAATTTTATTTATGTGCCATTTGAAAAGATACTTCCACTTATTCAACTTTCATTCAATCTTAACTTTGTTTCGTTTTTAAATGCAAATCTGCATTTTGCATTGACCGCTACATTAACTAATCACATACTTCATCTTGACCAGTAATGCCACCTGTCGCGTCAAATCTCGGGCCAAAAGAATATCATACGGCTATGCCAAAAAATGATTTGAATTTTATACCATATTTCTCTACAAAATATCATTTAAACTTTTCATAATTTTGAAAATCAAAATAGTTCAGTAGAAGGAAAAGACTAAATCACTTTGTTAGCATTTTTTTGTTGTATTTTTTGTATTTAAGGTTAGTGTGTATTTAGAATGTCAAAATGAAATTCTGAGGACTAAGAATCAATGAACCCAAACTTTAAAGAGGCTTGAAATTTTGAATATATATATATATATATATATATTTAATCTCTCAAACTGAAAATCCCAAAAAGCAGGTACACTATTTTCTGTATATCTATCTTGTATTGGATAGACAAGAAGACTTTGTATTTAAATCATTTCCTGTATTAAGATTACAACAGGAGTTCATCATATGAATATCATTGCCTGAAGAAAGCAAATTTTAGGCTGCAAATTACTTGTACAAAACTTTATATGTGTATGAAATATACATCCGTTCCATTTTCTAGTCTCCTGTATTTTCCTGTACCTTTTTTTTGTCATAGATGTATGTTCCCTCCTTATCAAAATGTCCCTCTTCCAACTCGTCCTTCATATTAAATGGCGTAATTTGTATCTCTCCATCACGATCGATTGTTGAATCTTCCTGACCTGGAAAATATTTGTAACCAAATTAAGGTCAATTATCAAACAGTCGAAATTAAATATTTTAGAGCAAAGATCCAAAGAGTCAAAATTAAATATTTTTGAGCAAATTAAAGGTCCAAAGAGTCAAAATTAAATATTTCAGAGAGAGTAAATATTATCAATAAATATCCATTCCAAGTCTAAAACGAATGCATTTTCTGGAATTTTCCATTTACTGACTGTTCAATATATATTGATGGAGAATCTGATGAATTGATGCTATACAGGTGGATGAGAGACTTTACAAGTAAATAAATATTATACAATCATTTGCAACAGCGACCAAAAGTAAAATGTGGTTCTGTTAAAGGAACAAGCCGATTAAGTTTGTACAGTGTTAAATACTGTCTCTGTTATCTGCTGATGAAGCATGATTCTTTGGCTGAGGAGATAGAATTAGAGATTATCATACATGAGACATGGATTGTCAGTATATGTCCACTCAACATAAATGTGTTTTCCCTGTTCCTTTACTTTAATGGCATCCAACAAAATGCCAAGGTGGTGGTATCGATTGTCTTGGTTGGAAACATCAAGAAAAACTGAGGAGAGAGTAGTGTTTTAAAAATTAAAGGAAAGGGTCAGTTTGCCTTCTTCATAGTGTTAAGTATGGACCATGCTTTTTTATCAGATGGATTATGCCAGAGACCTGGGTTTGAGGCCTGGGCTTAATTATTGTTGGTACATGCATACTCCTATGAAATAAGTGGCCGCGCGCTGGTCAGCTGTTTTATTATCCGAAATAATTATGACGACCGAGATGTCTGTCAAAAGTTTCTTGCCTTGTTGAACCTTTATTTAAACATAGTTGGAGAAGTCGGGGCACTGTACTCTTTCACATTTAAATATGATCAGAACCCTTACAAATAAAACCAAAGTTTGAGCAATTGCTGCACTGGTAGTAACTCTCCTATACAGTGATACGTTACAGTCTCGACAAGCACATGCACAAGGATATCATAGTTATCTCCCTTGCAATTTGGTTAAGACTATTTTGAAAGCGTATAAATGTATTTGCTGCAATAATAAACCGGTAGAAATGTACTAACATTAGCATGTGTCAATATTAACGACAAGTCAAGATGCCTATGTCTGTGGATATTCTACTTGTATATATATACATGCAATGAAGCATTCAAGGCCTTTTGTTAATTTACTGATCATGAACCGGTCGTTTCGACTGAAAATAAAATAACCTTCTATTTCATCTTCTGGCATGACATCATATTTTGTGGCGTCGTCATCTTCTTCGTCACTGTCAAGTGAGTGTTTCCCTTTAAATCTTCGCGATTCATCGCTACCTTCGGCGGTTATAGCAGTATCCTCTGCAAACTCCACTTTGCGTTTTGACGCCATTTCAACGTTGTTCTAAACCGGAAGTTGCTTTATGGGGTGAGATGAAATCTTGTATGCCAACCCCATTCCCGGTTCGTTCACCGTATCTCGAAGCATAAATATTTTAGCAACAATTGTGTTGATATATTTTTTTAACGTATCATTTATTTTTCAATACATCCGTTAGTTATTACCAATAAAGATCGGTTATGAAATAAAATCCATTCCAAACAGAGACCTCTATCATTTATTATTAAATTTATATATAAGTCTCTGTTCCAAAGAAGTAAGAATTCGTCGATTTGCTTTTTTTAATTTTGAAAAACCATTAAATTTTTTTATTGCAAACCATCACTTTTTGATGATGTTTCTATACGCGACGACGCATCGAGGATGAATTCCAATTTAATCGCTATGCAACATCCATTAAAAATTAAGAATAATGTATATTAAGCTTTGTTATCTTGATTGTCGTTTAGTGATTAAGTTTTATTTCAATATCGTAATATAATAATTAAAAAATAATTTAATAATTAATGTAAAAACAAACTAATAATTTGGCTATCTGGAAACATGAAAATTTGACATAATTTAAAAGAAATAGCAAAATAGTGTTGCTGAAGTTAAACAGACAAAACAGAGATATGGGAAACTGAATGACCATGATGCAAATTGATCTGGCCTATTATCCTAACTTTAATTATTTAATCATGAAAGAAGAAATATCTCAGCAGTATAATATCCAGCTAATTAATTTCTTATGTGGCTGAAACATTGAAACATTTTCACGCTTGATTTACTGTTTATCCTATGGTTTATATTTATGGTTTCCAATACAAAAGACATAAAAAGTACTGTCATGTATTTATTGGTCATTTACATTTTTAGCTGTTTAATTTAATCAATATATAATTTGTTATCTTGGCTCGAGGACAGAGTTGGAGTTGTGTTTAGGCAGCTAATTGGCCATAGGTTATTGTTTTGGTTGGAGGTGTATATTAAAGTGACCGTGTGAATTCTTGTGTGGAGAAGTCTAGTCTGTGACATAACTTATTAGGGAGGGCGAATGAGCTGACCTCTAGGTCAATCTGAAGTTATCCTTATCGGCAGCCTCGTTTAAGGCACCACAATTCTGCCAAAGGGAATACATTTATAAATTATATACTAGGGAGTTTGGTTAGTCACTATTCAGCAGTCAGTAGTCGGAAGTTCAGGAAGAAAGGAGTTGGGAGTCAGACATTCAAGAGGAGGTTTGGAGGTGAGGGTTTTAGAGTAGAGAATAGAAGTGTATGGCAAGCCAAAGCGGAAAAAAGTCCGTATTTATGGATATCAATAATTATTTTTTGATCTCCATAAATGGGAACTTTTCTTCCACTTTGGCTAGCCATAGAAGTGAGCAGATTTGAGGAGATCTGAGAGTCGAGAAGATATTCCAGAGATTGGATAGCTATAGTTATCTTATAGCAGTTTGTGGTAGATATTGTGAATAATAGTATTTAGTTTCAGTAGTTATAGAGTGAACAACTGAGTAGATGTACAGGTAGTAACAGAGAAAGATCGGAGACTGGGGTTTAGTGCTTGGATATTAATTGATGAATTTACAGGAGTTTTGATGTTGTAAATAAAGTGTAAATATAATCTTGCATAACTTGTTGTTGAATTAATTTTGAACTGGTTGCAGCGAGGAAATACAACTGAGAGATATCAGAGGTTGTATTTAGTACGTTGATCGAAAATGAGTTCACACACAAGCTAAACGAAGCCAGAGTCTCTTGTATTAAAAACCGTTTGATTTGGATGTCAAGTAGAGTGCATGAAGTCCCTGAAAGAGTACCACAAGGTTCCATTCTTGGTCCTATCAGATTCAACTTTTAAAAAATGTATTTTCTTTTTTTTTGATAAATGATATCGTCTTCATTTACCAAAGATTTCGAAATTGTCAAAGTATGCTGATGGTAATATTTTGTTATGTACACCCATGACGATACATATTTTGTTTTATAATAGAAAGAGAGAGTCTTTCAAAATCTGACTGATTTAGTAAGAATATAATGTCAAACCATGACGAGTTGCTGGCGATTGCGCTTATAGATATACAATATGTAATAAATAACGCTATATTCGTTGGTGCTTTTTATTGATCGCGAATCAGGCAGGTGTCATCTTTCTAATGTAATCTAATATATACATCGAAGTTTGACTGTATGTATATATATATGCTAATCTAATTCATTGCCTAATATGTAATCATTTTAATTTAATAAATAAAGTTATTATTTCACCATGTTTTGGTAAGAATATAGATTTTTTTTCTTGTAAAATATATAACCTAATCTTTAAAATTGATAAAACATATTGCATCTTTGAAAGATATTTTAAAATTTTAAATGGTAATGAAAAAATGCTACTTTGTAAATTCAGAACAAATATTCATTAATTTATAGTAGAAACTGGCAGATAGAGTAATATGGAACATTGAAAAAGCATATGTCCATACTGTGACACACATGGAATAGGTGACAAATTTCATTATTTATAGCGATGTCCTTTTTTGACTATTGAAAGAAAATCATTTCTAGAAAATATAATTATACAAGGCCACATATTCTTAAGTTTTCAGAGTTTTTGAATATTTCTAATATCAAAATCATACTTAGTCTATGCAAGTTTATAAAAGTTTGAAACTAGAATTCAATATAGATAAAGTTAGAAGTCGATATCCTAAGCACTGCTGATTTAAATTTGAATTAATTGAACATGTAAGAAGACTCTTGTTTTTTCCCCTAAAATCTTAATTTCAGCACACATAAGATATGTACGTCGTCAAGCCGTTTTACAGCCACGGGTCCTGTTCGTTTATGCGGACAAACCGGTTCGTCAATTTTAATTATAATATTTCAGACAATTTAAACGTCTGGACGGACCTGTAAACATTAATATATGTCTTAAAATACTTCGTCAAGGATTATCAAAAGAAACATGATAACAATGTGTCCGTCATTATTTCACAAACCAACAACTGTGGTCGAATCGGTCCAACCGTTTGTACCGAGATAAACGAAAACAGCTCAGGTAGAAAAAACGATTCGAGGTGTATTCGGTGTTCAAGATTTCACCCCACAATACTGCGGCCGTTTTGGGTAGATACAAATTTCCCCAATAAAGAAGTGGGGCGTTTGTAAACAAAATTTAATGAAATTCCTTTTTGTTTTCACTTAAATATGTCACAAAGATATTAGTTTCTTTCAAATTAAAAAAAATGTTAATTTATGTAAGTTCATTTGAGTGCTGAGCCGCAATAAAATTTATTAAAAATATCCATCTTATTTATATTTTGTAATTTTGATAAACCATTGTTGAAAAATGGCGACTATTCTTGGTAACGATGAAGGAAGGAACTAGTCTAACGAACACTTAAAATCCATGCTTTAACATACGTTTTTTATTCGAAAGGTCATTTACACTTTGTAAGTATTTAAATGCAAATGTCAAGTGCGTAAGTTTTAGTGTCTGGTTTCAGGACCTAATGTATCCCTAGTATATTTTGTTGGAATATTGCTCAAGGGTCACTTGTCTGCTCGAAATCAGATCCCATGGCCTAGCTTAGCTTGTGTCTGGTTATTACACCACCGTCGCGAGTTAAAATCCGGTACTCACATTATAATGCTAACAGTATAAATCGTGGATATTTGATTTTAACTCAATGGTTCATTACTAGATGAACAATTACAATAACTGGCATGTGATCTGGTTAACTGGTTTGATCATTTATGAATTCCTGTAAGATCGATTAACTCGATTACAGGATGCTGTATAAGCTTATATTATCATTTTGTCAAGTTTTTAGGAGAAATGTCATCAATTTACAAGTGTATCTTTTCATTCTTGCTTCAATACTTGCTTTTCCAACCCTAGGCTCAGGTCTAGCTTAACCTTTAATAGGCCTATATAGATATATAAATAAATGTACAAAAGGATGGGACAACATGCATGCTTAGCCTGTATTTAAGTCTTCTCCTATGAACCAGTTTAGGGTGGACAGAACATTTTTACAGAGATTGGCAGCTGTTGTGTATTGATATATATATATCATATATTGTAACAGAGCACATGATCAATTAAATTTAAATCGCTGCCTCCGCTAGGGATCGAACCCGGGGCCTCTGGCTTACTAGCTATAGTCTTACGCTCAACCGATCGAGCTAAAGAGAAGATCTCTCTAGCCGAGCGGTATATTGTGGCTAGTATTTACCAGGGTTACAATATTACTATTATTATAGTTTATAGTTTGATATATACATGTACATGTTTAAACTTTGGAGATAATAAATACAATATTGTCATTAGATACATGAAGTTGAGGATCAGCGATGTAAGCCGATTAAATTTCTAGCATTTAAACAGCAGGGCTTGGTGATAATACTATACTTTGCGTCTCCTTGTTATGATCTAAAACCAACCTCTATCATGTTTTTCTGTTGTTTTTGCAGTAATATGGTGAGTGTTGAACCATCATCTCGAGTGGGTGTGGCACTTGACCTCATCCTCAAGACCCTCATTTCATCACAGGATTTTAATGAACTCCAAACTAAAAATTGGGATGCTATAGCAAGGCTTATACCTGGGATGTCACCTGGACAGGTAATTGTTTGGCTTAAAACTTATATGTAATAACTAATTATAAGTTTTCCACATACAGAGGGGCCGCGGTGGCCGAGTGGTTAAGGTGTTTGAAACCTACGTGGGGCAGTTGCCAGGTACTGACTGTAGGCCGGTGGTTTTTCTCCGGGTACTCCGGCTTTCCTCCACCTCCAAAACCTGGCACCTCCTTAAATGACCCTGGCTGTTAATAGGACGTTAAACAAAAACAAACCAAACAAACCAAAAAACCCACATACAATGGAAACCCTACCTCTTGGATCTAGGTAATGAATACTAAGTATAGATAGGCAACATGATTTATAACATAGAGACATTTACATACATTTAATCATCTGAATTATTCTACAGTATAAAAAAGTATAAAGAACATGTAAACATATTTATTATGACCTATAGCCATTGACCATTGTCTGTCATGCACCGTCCCCTTCGATTCGCGTCTATAAACTTGTCACATTTCAAACCTATTCTTAGGTTCCACCATTAGGATTCAGCTCAGACTTACCTGCAATGATAATAAGATATCTGATAGTCCTGACAAAGTGTTGTTATTTTTCGGGTTGGTCAGAATCCAAGATGGCAGCCATCATAAAAAACACATTTTAAACTTCTTCTCCAGTTCCATTGGTGCCATAGAGCTGAAGATTAGTAGGAATGTTAAGGAAGGGGAGCCAAGAAAGTGCTGTTTTTGGCTTAGTGAAAACTTTGACACGGAAGCCATGACAGCAACTTTGTAATCGTTTACCTAAACATGTATTGTAAACTTCTTCTCCAGTGCCACTTTTGGATGTTCGACTCAAACTTGCCTATGATGATCTTGAGATGGTCCTGACCAATTGTTGTTATTTTCTTGGTTGGTCAGAAATCCAAGTTGGCCACTATGGCCAACAGTACCACTATATATATATACTTGCTACATGAGTATGCATACTAAAATAGTGAAGGGGTCTTTGGAGTCAGAAGACCATTAAGGCCAATTGGGCCTCTTGTTAACTATGTACATGTACTTAAAATGTACATTGTATATGAAAGTTGTTTTCAATTTTGTTTTATGATAATTAACAATTTAAGCATCGTTCATATTTAACACAAAGATAAAGCCTTAGGGAGAGTATGTAGTGAAAAGTGTAACAAAGAATATTGTTTGCTTGGCCTTTTTTTTTAAAACATTTTTTATTTAGATTTGTCTAGATCAGACTGATCAGTATACATAGACAAGTTTCTTTTTTTCTGATGCATAATTCAACATAATTATTCTTTTCATCTTGATTCATAAAGATTGAATTACTGCTACAAAAATAGATATTTGAGAGCTGCATCTGTGTGAAGTTACGGTCAAAAGTTAAGGACTATTGATTGTATTATTGATTATAATTAACTCATTATCTAATTAAGTTAATAATTAATTGTTAAAATATGCCAGTTCACTACTGGCAACAAAACATATAAATGTTGATTAACCATGTGGATATCATGTGTCACACAGGTTGCCAGACGTTATGAAGAATTACTTTTGTCCGGTGATGTCTATGCATTCAACCAGTTTGAGAAAAGTTATGCTGTCCCAGGAAGTTCATCGCAGATGAGTTTTAGCGAGTCGGACACGGCCAATAAAACTGGCAGCTGCCCTGGCTCTGCTCGAAACAAAGGTGAACTAAGTTTAATTCTAAATGACTTTTATTGTCAGTGATCAATACATGTACATGACTAATTTGGGCCAATTTCCATTGGAGATTAAGATATATTTCTCGAATCGAAATGAAATCCAGGAACTTGAAAAATAAAAGAAATAAAAAGACAACTCACATTAGATTTCCTGTAATCATACATGATATTTTGTTATGAAATTTAATACAATGATGCATGTTGTCAGCCTTGAATATTACAGAAACAATTCTGTCATAAAAAAGTTATAAAAAAATTCTTCAATCTGATTAAGATCATGTGTTCATGGCTCCATTGACTTCGTACTACACAGGCATAGTACGAAGTCAATGGAGCCATGAACAGATGATTTTATATATATACATGTAAATCAGATTGAAAATTCTTCTGCTCACTTTTTTTGAAAACCAGTGGAAAAATGCTGAAAATAGCTATTTGACTAAACAACTTATCTGTCATTTAGATAAGTCAGAATCAATAAAAAATTGACGACATTATTAAAACTGAATTCAAACATTATTTTTTTTAATTTCACAGGAGACAAAGATTTCAAGGACTTAGTCGAATCAAAAAGTAAAAATGGAGGCCGCAACAGTTCTGACCAGGGGTAAATAGATAGTTAATGTTACCTTGACTTAAAAAAAATTTACTAAATGTCAATATGAATGTGTGACTTTGACCTTGAAAATATTTTAATATTTATTTTGAATTAATTTATTATGATAATACAGATTTATTTATATGTCAATAAGCCCATGTCTGGTAATAAGTCAAACTGTACATGTCTTATGTTGCATATAAGTAAAAATCTTACAAATGTTATCAGAGGATCTAATACATCCTCTACTCAAGTCAAAGTTTATTGGTTGGCCGCCTCACTTGCAGGGCTTATTGCCTCTACTTAAGTCAGAGTTTTTTGGTTGGCCGCCTCACTTGCAGGGCTTATTGCCTATAGTTAAGTCAAAGGGTATGGGTTGGCCCCTCACTTCACAGCTTATTGCCTCTACTTAAGTCAGAGTTTAAGGGTTAGCCCTCAGACTTGCAAGGCTTATTGCCTTTACTGAAGTAAAAGTTTATGGGTTGGTCTCCTCACTTCATAGGCTTATTGCTGGACAAATATATAGTTTTGCTAAATGGTATTTATGAAATATAAATCTTGTTTTGTGTTCTACTGTCACAGTAATTATTACATTTTTGTAGGCCTCTGATGACTATCCATGTGTGTGATGAGGCCAAAAGCTGTAAGTAACATGTATATATAGTATCTAAAGTCATTGAATAAATTGATATCTTTCTGTGAATTAAAATACATTTTATTATTTATATATTTTGTTCAGTGTATGTATTTGTATAGGTGTGGATTTGATACAGAAACAATGATGTTTTGTTTCCTGAATCAAAATGAGAAACACTTTTAAATCATAAATCAATATTTTAGACACAATTTAATAAAATTTACAATATCGTTTTGAAAAAAAAGTTCACCAAGGCTACAAAAAAAGTTATTCAAGTACTGCCATTTTTTTTTGTGTGCATTGTATGTGTTAAGATTTGTTGAATATTAGCGGTAGACCGATGATCAAAATAATCGAAAAATTATTTTTAAAAAACCAACAAAACAAACAAACTGATCATCGATGATGATTTTGAAAACATAATTAATCGTAAATTTTTTGAAGTGTTCATAAATCTTCTGCTTCACATATTTTTGTAATGTTACTAAACAGAGAAGGAAGTGATTTTATATTTTACCAATATATTCATTGATCGTTAAGAAGCAATAAAGGAGTTTTAAAAATATTAACAACCTTCAAATGCTTTGTTTGTGTTGAGTATTAAAAATGTTGGTAACAAAAGGTAAGACATGATATTAATGTACTTCAGATATACATGAATATTCTAGGAAAGGGCAATTCTGTGCTAAATTTAGAAAACCGTTTATAATCGACAATCAATTTATTTCTGTTTTAAATTATCAATTCTGAAAATGAAACCAATTCCAATCGCAATTGAATATTATGTCATGCATTTCTGTTTTCAGTGAAGCAGGATTTCCACTGTGCCAGGGACTTACTTGTACAAGAGATGAAGTATTTTGCTGAATACTTATCTACTGATGCCCAGAGATGGGAGGAGGTCGACATATCGGTTCATTGTGACGTCCAGATCTTTGATTGGCTGATGAAATATGTGAAACGGGGCTCAAAAGATGTCCCAGAAAAGCCAAAATTGGGTTGGTATTAGATGCTTTTTTAAACCAACATTTTAGTTGCTTGTCATATTTCTCTCTTTTTTGCGCCCTTTACTTCAGAGTCTCTTGTACTAAAAAAAAGTGTCTGATTTGAATGTTCAAGTAGAGTACATTAGGTCCCTGAAAGAGTATACCACAAGGTTCCATTCTTGGTCCTGTCAGATTCAATATTTTCATAAATGATATCGTCTTCATTTACCAAAAGTTTTGAAATTGTCAACGTATGCTGATGGTGATGTGTAGTTATGTACATTCATGGTGATATATATAGTTTTATACTAGAAAGGGGAAGTCTTTCAAAATCTTTTTATTGATCATGAATCGGGCATCAAGCCTCACTTCAAGCAATATTTATTTGGGTTCAGGAATACAAGACATAACAGGTCAAATGAAAACTTTTTTCACTTTTTTAACTTTCAATGAAGTCTCCTTCCTTTTGATTAATCATTTTTCACTTGGGGATGGGGAGCTCATTTGCGGTGAAATACAGTTCACTAAATAAAAAATCAATATCTGTTAATTCCAGAGGCAAACAATGTGATTTCTATCCTGATTTCATCGGATTTTCTCAAGATGGACGTCCTTGTACAGGAGTGTATAGAGTATTGCCATGGTAACATGTCATCCATTGTATCAACACCATGCAACATGAACTGTATCAACGACAAACTGGTGGGAAGGTCAGTGAAGATATTTTCAAATTATTTGCATTCTTGGGTTGAAATTTCTTATAACTTTAGTATGATTTGAATGTATTTTTGTGCCGTTGCCATGAAATGGTGGGTGGGGGTAGGGGGGCATATAGTGTTACCCATGTCCCGTCCCGTCCCGTCCTGTCTAATCTCAGAAACTGCTGATGTGATGATCCTCAACTGTATTTCGCACTTTCGGTGTTTTAAGTGGCAGCGGGGGCATTTATGTCTTTTCTAGTCTCAAAATTTCTGAGGCGAAAAAAATTAAGAATAAAAAAAGTAATTAAGATTAATGATTATAGTAAATAAAATAACAATTCAGAAATTAATGATGGACAATTTTACTATTGCAGAATATCTGACCTATTTACCCAGAATGAGGCTGATGATATCAAGGATCGAAAGGACAAATTTAAAAGGTACTGACTTTTGACTTCTACGCTTGGGAAATGAATGTAGCATTTCTAACGAAATCAGGTGCAAATTGCTGTATACCTGGTATTTATAAGAAAATAATTTTATATTTTGAACAATTTTTTTTCAAATTTTCAAATGCAAACCGTAAGTATCAGATGAGTGTCCATTGATATCCTCTGAGTAAAAGTTGAAGTTTTGATATCTGGATATGCTTGGTTTTAGAACACGTATTGCCAGTCATCACAAGAACCAGTCTTCCCCGAGTGTTGCATATTTAAGTCAGCATAAAGGCTGTCAGAATTTTCTTTAAAAATCTGTAAAAAAAAGTAACAAATTTGACATGGTAGTCTTTCTGGAACAAATTAGTTATTACCTTTAGTCTATCAATTTTGGGTCATTATTTCCAACTTAGAAATTACAGAAACAACTATTTTTACCTGAAATTCCACAGGAAATTTGCTAATTTTAGCAAATATTTATACTAAAGCAGTTAATTTATCTGTCGCAAGACATAAAATAGTGAAACATTTATCACTATATTCATGCATAAATCTCTCAAAAATATGAAAAAGAATTTATCAGAAAAATTAATTCATGGTCATTGTGTAAAATGTTTAACTGTTTTCTTAAAAAGCTACATACTTTGTAGATGTAGACACGTTTTTGTAACAGTTTTGCTCAGTTTAAAAAAAAACAACTAGTTCTTTGGAGAACAACTAATAATTTGGTCTTTTGGTTGAAAACCAAGTTCCAAGTCACATTTAATCTAATTAACATTTTTAACATTATTTCACTAGTAAATTGTTTGCCAAGAAACTAGAGAAGTTGTTTGATGCAGATTCCAAGAGTCCTGATTCCCCTGAGGATGCTACAAACATGTTTCGGTAAGACATTTTCAGTCCTCTTCCGGTGAAACCGGGGGTGCTATAGGTTTCCTTTCTGTTTGTCTGTCTGTCCGTCTGTCCGACCACTGTTTTCTGCACTTTTCTCAGCCATACTTCAAGGAATGTTAATGAAAGTTGGTATGTAACTTCAGTATGATTAGCTACATATCAAGTTTGAGTTTCAGGGCTTTAAGATTAAGGTCATTGTTACTATTTTTAGTGGGAGCCAGCAATACTCGGTACACTTGTTATGTGTGAGGTCAGATTAAAAAAAAGTAAAAATTCTGCATCAAGAATTTGCATAAAAGTATATATTGTGTTTTATGAAATGGCCAGAGGCTTAAATATAATCAATCTAATTAAAATCTAGATGGTCATTCTCTCTACGTTACATGAACATCTAACAACATCCCATAAGGGGTCACGTCAGGGTGGCCTTTGAGATATGTGTATTTCACTTTCAGGACGAATTGTCTATATGTTGATGAAATTAAAGCAAACCATTTTGTTATAGCATGCATCTGAAGCAAACCATTTCGGCATAGCATGTACATTGTATATAGCTATATGCTATGTAAGACGAAATGACTTGAAACAAATTGACAGATTATGCAATCTATAAACTCTGGTCATGCTAATTCGGACATATAAGATTCACTTCCAAGATTCTGGAAGTTGTCATTTGATTGGCTAATCCAAAAGGTCACTCTGACGGGACCCCTTATGGGATGTTATTAGATGTTCATGTAACGCAGTGATAATGACCATCTAGATTTTAATTAGATTGAAATATATGATGATCGTTTGAAAATTCTGAATGTTTGCTCAGATGTTTTTTTTAAGTATTGCATCCTTGATATGCATTGCTATTTTATTTAATGGTGAACTTTTGATTCAGTGATTTTAATTTTTAACTTTAAGCATAAATTATCGCAGCCCAAAATATTAATCTACACATGGGAATTATAATTAATTTACATTGTACTTACCATTCCACAAAGTGAGAACAGGGCATATATATAATTCAAAAGCATGTTCTTTGTTTAGCTCACTTAAAAAATATATATATGTACATGTATAAGTTTTGTGCAACTTGGATTTAATGCAATTTCTATTCAATTCTTATATTGACATTGCCAACATAGGCGTACAGTCATATATATACACAAAACTTGTAAAAGCATACAGTGTAAACATATGAGCTACAAACATACATGTAGAAACTAGTATCACATTAATATATAGCAATTAATACTAATACATACAGTTCTAATATCTTATATATAATGATCTAAGGGAGACAACTGCATCATGCATTTAACATACTAGTTATTTTGTCTATAGTTGAAACACTCCTTCAAGTACGCAATTGCAGATTAATTGTCTCAATTGTCCTAGGTCACCTGCATGATCTTTAACATTGACATACAGTATTAGATATATTTTTCACTAGAAATGAACTTTTAGCTGTACCAGCCACGGCCAACAAATGATAAAATTTATCATTCTTTGATTACAGGTGTTCAGTATGTAAAAGAATTCTCACCGCCAACTTGGAGAAAAAAGTCAAGTGTATGCCATGTCGGTGAGTAGGGGAGGCAACCATTGATAAAATTATATGTTGGGCTTTTTAAAATATCAGTCCGAACTGTTGGACTGGTTAAACATAGTGAGTTGTCTCTGAACTAAACATAAACTAATGGTCTTATATTGTTTTATAGGAAGACACGATAAAGAAAATCAAGGCCTCTATTACCGTATTTATCCTCAAATAATTTAAATTCCCTCCCCTTGTGTACTGTATTTACTCTCAAAAAGCTCCACCCCTCTCAGATAAGCCCCCTCGTTTAGTGTAAAAGTTAAGTACTGTATTGATCCTCAAATAAGCCCCCTCTTGAGCCCCCTTCCCAGTTTAAAAGTTTAGTACCATATGTATCCTTAAATAAGCCCCCTCCCTAGTGTAAAAGTTTAGGACCGTATTTATCCTCAAATAAGCTCCCTCCCCAGTGTAAATGTTAAGTATCGTATTTATCCTGAAATAAGCCCCTCCCCAGTCTAAAAGTTTAGTACCGTATTTATCCTCAAATAAGCCCCTCCCTCAGAGTTAATGTTTAATATTAAAGTTTTGGAGGTCTTATTTGTGAACTACTTTTTAGCTTTACTATATCAAGTTTGATGTTTACACGAAAATGAAATATGGACTTATTGATAGACAGGGTCTTATTGATAGACAGGGGCTTATTTGCAGAAAACTATTTGTTGGTTTTGTAATAGTAGTGTTGTTTATTGATGGAAAACACCATAAAAATTTTAAAAAATTCATTCTCTCTTTTATGACCAATTCAATTTTGTAAGATTACAACATCAGATGTGTCACAATGTTGCTGGATGATATTTTAAAATAATTTGGTAAAAAGAGTGAAAGAAGAAGTAGAAAAGTGAAAAAAAAAATTATTACAGGATGACAGTGGACAAGAGAGGTCGTTTATCACATTGCCATGTTAAAGACAAGTCCTTCGACATTAACGAATACCTGCTGGAGTTGAAAGCGCAGCTCAAATCCTGGCGTGAAGTGTATTGGCGTATCTGGGGCCTTATCAATTACCTCAGCTGTACGCGCTGTGGCGAACTGTTCCCTTGCGCTGAGTTCGGTCACTGTAAATACCACCCGGAGCCCCCTCGCTATGACAACGAGAATGGACTTGGGTCTTGTATTGGAACATATCCCTGTTGCCACCAGAAAAATCTCCGGTTTGACCCCACACAACAGAACAAGGTTAGTGAAAAGGTCATAAGGTCAGAGTGGATAAGGTCAGTTAAGAGGTAATAAGGTTAGGGGGTTAATGATACTGAAGAGGCCATAGAGTAAGTGAATAAAATTATTTATAATAAGAGGTCCTAAGGTCAGAGTGGATTAGTTCAGTTAAGAGGTCATAGAGACAGGGGTAAAAGATACTGAAGAGGTCATAGAGTAAGTGAGTAAAATTAGTTAAGAGGTCATAAAGTCAGAGGTCATAAGATCAGTTAAGAGGTCATAGGGTCAGGGGATGAATATACTTAAGAGGTCATAGGGTCAAATGATCAGAATATGAATATAATCTAGAGGTCAGAAAGGATAAGAACAAGGAAGAGGTCAGAAGGTCAAAGGAGAAAAGGTCACTGAAGAGATGATGCAGTTTGATGAAGAATTTTATTACAAATATTATTTTTTAATTAGATTGATTTGCTGAAAAGGTATTATTCAATTTCAACATGATTATTTCATGTACCTACTAGTAATTGATAAAAATTTTGCACTAATTGATATAGTTACCCATCTGGAATAGCAAGACAATTATAGCAACACTCACTTTTCTATTTTCAAAGATTAAAACATTTGAGAATTTTTTACTTGTCAATGGATTTGTATCATTATTATTATCATACAATCGTGTTTCTGAGTTCATTGTTTAACTGTTAAGTTGACATATTCATTGTTTTCTCATTGTTTAGGGTTGTCGTGTGAGAGATCACATCGTAAGTCTGCCAGAGATTATTCAAGGTGGTGACAACGACAAGGCCTCTCCAAACCGTGTATACGATGATCTACTCGCTCACAGGGATGTGGTGTGTGTACCATTCCAACGCCTCTCTGACGCCAGGTACTGATCCCTAACCCCACACCCTACCTTGACCCAATCATATAGCCTGCCCTTATTTTCTCTCACCAGTTCTGATCCCTAACCCCACACCCTACCTTGACCCCATCATATAGCATGCCCTTATTTTCTCTCACCAGTTCTGATCCCCGAACCCATGCCCTACCTCAAACCCCATCCTCTGGCTCAAACCTGTATTCCCTGACACCAACCCTAACCTTTGACCCCCACCCTTTCCCCTGACCCCTACTCCATCCCCTGACTCACACCCTATCCCCTTACCCACACCCCTATCCCTTGACTCCTTGACCCCCATCCTTATCCTGTGACCCCCAACCCCTATCCCCTGACCCCACCTTTTTCCCTGACCCCACCTCTTTCCCTGACCCCAACCCCTATCCCCTGACCCCAACCCATATCCCCTGACCCCACTTCTTTCCCTGACCCCACCTCTTGCCCTGACCCCAACCCCTATCCCCTGACCCCACCTCTCTCCCTGACCCCAACCCCTATCCCCTGACCTCACCTCTTCCCCTTACCCCACCTCTCTCCCTGACCCCAACCCCTATCCCCTGACCCCACCTCTCTCCCTGACCCCAACCCCTATCCCCTGACCCCACCTCTTTCCCTGACCCCAACTCCTATCTCCTGACCCCACCTCTTTCCCTGACCCCAACCCCTATTCCCTGACCCCCACCTCTCTCCCTGACCCCAACCTCTAACCCCTGACCCCACCTCTCTCCCTGACCCCTACCCCTATCCCCTTAACCCCACCTCTTTCCCTGACCCCAACTCCTATCTCCTGACCCCACCTCTCTCCCTGACCCCAACCCCTATCCCCTGGCCCCCACCTCTTTCCCTGACCCCAACTCCTATCTCCTGACCCCACCTCTTTCCCTGACCCCAACCCCTATTCCCTGACCCCCACCTCTCTCCCTGACCCCAACACCTACCCCCTGACCCACACTTCATCACCCCTATCCCCTGACCCCAACCCCTATCCCCTGACCCCCACCTCTCTCCCTGACCCCAACCCCTATCCCCTGACCCACACTTCATCACCCCTATTCCCTGACCCACACTCCATCACCCCTATCCCCTGACCCACACTCCATCACCCCTATTCCCTGACCCACACTCTATCACCCCTATCCCCTGACCCCCACCTCTCTCCCTGACCCCAACCCCTATCCCCTGACCCACACTCCATCACCCCTATTCCCTGACCCACACTCTATCACCCCTATCCCCTGACCCACACTCTATCACCCCTATTCCCTGACCCACACTCCATCACCCCTATTCCCTGACCCACACTCCATCACCCCTACCCCCTGACCCACACTCCATCACCCCTATTCCCTGACCCACACTTCATCACCCCTATCCCACACTCCATCACCCCTATCCCCTGACCCACACTCCATCACCCCTATTCCCTGACCCACACTCCATCACCCCTATTCCCTGACCCCCTATGACATTCACACCCCTCTCAATGCTATGATTCCGTGATCCTTTTTACTCTCTTTTTGATTTTAACTTTTCTATATATCTCCCTCTATCATGTAACTGTAAATCAACCATAGTGTCACCACACATAGGACATTCATTATATACCATTGTAAATGGAGATAAATTTAATGAACGAAGTTTGGCTATAAAGAATGAAAACCAAATACACTGTAGCAATCTGCAAACCCAAACATCAAATATTCTGAAATTCAATTCCATTGAAGTTTTCCTGTTGATGAAATCATATAATTATGCAAACATCTGCATTTTTTCACAAAATTGTGTCCCCCAATTCATGAGAAGTTTGTATATGTGGCTTCCTGCTACAATGTAACATCCCTACTCCATATACATTGTATGTAAGACAGGTATGCTTACACATGTAGGAGGTGTTTGTATAATGTCTTTACAATCTACAAAAATGTAACCAGTATAATTAATTGTGAATATATACCAGGTTTTCAAGATCACCATTCAGGTTTGTGATTTAATCTTATAACATGAACTCACAATTTTCAGATTTTTTTTTTTGAAAATTATTATAATTTTTTTTCAATTTGTACTATCTACTTGAAATATTCTTTTTCAATTTTTAATTATATCTCTGAGTCTCAAACATTTCCGTTGCATAAACTGCAGCAGTTGTCTTGAAATGGCTTTTACCCTCTCCGTTATTCTGAACTGCTCACAGTTTTAAAACCATGTTCTGTAGAAAACTAAATGTCTACTTAAATCTCTATTTTTTTTTATTTGAAGATTAATGAGTTCAAGATGCATCTTTATTTCATATTGCGTCATATGTATTGGATTTAGTAAAATAGCATATTTGGCCAGTAATCAGTCGACAAAGATATTGGATGTAGTGAAATATCATTTTAGGTCAGTCAATGTTATTGGAACAATACCAAAATTGATATGAATCATTTAGGTCATCAGACTGTGAATTTATTTAAGGATTAACATCAATTATTTTTTCTGTTATACAGCCATAACAGAAAAAACTGGAGTGTACTCTAAATAAACCGCGAAGCGGTTTATGAAGAGAGTACACTCCAGTTTTTTATGTTATGACTGTATAACAGAAAAAATAATTAATGTTAATTCTTATAATTTAATTTCGTCTTATACACACCAAGATATTTCACTCTCTTTGGCGAACTCTTTTCGGTGATAAATTATTACGCAACGTCATCAGCCAATCAAAAATGACGTTACATTTCGCAACGTCAAAAATTTTGTTATGGAGGTATAACAAAATTATTTCAGCCAATGAAAATGCGTGTTTCATACAAAATTAAAATTATTTAATAAATATTCCAACAGCTATAATTTTATTTTTCCTTTTTTCCTTTCAAAAGTTTTTTTTTTCTCTTTAACATATCCAATGCCCTTTTATCTAATTTGATACCTGTAATAACATCTCTAAAAAGTTGAATTCTAACTCCTGTTAATTAGTTCATTCTTACAGTCTTGCTGATTATTTATGTCTCTAATGTAAAGAATTAATGTAATCTGGAAGACAAGATAAAGTAAGCAGATTGGCATATATAAATGACAGCACATCCAGTTACTTTGTCAATTTCTAAGAATAGTTTCTTAGACCTACATGATCTGAAGAACAAGATTATAAAAAAAATGTCTTGGCTGACACAGACAAAATGACAT
This sequence comes from Pecten maximus, assembly GCF_902652985.1. NCBI lineage: Eukaryota > Metazoa > Mollusca > Bivalvia > Pectinida > Pectinidae > Pecten > Pecten maximus. Next base: position 7,252,170 of record NC_047022.1, on the reverse strand, counting down.
TTCGTTTAAGGTCATGATTTGTTTTTGCTTTTTTCCATAAATGTCTTGATTTTCAATAATAATTATTACTGCCTAGCTGAAATCAGATTTTAAATTCAGTGCTTCAGGAGTAGTAATCAAAAGATAGTTAACCATGAATTACATTTTATCATATCAATTTCTACATTAATTTTTAAGATGATGAACTGAATATTTTTGTTTTCCTTCACAGCGAGCTAGAGCTAAACATGTACGACAATGAGGAATTCGTGAGTAGCACTCGTAAAGAAGGCACAGCCATCCATCCTTCTCTGATGTCAGCAGCTGATGATGACAAAAAATCTGAGGTAAACTTAAGGCTGTATGCTACCTAACTTTGATGCACATCATTCCAAGGTTTATATTATGTTGGAAGTTAGTTTTCTTCCAAAATTAAGCCAGACCATTTTTCATGTGGCTTATTTCTAATTTCTAAAGATAAAACATTTGAAATTTATAATTCAAGGCTACCATGCAGGTATATGCTATATAGGAATACTTTCGTATGAATCTTCTTTTCCAAAAGAGTTCCAAAAACTGGTAAACCGGCAAGAAGATTCATGGAATTCAGTGATTTTAATAGCACATTTAAAACATAAAAAGATGAATATTTTATCAGACTTTTTCCACATACATAATCTAAAACAATAAGGGCTTTAAATTTTCCAACTGTTTAAGATAACTTTCAAATGGTCATTGATTAAGTTACAAGGTAGTAATTAACATTCTTTTCAGACCGTTAGGCCCCAGCCTCGCCTCCAGGCCCTGACGATGGAGAGGGAATTGTCATTTGAGTATGACGATATTGGTATGGGAGAAAGTGACGACGAACTTGGAGATGACGAACAACCAAAAGGAACAGGTAACATACATTGGATTCTTACCTGTTTGTTTTTTTCTTGTGGTAGGTGCAGATTGGACAGTTGGCCCCAGGGCTAAATTGTACAAATTTTGTTGGGACTTCAAACCACGCCCTAAATTTACATTTATTTATATTTTTCAATAGTCCTTGACAATTGTTAATTTTCTACAACAGGGTAACCACAAAATTAATAGCAAATTAAGGAGACGCCTTCAGTTAATCTTAATTTTACTTTTACAGAAAAAGGTAAATGATTGTAAAGATTTGCTCACAATTCTTGCCTGAAGTAACCTACCATTGGAATCAAGAACATTTATAACCTGATATGTTTTACAAACCTCACATTAATATTAACTTTATCTGAAGTTAGAAAATTTCTGTAAAATGCAAGTGCTTTCCTATTAATGGCATATTATCGATCAGTCTTTCACAGTTCAATCTTTAACACTAGCCCTCCACCTCTGGGTTGCGAGTTCGGAACCTACGTGGGGCAGCTGCCAGGTACTGACCGTAGGCCAGTGGTTTTTTCTCCAGGTACTCCAGCTTTCCTCCACCTCCAAAACCTGGCACATCCTTAAGTGACCCTGGCTGTTAACAGGACGTTAAACAAAAACAAACCAAATCATATAATCAGAAAATTTTACACTTTACATTTTTTACCTGGACTCTGCAATGCGATAAAATATCAAAAGTAGTTGTTACCCTTTAAGTCATTGTTACAAACTCATTGGGCAGATATTTCTTACACAGCTCGTCGGTCAAGAGGAACAAGACGGTCAAGAGTGACCATTGATCCCCAAGCCATCCTGCTGGACGCTCCAGATTTCGAGTAAGCATCCTCAGACATCATTGTATGTCTGTATGTCAGAACTAAAGTTCCACTATAAGGAACCCTTGTGAGGTTTTGTTAAAGACTATTAAAATGCTTAATACCAGTCACTGATGCATCAATGTATTGGATAGCAGAGTAGTGCATCGATGTATCATCTATCCTTGATTTGTAACATGATACTTGAAAGTTTGTAGTTATCTCCCTTGACCAATGTTAGCTTACGTTTCGTAGTAAAAAACAAAGACTGTTCTATCAACTTATAAAGCTGCCTGTTTGAGTTCTTTCAATTCCAAATTATTTAAATTCAAGAACACTCTGCAGGAAACGGAAAAAACATGTTTTTTGTAAGAATTGTAGACAAAGACTCAAATATTCTAGAAATACCACAAACAAAACATGACCAGTGTACGATGGAATACCAGATATCTGATATCAGCTTCTTATATATTGTGATATGTATTGTACTGTGACCCTGGTATTATGATACGAATCATATCGCTACCCACCTTTCGATACACTTAATACATTAATGCATAGGTTTTTGATCGCCTAAAAGACAACTTGACTCATGACAATTAAACCCAAACAAAATAGGTAATCTTTACTGTAAATGTTTTTACTTTGACATACTCAGGTTTTAGCTCATTCCCCAATTCTTATAGATTAAAACATTTACGAATTGGCAAGCCAAAATATTTCTTTAGAAACAGCACATAACTTAGAGCAATGATTCTGGTGTGAAAATTGCTAAAATAAGATTATGTACAGCGAAAATAAGATTACCACTAAAATAAGATTACCACTAAAATAAGATTACCACTAAAATATGTACATTTACAGTATATGACTTAGTCTTGTTTTGGGTAGGGGACACTGAAGAGGCCAAGAGTGTGAAATTGATCTGCTTCCCCGAAACAGCGAAACGCTTGGGGTGTTATCTTTTTCTTTCTTTCCTTTCTGCCCTTCTATTTGTGCCTCTTTGACATCTGTCCCCAAATGATGCGCACTGTTTTGTGGATGTTGAAAACTTACATAAATTGTGAAAAAAATGTATCTTTATTAGCTCAATTTAAATATTCGTAAAATCATTTGAATATTCAAAATGTTACTTAAATTAGCTACCTGTTTTGATTTGTAGCCAGACCAAGAAGTCAACCTGGGATACTGGTAGATCCATGAGGTACAACCAGGACGCCCAGCGACAGGAAGGTTGGTAGGGGAGTGGCAAACATGTAGTGGGAGTGGCTAGTATGTCATTGAGGGAGGGGCTTAAACATAATAATACTGGTGTACAAGTGTATGATGTCGAGGGACTTAAACATAATGTGGGAGGGGCTTACTGGTATACGAGTATATATGGGAGTGGCTTTGTCATATACAAGTGTATATGTGGGAGGGGCTTACTTGTATATGAGTGAATGATGTGGGAGGGGCTTACTTGTATACAAATGTATGATGTGAGAGTGGCTTACTGATATACAAGTGTATATGTGGGAGGGGCTTACTGGTATACAAGTGTATATGTGGGAGGGGCATAAATATGATATGGGAGGGGCTTGTTATAATAGATTTGGGTGGAGCTGGCACATTGAGGACAAGAGAGTAAGATAATGAGGGTTGGCATTATCTTACACTTACAGAATATACAAATTACATTTATACACACCTCATTGCTGTAGTTTATTTGTAATTTTCATAATTATAGTAAAATATCTTTATACTTTTTTTTTGGACTGTTTTTAGACCACAGAAGAATGAAAGACATCCGATTGTATCTGACAAAGTTACGATTAAACCCAGACAAGATTGATAAACCAAAAAAGGAAGTAAGTTTCACATAAAGATATCATAATTTGCTTGTATATCAGTTTTGATGAACTCATATAAATTTAAGCTTCTTCTCCAGAGTGAGTGAACAAGTTTCAGCCAAAAAATGTCATAGTGATGGTATTAATATGTTAAAAAGTCCCGGAATCTTCATGTGTAACATGAACTCGTCCATCAAATTTAAATTAGTATCTTAGTATCAAAATCATATGATCTATATCATTATTACCTTGAGTGATGTATATTGACATTGAATGACCTTGTGTTATCCTTTTATCACTTTCTTTTGAGTTACCTCCCTTTGATATTCTAGAACTCTGTATAAGTTACTTAGTGATCTTGTGTTGCTTTGACCTTGAACTGCATCTATTGCCCATGTATAACCTTTATCTCTTTGAGTTGTTACATGAACTTAAATTACCATATGACCTTGTTCTACTATCTAGTCTTGAATTACCATATATCTTTGTGTTACTGTTTGAACTTTGACCATGAGTTGTCCTTCAACTTTGAATTTACTTTTGACCTTGAGTTAATAACCCTTTGTTTTAAAATTACTTCTTGACCTTGAATTACATTTTGACCTTGAGTTGAATTACCCTTTGACCTTGAGATATCCTTTGACTTGAGATACCCTTTAACCATGATTTACCTTTTCAGCTTGAGTTAATTTACTCTTTGACCTTGATATATTGTTTGAATTGAGTTACCTTTGATCTCAAGATATCCTTGAATTGAGTTACCTTTAACCTTGAGATGTCCTTTGAATTGAGTCACCTTTGACCTTGAAATACTATTTGACCATGAGTTACCCTTTGACCTTGAGTTACCTTTGACCTTGAAATACCCTTTGACCTTCATTACAGTATAACCTTTGACCTTGTATTACAGTATGCTGGAGGTATATACAGTAAGATTGAGGCCCAGTGGAGATCTAATAATGTTCAACTTCAGAGCAAACAACCACCAAACAACCAGTTCAGGTATGTTACACACTGGTCATGTCATAATACAATGGGAATATTAGATTGGAAGGTCTTTTGTGTTCACGACAGAAATTTGTCTTAAGTTTAAGTCAAACTATGTCAATTTTGGAAAAGTACGGTTGGTGGGATATCTGTTCTTTGGATAAAACGTCATTATATTGTTATAATTAATAGTTCACAATGACCTTCAATAATTGTTCATTAATTACTTCCCTTTATCAGCTGATTTTTTGAACAAAGTATCTAAGATATACATGAGTTAACACATGTTTGTAATTGTGGGGCTTTTTCTCGCTGGTTTAGGATTTTTCTGTTAGCCAGATTTGAATATATGCTTTGAGAGGAAAATTTGAAATCACTTACCCTAAGTTTTTTTTTTTAAATTGTGAAATTGTTTCTCTTGGTTGCAATTTTTTGTACAATTTTTAATTCCATTTCATTAACGCTTCTTCTACAACCACAGGATACGAAGTTTTGTCGGAGGAACACGTCGAGAAAAATCGTTCATATAGTATGTTTATTTAGTTGTAAACTGGTACCTGGAGATCTTTTTTTTTGTAATTTTTCACCGTTTATATTTGCATGTTGATAGAAACATGATGTCTATTCACCCTGTACCTACTGTGGAATGGAACATAAAACACAAAATTATCTGTCTGTCTGTCCATCAACTACCTGGTATTGTCTGTCCTGGGAATGTACATCACTAGATCTATATATATGTACCTGGTATATTATCTATATTTTGTTTCTCCCTCATTTACCAATAGTGATTCCTTCCTTCTTCCTTCCTTCCTCAGCTCTGTCTTTTCCCTGTCCAGGAATAATATCACCACATTTAACCCCTTCCAATTATATTTTCTTCACTTCTCTTATCCTTCTTTCATTTAATATTCCTCATTCTATCCTTCTAATTTCCTCCTTTTATTTATCTTCCACTTTTCTGCTCTTTCATTCTTCCCTTTGTACTGCTCTTTTTCCTTTTCCTCTGCCCTGTATTATTTCTCAATCAACCCATTTCGATTCACTCTCTGCTCATTATCAATCCCCTCCCCTTTAGCTTCCTTCTTTCATTTCTTTCTCCATATTTTTTCATTTGTATCTTTATTTTTCTCCTTAATGCACTTTATTACATTATATTTTCTTCCTGCTGTACCTTCCATTTTCTCTTCTCCATCTCTCTACTCAGTGATTCCTCCCTACTCTCTTCGTTCCTTCCCTCACATCCTTCCTCCATCTGTTATTCTCCATCTCTTCTCAATGATTTATCGCTACTCCCTTCTTTACTTTCCTTACATCCTCCAAATATCTGTTATTTTCTATTTCTCTACTGTGATTCATCCCTACTCTCTTCTTTCCTTCCTTCACATCCTCCCATCATCTTTTATTCATCTCTTTACTTAATGATTCCTTCCTACTCTTTTCTTTTCTTTCATCACATCCTCCCACCATCCATTATTCCTCCCTACTTTCTTCTTTCCTTCCCTCACATCCTCCTACCATCCTTTATTCTCCATCTCTCTACTTAATATTTCTCCCTACTCTCTTCTTTCCTTCCCTTACATCCTCCTATCATCTGTTATTCTCCATCTCTCTACTCAATGATTCCTCCCTACTCTCTTCTCTCCTTCCCTCACATCCTCCCACCATCTGTTATTCTCCATTTCTGTACTCAATGATTCCTCCCTACTCTCTTCTCTCCTTCCCTCACATCCTCCCACCATCTGTTATTCTCCATTTCTGTACTCAATGATTCCTCCCTACTCTCTTCTTTCCTTCCCTCACATCCTCCCACCATCTGTTATTCTCCATGTCTACTGAGTGACTTCTTTTTTCCTTTCTCTCTTTCCTTTACATCCTCCTGTCCTTTTTATCTTCCATCATTCTACTTGTGCTTTTCTCTGTGATCTCTTACCTTCTTGTCTTTTCAACCACCCACCTCCATCTTCTTCCCTTTTGAAACATCCTTTACAAACTTAATGGGATGCATACACATAAAATATACAAAATCTTACTTCTGTGGTGAAGTTTCAATCCTCAATTTATCCCTATATCTAATGAACATATAGACATTGTACCCTTAATAGCATGGTATTTCTTTTGGGGTCATTATATATATACATATATTTTATTTTTATTTCTTTTTCTTTGTTGTTTAATTTGTCATTATTCTATTTTCTATTGTATATATGGGGTTACTTCATATTAAATGCAGTCTTAATTACTCTAAAAGATTGTTCTTTGCTCAAACTGAAATCATAGTTAGTGAAAGTGACTTTATAGTATTGAAGTAGTTTCTTTGTCTGTACATATATGTAGTTGAAACCAGTAGGTACATGTATGACTAATTTTGTGTTAACCTGGTGTAGTTAGTTACTTTTAAAAAATCTCTCATAACAACTTGGAATCACATTTTAAGAAAAAGATTTCATTTAAAGGATTTGAATCATTAGAACAATGTGATGATGATGAGGCCAAGTCTCAATTTCTTGATGGATTTTTACTTGACTAATTATCATTTGATTTAAAATGTAAGAGAGCACATGATTAATTAAAATTAAATCACTGCCTGCACTAGGGATCGAACCCGAGACCTCTGGCTTACTGGTCTTACGCTCAACTGATCGAGCTAAAGAGAAGATCTCTCTAGCCGAGCGGTATATTGCGGCTAGTATTTACCAGGGTTACATACTCCTCTAGGAAAGAATTCTTCGAGTTTTTCTTGGAGAAACAGGGATACTTGTGGAACAATCCTGAATATATTCCCTACATGGGCGCCAATGTGATTGACTACATTTATACAAGATATCATATCATGGCCTGTTTTGTATAACATCAAATGGCATACAGGTACGCCTCCCATGATGAATTTTAAAAGAACGGCCATGGCAGAAGTCCTTTTTCACAGGAAGTTGAGACTAATCCTGTGATAAAGTATATATGATATAAATGTTTTTCAGTCTTTATAAAAAAGGTTCAAACAGTATGCATAACAATGCGTACGAGTGTCGTTGCAAAATTTCAAAACAGAGTGGTCTCTTTGTCAAGCTCTGAGTGTGCTAGCATAAATAATGTTGACCAGTACATGTTTGCGACAAAATGATAACTATATTTTATCGATCGACGATGAGACATTTCGCCTATCGACATAGAGCGTATATACACACTGTATTGAATAGACTACTTCACAGTTGGTCTTGAAGAGAGTATACACATTGTATCGAAAAGACTACGTAAATGTTGGTCTTGAAATGTTGCATCGACACTGAAGATGTTCGACACTTAAAGATGTTTTTCGGTCCATGGTGATGATATAGTGCACACATAAGTGATTTGGTCAGTAATTTGCACATTAAATTACTATTACTCCAATCTGAAGTGCAATGTCTGATATAATATAAATTCCATCACAGAAATGGAATATCCGAAATGCTTGGAATTTTTTCCATTGAAAGGGGACAAGTTAAAATTCAGATTCACTTTATTTGTGACTTAATTGATTTTGATTATGATTTCTAAATTGTGAATTATTTAATAGTTACAATATTTATTTTTTTTTCAAATATTTTTTATGAAGCATGGATTCAATTAGTGTTTATGATTCAAATATCTTGTTAGTAGTAGATTTTCTGAAGTAGTCTTTTTAAGAAATAGATAGTAGTTCAGTTTACTATTTATGGTACAGTAGCTTAGGGTGTGTTTTGTACCAAAAATATCTACAAATTAAAAAAAAAAAAAAAAAACTTTGTGCAAGTAATTTTACATTTTAAATAGGTCACAGAGACATTGTAGAAAGTGTCAAAACCACAGTTCATACGCCTGAATTATACATGAATTTGTCAGGGGAAGTAAATTGTCAGAAGTGCCAATCAGACAATTTTATCATTATATATCTTTTAAATATTTTACTTAGATGTATATATTTAAAGATAACTGATTGAAATATGAGAAATTTTCATAAAGAATATTATTCTTATAAAGAATATAATATTAATCAAGAAAATATATCATAATATACAAGAAAAATTACAGTTATATATATTGTATTTGGTAAATCAAATTCATGTCGAATATCTTAAGTTCAATTCAGGATTTTATTTATCAATCTGTAGCTGAAATATATTTGTTCAGGCTTCTTAGAGTTGCATTATCTTCCTCTTTACCAATACACTGTTATTATGTCAATTTGTTGGTCACAAACACTGAATTTTTAGATAAAGTTTTCATTATAAACATTCTAAAGAATTCCTTGCTTTCAAAAAAAAAAAGTTCTAGCATAATTTATTCATTTTTGACAATATAGGTATTTCAGTTGTTTTTTTGAAGCACAACCACACTGCTATTAGTTGTCAAGGTCAGTGATGAATTATAAGTTGACCTTGACCTTGAAAGCTTTGCACTCAGTAGCCATAAGGTTGAAAGTTTTACAATGTTGAATGACCAGGAAATGTTTGGAGAACAAAATTTAAGTCAACAGTAATCATGATGACAATTTCTAAGAATTCTCAAATGTCATTTCAGGGCAAAGCCAATGCGATTCAGTCAAGTACGGTCATCTGTATCCTGATGTGGCGCCCTCTGGTGGATAAAACCTGTAGGGTGGAACGCCCTCTGTGGAATTTGTGCGAGAACTTTGATATGAAAATGACGTATTGTCTCAATGGATGGTGGTTCCCCCTATTGTATTTTACCTGATGTACTGCGACATTTCCTTGTGGATTGTGTCTATATAGAGTGGTCTCCCCATGTGGATTGTGTTTGAACTATGGATTGTATTTATGGAGAGTATATACTGCTCTCAGTTAGTAGTATCTAAAGAATTTGCATTGTCTGGTTAAGTTCATGTTATGCAACACTCCCTTGTGGAGAGGGATGCCCCTTGCAGGTGGATTGTATCCATGGACAGTGGCTCCCTCTGGTGGATTGTATCTGTGGAGAGTGATTGGTAACCCCCTGGTGGATTGTATCTGTGGAGTGTGGCGCCCCCTGGTGGATTTTGTTTGTTGAGAGTAGCGCCCCCTGGTGGATTGTATCGGAAGAGTGGTTCTCCATTTGTTTTTTCGAGAGTGGCACTGTCTGGAGGATTGAATCTTTAGGTAGTGTTGCGCCCTGGTAGATTATGTCTTTGGAGAGTGGCGCCCCCTTTTGGATTATGTCCATGGCGAGTAGCGCCCCCTGGTGGATTGTAACTCTGAAGATAGCTCTCCCTGGTGGATTGAATTTTTGGACAGTGGCTCCTCCGGGTGGATTGTATCTAAGGATTGTAATAAGTCCACTCCAGCGGTGGGTTAATATTATGTAAAGTGTGTGCCACTCCCTTTGGTGGATTAAAACAAAGAACAATTTATATATTTATCATTGCAATTACCTGTTGAAAATTTCCAAATGTATTTTCATTTTTCAAACTTTTAAATTTTCATTTTTGAAAAAAAATTATAATTATTTTTAAGAATAATACTTTAATATGCATGTGCCACTTGAGTTTGATTTTATATCAATGATGTTTTCAAACTGATTTTATTCATTATTCATTTTCCCTTCAATGTTATTTATTCACATTCCCTGAATATGTTATCATCTTCAGATATTTTATTTTGGAGAGCATAAAGTCATAAAATTTAATTTAAATTATATATTATTATATAAAGCTTATTTATAACTTTGATTCGGTTTTATATCCCTTTTCATTTTATTTATGTCAATATTTATCTGCTCATAGCGAATGAATAAAAGATTTTATCACAGTAAAACAATTTTTTTTTTGTGTGTTCTGTTATTTAAAAGATGGTACACCAATGATAATGCATACCCTTCTTATCACAAAAACAAATAAAATGGAACCCTTGGTACAGAAAATATATCTAATTTACACAAGCTAATGAAAAAAAAAAACCAACAGTATCCTCAATATGACACCTATAAGACCAAATTTAAAGCTGAATATCATGTCTCGAAGGGCCGGTGAGCTTATGCCATGGCACAGGATTCACAACATTTTCTTTAAATCACTACTAGTCATAAAGTACTGAATAAACTTTAACCAAATTTGGTCAGAAACATCCATGGGAGAAAAGGGAACAGATTTTGCATAGATGGTCACTAAGACAGGGACCAATATGGGAATTAGAAGGAAATCTTCAAATTGCTACTTGCCACAAAGTAGTGAATGAATTTTAACCAAATTTGGTCATAAACATTCTTAAAGGAAGGTGAGCGATACAGTCCCTCTGAGCATCTTGGTTAATAAAGATACATCAGGTCAATATCTCAAAATATTGACCTCCACGTCACCAATTAAGACTAAGGAAAATTTGACCAAATCTAATTATATATACTGTACATGTATAATATACCAACATGCATGTCTACCATGAAACTCGGTTAACTCGAAGACTCAATAACTCAAAGTTTTTTCACGACCCGACAACTTCGAGTTAATGAGGTTTGACTGTATATATAAATATTTCCTCTTATTTTTATCAGACTAATCACAGAATAAAATCACACCAGAGATATATAATTAGAGATTTATTTTCAACAACTGATTTCAACAATACATTCATAACAACAGTGACAATGAGGTATGGATGTGGCGAGTGACCGAAATGGATGACCATCAGGAATAGATGTTGCGAGTGACCAATGCTTTGCTCACCAGACCAGAGAAAGTGGTCTGTATAGTTTTGTAAAGTTTTTGATACTGAGCAGTGAGACCTCCCTGATGGCCGTCCTTCTGACTTTGGGAGGCGGGGCCTGGTTTGCTGTCCGGGTCGATGAGCTCCGAACCTAGCACGTTGCTGGAGGAGGTGAGGTGTGAAATGCAGATACGCCCGACTTGTCCGAGGAGAGTGGTAGCATCCTCGCACAGCGGGGGAAACGCCTGACACACACGTACCAGACATGGCACTGTCTCTACGAGAAATTCAGCACGTTGTTGACCGTCAAGCACTGAAACAGAAAATATTACAGATGAAGTGTTTTACATGAACACAGTGGCATCACCATAGAATATTGAAAGTTATTCATAAATTAATCCCATACCTCAAAACAAAGTTTGGAAAATAAATGATAACCAAAGGGACACAACTCTGAAATGTCCCCTGGCCTCTTTTAAATCGAGAAACTGGTTCAACTAGAACTGTCGCCAACTCATACCCCCTGCTCATGCAACCCCCATTGTTACTATGTGTTCATTTATACAATAAATGAGATATACAGTTAAATCTCACTTAGTCGTATTCAGTTTTCTTGGTTACCCTAATTCTTTTTTTTATCTATATTATGAATAAATTGTTGTACATGACATTATAAAATGATTTCACATGAGAAAATCATTTCAATTGATCAATTTATAACAAAGAAAAAATTAAAAAGGTTATGAGAAAGGTAAAGTGTGAATGGGATTTATTCAAAAATTACAACGTGATATAGATTACGCACATCTACAATTTATAAGGATTATTGTCATGAAGTTTCGTTGAAATCAGATAAGTAGTTTAGGAGAAGTAGCCGGTACATCGTTGCGTCAAACTCGCCCAAAAAACTAAGTTTTGTGCCCTGGTTACCATCGTAACCAAAAAATTACGACGTGATATAGATTACGCACACCTACAATGTATAAGGAGTATTGTCATGAAAAAACTAAGTTCTGTGCCCTGCTTACCATGGTAACCATAAAATTACGATGTTATATAGGTTACGCACATCTACAATGTATAAGGGTTATTGTCATGAAGTTTCGTTGAAATTGGATCAGTAGTTTAGGAGGAGTAGCCAGTACATCGTTGTGTCTACAGACGGACGGACAGACAGACGGACGGATGGACAACCTGATTCCAGTATACCCCCCTTAACTTCGTTGCGGGGGGTATAATAATTTTTCAAATGTTGCATTTTAGGCATAGATTTTGACACTAGCTGATGATGTTGAGGCTTGTCTGAAAGCAACATTTTAAAAATCACTAGGTCTGCCTATGTTGTTATATATAAACCTTTTTGGACTGTTAAAAACAAATACAACACTGTTTTAACAGGAGATTCTCCACCATTCTACCTAAATTATTAAAGTCCAAGTCATGGCTAAAATTGTTTTGTTTGTTTGCGAGGTTTAATTTATCGCCCAATGAACAGTCCGAGTCATTTTGAGGCAGGGTCTCCTTGTACGTAGTTGGTGACAACTTCACTGAACAACATATGGGAGGCCTGTTTCATGCCATTCAGAGCAATAAGGGTAGAGTGTCTTGAACAAGAACACAACCACAACAGTACAGACCGACCCATTTCTCAACTTCCCGACAAACACTAACCCACATGGGTAGGGAGTGTCGAACCATGTATCTCGGACCTTCATCAGAGATTACATGGCCAGTACTCTGGCCAAATGAGCTATCAGGGCCCTGGCTAAAAAAACTAAGTCACACGTCTAAAATTTCTGTTGATACTTCCACTGGAGACAAAGATTGGACAACATACACACAGATTTGATGACAGAACTTTTATTCCCCTCCATTGTCTCTGAACTTGGCAATATTCCTATCACATGTAAGTGTATATAGAATGGTAGGTCCATATCACCCAAAGCATTTTTTTGGCATCAATTTTTGTCTTAAAGAGGCTTACCCGCAGACGGACCGGTAAACGGCACATCTCCGATCACTAAATAAACTTCAGTACACGTTTCTATGTGACAGAATTAGAGGCTTTCCGACTTTATTTCTTGAAAACAATTACAGAATATGTATTTAAAAGACGTTTTAAAACTCAACCTGAGAGGGAAATGTATGAAATATAACGGCAAATCTTCTTTGTAAATCGCTGCTCCCTTTGAAGTTATCACTGTGCGGCACTGTGCACGTGCTTGTTTCTTTGATGTGTCAATCAAATTAGACTCCACTTTATAGCGGGGACTTATTGCGGGTTGCGATTAAATAAATAATATTTAAAAAATGAGGTTTTAATATCACTTTTCAGCGTTTTATAAGCTCAACAATTCCAACAATCTGTCATGTGTAAAAAATATTTTTCTATTAGCCAATTTTTCTGATCTCTCTGCAGGCAAGCCTCTTTAATTTTTTTTATAATAACGAGAATTAGTTTCATTTTAGATTGAAGATCTGAGAGAAGCTTACCTTCGATCATTGTAAACATGACATTCATCACCAGTTTGGCCACACTTAGAGACTTTGGCAATGCATAGTGACAGCAAAGATGGGACGTCATTTTGATGGCAAAGATCTAGAAGATACAGCAGCAAACAGAGTTAAATGAAATACAGCAACTGTAATATACAGCAACTTTAAAATACAGCAACTGTCAAATATAGAAACTGTCAAATATAGCAACTGTAAAGTACAGATACTATAATTTTACAAGTTAAATCTAAGACCTAGTAAAGTACAAATTGTGAAACAAGAGCTGTTGGAGAACAGCATAGCTCGTCTCGTAAATGTTTGTCAATAAATAATTAAAATATATTAATTGGAATGGTTTCGCAAATTGCATTAATAATATTTATATTGTTTACTTGATCAGATTATGTTTTGTGAATTCATGCATTTGGGAGACAAGCTATGCTGTTGTAGATTAAATGAAGATATTAAACACAAATGTAATTGCTTTTGGACATATTTCTTCAATTTTTTGACAACATATCCTAATGAGATTTGTCTCCCTTGAAAAATGTGGACCGGTATAAATTGTCTATTGTGACGTTTTCTTATTGTTTTATATTCAGTTTCACCCCAAGAAAGGATAGTGTACATCCATAGGGACTCTTTTACCAAATATCAGCACCCTAGTACAATCATAAAGTAATGTGTAAAAAAGCTTTCAACATTTGCACGAAAATTTAAAAAAAAATGTGTTTTTTTCCTCAAAAAAATATTTCAGTTTAACTCAGGAAAGGGATAGATCAACCCCCACAGGGAACCTAATACAATGTATAACTATGCCTTTCAACACTCACAATATAAACTTAACACAAAGTCGAAACATTTAAAAACAAAAACAAAAAAACACAGATTTAAAAAGAAAAAATCCAATTTTTTTTAAAGTTTTACTCCAGGAAGGGATTGTCTTACTCCATAGGGACTCTATTGTCAAATATAAGCACCCTTGTACAATTATATAGTGATGTATTAAAACCTCTTAACAATTGCACCAAAAACTTAACGCAGAAATATTCTAAGTCCAAAAATTTGAAAAATTCTGGTTATTTCCCAAAAAAATCCTTTAGTTTAACACCGGCAGGGGATAGTCTAACCCCCGAGGGACTCTATTGCAAATTATCAGCACCCTAGTACAATTATAAAGTGATGTATTAATACCTTTCAACACTTGCACAAAAAACTTAACACAGAAATATTCTAAGTCCAAAAATTTGAAAATTCTGGTTTTTTCCCCAAAAAAATCTTTTAGTTTTACTCTGGCAGGGGATAGTCTAACCCAAGAGGGACTCTATTGTCAATTATCAGCACCCTAGTAAAATTATAAAGTGATGTATTAATACCTTTCAACACTTGCACAAAAAACTTAACTCAAAAAGTCATAAATTTTTCAAAAATCTGTTTTTTTTCCAAAAAATCTTTTAGTTTAATTCCGGCAGAGGATAGTTTGATCCCCACAGGGACCATATTACCATAAATTACTATGCCTTTCAACACTTGCACCAAAAATTTAACATTTGGAAAACCAACGCCGACGCCGGAGTGACAACATAAGCTCTCACTCTTCTTCGAAGAGACGAGCTAAAAAATACTTTTAACTTAACAGCAGCTACCTTGAGTTAACAAATGCTCTAGTGAATTCAAATCTGCAGCTATATTGAGTATTCACAACAAATATTGTTATCAAATTACCTGTTTCTCAATCTGTGGTTGACTAAGAAGTTCTGGTACAAAATCCAGACAGATGTGCATGGAAGGAATTCCCGCCACAGCTACAGGGAGAATCTCGTCACTGTATCCCTGTAATGTACAAAGTTTCAAAATGTCATCGCTGTATCCCTGTTACAATGAAGCTATTTCGCTGAGTTTTAGAATATCATCACTGTATTCTTGTATGTACTTTTGTAGATAAACATTTCAATACTTAATTGGCAAAATGTACCAATATATTGTATCAATGGTAACCTCTAACTTGTAACAAGATAGTTCATTTGGTCCTGCTTCAAGGGCTATGAAACCCAAGTCGATTGTCTGTCTGTCTGTCTGTCTGTCTGCTACAGCCAATCGGCATCTGTCATTATGTCTGTCTGCTACAGCCAATTGCAATCAGCTGAACAACTGAGATTTTAAGTTATCGGCAATTCATTTCACATGTTATTTAGGAGTATGTGAGGAAGCAGATTATCTTCTCTGCCTAAATATGATATATGATTTATCATTAGAGACACAACTTACTTGGAAATGTACAAGCTTTGCCAGGTTTGGGTCGGAGATAAACATCTGATGGATGAAGGGACAAATGATACACTGGACTTCGCGTCGATTGTTCAGCAGACCTCGGTCCTCCTACAAGGATTAAAACAGTTCTAAGTATTATGATACCTGTGGACACTTATAACAATTGATCAGGAATCTCATACTCCAGTTTAACATCTACTGGTTACTACCATCATGGTAGGCTTTCCTTAGATCTCTTAGAATTCGCAAAAGTTCCTAAAATTTTATTAATGATATCGTGACCATTATCCAAAATTCTTCCATCTCTCATTAATATACCCTAGAATAGCATATTAAATGATTGTTTGTCTGTTAACTGGGTTTGTCGCCCCTAGAACAATCAGTCATTTTGAGGCTGGGTCTCCTTGTAGTAGTTGGTGACTACCTCACTGAACAACATACAGGAGGTCCATTGCATGCCATCCAGAGAATTAGGGTAAAGTGTCTTGCCCATGGAGACAACCACAACTGCAGACTGGTCTATTTATTGGCTTCCCGAGAAACACAAACTGACGTGTAGAAAGCGTTGAACCACACACCACGGATCTTCACCTGAGGTTACATGGTTGGCACTCTCAGTGACAGGGAATACCAATATTCAAACCATGCAAGTTAATTTGTACATTATTATGTTCTGATACATGGTTCAAAACAACAAGTTAATTTATTCTGAGGGGACAGCACAGACCAGCCCGTTTCTCAGCTTCCCGAGACACGGTTGGGAGAGTCAAACCTCGTGCCTTGGATCTTCATCTAAAGTTATGTGTCTGGCGTTCTAACCGACTGAGCTATCATGAATCCTTAGTGTAAATAAAGTGACAGTACTATTTTGACTTTTCATTAACAAAACAATTACAAACACAAATGCTCCTAATTTTATTCTGAAGGAAAAAAAAAAATTATTTCATATTATAATCATGGTCCAGTTTATTTCTCCTTCTTGCCTTACCATCATGTTTACCAGATTTGCCTCAGATTTGATGTGACCAGCAAGATTTCACAGTGAATCCAGATAAGAGGATACGGCTGACGGATATTTTTAAGATGGACAAAAAAACAGAACATCTTCACTACCTGTCACAGTGTGGGAGGTATGAATTCAATGCTGAGGCCACCCTTAAAAATATCTTGGTTTGCTGTAACCCAACCAGTGGGTCTTGCATATGGGTAGGTAGGTAGGGCTGTAACCCGACCAGGGGGTCTTACATATGGGTAGGTAGGTAGGGCCGAAATTGTTTTTTATTCAGTTCAGGAAACAGATTTTCAACATTTAATGTGAAAACAAACCAGAATATGGAAATCATTATTTATTTTGTGTTCTTAAACAAAAGAAACATACATCAACCCTATTTGGGTTTGGGAGACGTAGTTTCAAACCTGCACAGCAACTTCCGGGCATAAATATCCAGAACGATCAAATTGTTAAAATACAATGTTTTATTTTTCACAATAAAATTTTTTGAGTCGGCGCATTTTTTCTAGGTCGGGCAGGTTATGAAAAACCACCAATATTTCTATTTTGGCCTGATCATAATTATCTAGATTGTACAATTAAATCTAAGTTTTTAATACATAAATGACCCCACCTGTTCCTCTGGTAGAGAGAGGCAGCACTCAAGCAGTATCTGTACCACAGCGCTCTCCTGCGCGGCGATGAGTGCATTTTTGAGGTCGCGCCGCTCCGTCTCGTTATGACTGGCGTGGTCAAGAATCGGATTTGTGGTCATGTGATTCTGTAGGTAGACACGGCATCCCTGGACATATGCATCAAGGACCCGCAGCATGACTTCCAGAATTGGTGGACATCTGTGGTATATCAAATGCAATATAACTGTTCTTGATAAGATAGTTTTAAGCCTTTTAGTAGATCTGAATTCTGTACGAAATCTCACAATGTCCTACATATTACAATGTTAAGATGCGATACATTGGTATCATGATATTTGTTTAAACAAGAGATCATAACGAAATCAGCAAGCATGTCTTATATGTTGTGCATGTTATATGGATCAGGGTATAGTTTCACAAAGCTTCGTAACTTACGAACATTCGTAAATATTTACGAAAAAGTTACACAAAACTTAAGAAGTTCGTAAGTCTGTTTCACAAAGGTGTTCGTAACTATTTTCGTACCTTACATCAAAATCGTACCTTCTCCCGGTAAAAATCTACCACTCTCTAACTTGGAGGTAAAAAAGGACAAAACTTTTGAGGTGAAAATTGTATGCCGCTCCTATTCCCGAGTCCCGTACGCAGACTATGAGCTTTATTTTGTTCAAAGCAATCGTATTATTGAGTGAAGATCACATTTGCCGGCATCCCTCCTTGACATTTAAAACTCGCTTTTCGCCTCAAAACAATCGCTCACAAAGCATAGTCATTCTTTTATGCTTATTTGTAGCTGATTATGACGTCATTTTCTGTTCAAAAGAACATGTTTGCATATGATTTTAAATGGTTTTCATAAGTTATGACAGAGTGGATATGGCGTAAAGTTACGCAAGGATTTTGCATAACTTACGAATGTTTGTAAGTTACGAAATTTTTGTGAAACGCTTAGTAATTTTTAAATATGGCTTACGCAAAATCTGTAAGTTACGAAGCTTTGTGAAACAATACCCAGATGTTGTTTTACCTGATGTTGGGACTATTGCCCAGTATTAGTAAGCAAAAAATATATTGAGCTTCTGGACCTCATGATTTCAATCTTTTTTGACTAAATTTTTACAAACAAACAACAAGAAAAAAGTGTTTAATAAGAAAAGCAATGCAAATGCATTTTGTTTTCCAACCATACCACATTCTGTTAAGTTCAACATGCTTGTTTTGCGCAAGGGAGGTAACTTTGTAGAATTAAATCTTTTAGGTGTCACATCATAATTTTCAAAACAGTATCATGATATTTGGAAAGTAATGATATGCATCACAGAATTTAATAAAAATACAATATACATTATAATTGTTACGGCTCTGGATCACATCTGTTAACAACTGTTATGGGGTTGGGGCTATTACTGTAGGCAGATTGTGATTATCACAAATAGATCATGGCATGTTTATTTGTTTATCTATTTACCTGAACACCTTAGGGCTACATCTCAGAACAATGAGAGGATCCACTGTTATGTCATTCTCGGAGTAGGTGAATCTATTTCGTCTGAATTTTCCATCAATAGATGTCATTGCGTTAACTGTTGCCAATCGTAACCTGAAAAAAAAAAAAAAAAAAAACTAGAATTTTTTTGTTTAACTTTAAGAATAAGAACTGGTAGTAAAGGAATCCTGGAATATATGCTTTTTTTTTTGGTGAATGTTGGACTCAGTATAGTAATAGTATCACAAAGCCTGTGCATGTATCACATATAAGAGTAATATTGAGGTCCAAACACCACCACAATTCAGTTTGATCAAGAAACTAAAAATCTTTTCCAGTAGCATACACAATTTAATAAATTTCACATTATGTTCAAATTGAAGAATATATCAATTAATCATCCATTTTTTCCATTGAATGGTTCCCCAGGCATATAAAATGTAATTTCTTTCTAGTGTATAAAATAATGTAACAGAGTATATGATTCATTAAATCTAAATCACTGCCTCTGCTTGGGATTGAACCTGGGACCTCTTGATTTACTAGTCTTACGCTCAACTGATCGAGTGAAAGAGAAGTTTTCTTTTTACAGAGCGGTATATTGTGGCTAGTATTTACCAGGGTTACATACTCTCCCTCCAGGAAAGAGCTCATTCTCAAGTTTCCAGAGATTACATCAAAGCCTTCACAAGTCATTCTTAGTGTAACTCCAGAATCCATTACATGAGCGCCCGAGTAATAGTGCATGATTAATTAAATTCAAAACCCTGCCTTCGCTAGGGATCAAACCTGGGTCCTCTATCTTTCTAGTCTTATTCTCAACCGATCGAGCTATAGAGAGAATCTCTCTAGCCGAGAGGTATACTGTGGCTAATTTGTATATATAAACAACTTTCTGGGTGAAAATTTTGGCTTGTTTTCATCTGTGGAAGCTATTCTGTGAACAAACATAAGACCAAACATATTCAGCAAGAGTAGCTTGTGCACAGTAGACAGGCCATCCAATTTTATAAATTTTACTTACATGCGTGGACTGATGGTGTGTAGTTTAAACCAGGCAGTTTTCACCATATCTTGTACGCGCCTCGGAACTCCAGAGCTGAGTAACACCGGCAAACTCGCCACAAGAGTATCAGAGAACGGCAGTAAATTGGCTATCGGCTTCCTCAGTAGGGCCTGGAGCTGTACCACTGCATTGGTGGGATTAGATTCGACCTCCTGGAGGGCTGCAAATAGGGTATGTATCTTTCATAATTTATATGATATAGTCTTATGTGTGTTAAAAAATTTTTTTTGTACATTTTTGCACAAAGTGTTGAGGCAAATATGAAAAAAAAGGTTATGTAAGAGATGAAAGGTGAAAAATGCATCAGTGATGACTGCATGATTAAGTAGTTTCTGTAGGAATGCTTGTTTTTTTCTTTTCACATGATATAAATTATCTTGGTAGAGTGATTTCAAACATTTACCTCTCTATTTCTCCCATTGGGGCCTGTATTTCTGGCTCAAGGGGTGCTACATCTTACATTTATTTGACATAGAATCTCTATCATTCATTAAATATTTGAGGCTTTTTAGGAGTTTTTTTTGGGGTCGATGATGGGCAGTATTCCCCAATATAATAATTTCATATTTAAACCAAATTATATCTTAAATATGCAGTTTACTTCTGAAAATGTCCCTCCCCTGGTATGAATCACTAAAGATCAATAAAGATTGAAATTCTTAAAATTAACTTTCTGTCGCCAGGAATTTCATCATGAGATGGACACACAACTGATTATAATTTCTGGTTATACATGCTGAACACCAGATTTCTGGTCAACAAATTTTAACTCGAATCACATACCTGCGTTAAGAGATTCCACAGTACAGGAAGTGTGACTAAGGGGAGACCACTCCATATGTTGTTTGTCCTGGATCATGATTTCCTGCAGCCAGTCTTCCACAGCACACAGATGTGGGTAGTGAGTGGCAAGTAATCTGTTTACATTAAAAAACAAACATATCTCATCAGATTTCATTGTCTTTTCTATTGTCAAGGCACTTATCTTTGATGGGTTATAATTAATTTTGGTAGAGCATCCGGCTAGTGTTTGGAGGTCCGGGGTTCGAAGCCTGGTCTGGCCGCTACATTTTCTCCTCTCCTGGTACAAAATTGGTGCCCAACTAAAACACCCACGGTGGTGGTATAAGGGTCTCATGTGTCTTCCAGGGTGAAGACTTGGAAAAAAGGAGGGAGGTGTGTAACGCGTCTGGACTGGGTCGATCATCGGTGACCAGGTAGCTCAATTGGAAAAGCATTCGGCTAGTATTTGGAGGTCCCGGGTTCGAATCCCCGTCTGGCCGCCACATTTTCTCCTCTCCTGTTACACTTATATTTGTCTATCAAAAATAAGCTGAAGAAATTTTTTTTTTCCCTCACTGATAGTGACTAAGATACTGACATTTTGCTTGAAAGTTTTTGGGTATCAATGCTGTTCATTGAACTCTGAATTACATCCCGCCCCCCCCCCCAAATATTCGACATGTTCTGAACATTTATCAAATTTTCCATGATTAAGCTTCCTTTCTACCAAAGTGGAAAACGAACGCATACATAGTTCACAAACATTCTCTAGTAATTCTATGCGAATCTGATGCCCACACATTCAGACTTACCTGAGAAGAGGTGAGAAGAGTCCGGCGTACTGATGTTGCTGTACTTGGGCCTGTTGTAACAGGAAGTTGATGGGGATCTGTGATAGTAACGTGTCCGGGTAAGATTTGACCACTCGGTTCGATGACACTGCAAACCAGAATGAGAATTATTATATAAATAACAACAGCCTGGATAGTAGAATCCTCTTATTGTACCACCTTCATATTAACAGGAATAATATGCTGTTTAAAGGGGCATTCCTTCGTTTTAATGAATGTTAAAGTTGTCATAATTAAACTTACTGGAAAATATGTATTTTTTCCATGTTGTAAAAGTTATTATCTTTACATTAATACAGCAGTTTTATGCCCAAGAAACCAAAGTTCTTGGAGTATTACGTCCTGAAAATTCTTAATTTAACCCAGAGTATCACTTATAACGCAAAGGAATAGATATTTGTCTACAATAAGCCTTTTTCCTGTACATTTCAGAATTGATTTCATTACTTGCAGGCACAAACACTCATATAATCATCGTTCAGACATATATCTCATCAATAGAAATTGTGCATGTTTTTGATGTCCGAACGAAAGGAATGCCTCTTTAATATCATTACTTGCTTGATGTCCGAACGAAAGGAATGCCTCTTTGATATCATTATTTGCTTATTACAAATCTTCAAGAAATACAGAACTGTTTTTTATTTGACAGAACAAAATTCTTGGTAATATAATGGTTATCATAATTTTTATGTGTATTATATGTAATTTTTCCTACTTTGCTTCCATGAGGTTTGCACCTACTTTATAATCATATCATATGTAATATATTAAAAACTTTTAAACACAAAGTTAATATTGTCTTGATGTGATCTTAACTGTTGTAAAGATGTAAACGGCCAAACCGATAAACAGATAAACATTTACACATTGGTACATGTAAACATGTAAACACAGAAACTCAAATAATAAAATCAACAAATGAATGAATAACTTTGTCTGTTACCGCAATAAATGTTTCTGACCCAGTAACAAGAAAGCTTAGATAGGCTAAAATGATATATTTTCAAATACAATGTAATATTGTAATAAGACTTTGAAGATATTAATGTTTTTTTCTTTCCAAATAATGAAGAAAAAATCCCTGAAAATTGAATTCTAATATTGAAT
The DNA here is from genome assembly GCF_902652985.1 of Pecten maximus. Classification (NCBI taxonomy): domain Eukaryota; kingdom Metazoa; phylum Mollusca; class Bivalvia; order Pectinida; family Pectinidae; genus Pecten; species Pecten maximus. The sequence continues at coordinate 7,229,300 of NC_047022.1, read as the reverse complement.
CAAACAAACAAATAAACAAACAAACAATGAATCAAACAAACAAACCTATTAATTATCACCTAATGCTATAGAAAGATATTTTATAATTCATTGGTATCAAGGTAATGAGAATTTTAAACATAAGATATACTATTAATACTAGTTTATAATTACCAATGATTTTCATGCTGTTGAGAATAGTGTCCTCATATAACAGAATATAATACAACATTAATAACTGGGGCGTCAGACTTCCTCCACGACCGCCATCGCCGTCCTCGTCAGTGTCCATAAGATTATCCTTTCCTGTGTGGAACACAGATTCCTGATAGATAGCTAGCACTTCCTCATCATTCATTGGCTCATTGAGGTGGTCAGTTTTTGTACTCTTGACCACTATGGAGTTGACATACACCTCGACCAGGAGGGGCAGGAGAGGGTGGAGAGGGCAAGCACTCACTCGTATCTGACGATAAATCCAATCCTGTGGGATCGGGAAACAATATACTTTTATGATAGATTTTCTTTAGGGACTTCTATCATAAATTGTAATTCAGCAGTAGCTATTAAGATATATCAATATTCGACACAGTAAATTCCTGTTTCTTAAACAGCCGAGTTAAAATGTTAACCCTCTCAAAAACATGGAATCGAAATAACTGATCTATATATTTTGACTTACATGTAGTATTATTTCTTATATACACTTAGGCAAGGGAAGTTTGCAATTTCCTTTTATCCAGAAGAGCCATGCTACCAATACAACTAGTTCACTTGAACACATTAAAAAATTCTTAATTGATTCAAAGTCTATCATTACTGTGCAAACATCTATACAATTGCCATAACAAACACCATGAAAAAATAGACGAGACCTGATTAATTTACCTATTAAAATGTCATTAAAATAAACGACAGCAGTACACTGACCTTAATGTTGACCTTGTGTTTAGAAAAAGCTCGGCTTCGGAGAAGTTGGTACACACTGTTGATGGGTAGGTAGCCTGTCATGTTGGCATTAAGGTTTGTGGTGACGGGAACCTTCACAGCATGGGATGTTATCACCTGTAGAGACATAACAAGGACACTTCATTACAAGGGTGTTAATCCAGATCCCTTAAAGTAAGGGAGGTAACCCAGATCCCTCAAAGTACAGGAGGTAATCCAGATCCATTCAAGTAAGGAAGGTAATCCAGATCCATTCAAGTAAGGGAAGAAACCCAGATCCCTCAAAGACAGTATAGGAGGTTATCCAGATGCATTCAAGTAAGGGAGGTAACCCTGATCCGTTGAAATAAAGGAGGTAACCCAGATCTCTCAAGTTACAGGATGTTATCCAGATCCTTTCAAAAAGGGAGGTAATCCAGATCCCTTGAAGTAGGGGAGGTAACCAAGATCCGTTCAAGTAGGGGAGGTAACCAAGATACATTTAAGAAAGGGAGGCAACCAAGATCTATTCAAGTAAGGGAGTTCATCCAGAACCCTCAATGTAAGGGAGATAACCAAGATTCCTCAAAGTACAGGAGGTAATCAAGACCCAATAAAGTAACGGAGGTAACCCAGATCCCTCAATGCAAGGGAGGTAACCCAGATTTTCACTCAAAGTAAGATAGGTAATCTTGATCCATTATAGTAAAGGAGGTTACCAAGTTCTATGAAAGTAAGGGAGGTAACCCAAATTGATCGTTTTATAAGGGAGGTAACTCATATCTAAATTTTAGTCACCTGTTCTGTGAAAATTTCTTGTGTGAATATCTGTCTCATTCTGGCCAAGGCATTGGCTTTCACTGCACTCTGATGAAGAAACAAAATCATCCAATATCTATCAACATAATAAAGTTTACGCAACATATATATTCCTGATTCCTTTTGATAGAAATTATTTATTTTTTCCGTATTGAAAAATTGAATTAAAAAGGCATTTGGTACCAGAAAAAGATATGAATAGCTTAAAAAGCAAAGCATGCACAACTTATGTGTATATTACAGTTGCTCAGAAATGCTATGTTTCAGAAATACATAATGAACATTTTAAAGCTGCAAAAACATTAAAGAAAAAAATTCAAATATCCAAGAAAAGGTTGAATTTTTCAAAATTTGCTTTTACCACTCATTAAACCTTTAAAACTTTTAAATATCTGTCCTTGCAATTATTTTGTAATTTGAAATGTTTTGTTTTTATTCTAATCATGTTTTAATTGATTTGAGTTCTAAAAATAGAAGATTAATCTCACCTTCATTCCCAGGGTATTACACACCAGATCGGCGATAGCTGGGGTGGCATTATTGTGGAAGTGTATAGCAATAAGAAAGAGCATCTCACCAAAGGAACAATCATGAGTTCCCTCCCTTGAAATAAAAGATATCACAATGATAATGCTTCCCGATTGTTTACAAACTCCATTTGAAGACATTTTTCAACATTAAATATTGTCACATTCATCATTTAACAGGTTAAGTGTAAACAGGTATTAGTTTAATTTATCTGTAAATTTTGTTTATTTCTAATTTTCAGTTTTTGATATTTCTATTTTTTTAACAATTTCATTTTGTTAGCATTGTAGACATGAGGAGTAGTCAGGAACAATCTAAGGGCTATTCTAGTAAAACATCTACCCCACTCCAGGACTCCAGGTTTGGTAAAGGGGTACCACCCATAGAATTTATTTAATAAATTACACAGAAGTAAGAGGAAGGCAATTCAATCATGTATAGAAGTGATTTATTGTGGAGTCCTGGGGTCAGGTAGATAAACTAATGGAATAGCCCTAATAAACATCTTTTAGTTGTTACAAGTATTTTTATATGAGGTCTGAAGTTTATTTTGAAACTAAAGGTGAATTCTATCATTAATAATGTAAGTTCAGTTATATGTCAGCGTCTCAAAAATCCTTATTTCAATTCATTTTTTCAGATTCAGTTTTGGAATTGTAAGAGGTCCAATAAAAATCAATTAACTGAAATTTCTTGTAACTCATATGTCACAAGAATATAAATTTTGATTCAAATAACGATGGCAGTATCGCCAACATGGACATTCTGTTTAGGATGTACATACATTTCAAATTCTTTCTCCGCCCCCATCAACCATCTAATCCATTCAATGGCTTGCTTTTCCTGGTCGTGGCTTCTGCAAGGTGATAAATCCAGCACACATGAGATCATTGATAAGGAGAACTCTAATGTAGGATTGTGATTTTAAGGTTAGAAAATGGAAAATGTCTATACAAGTATTGACCTTGACCTTAAAGGGACATATCTTCGTTTGAATAAAGTGTATGTCGCCAAAATGAAATTTAATGGGAAATGTGTATTTTTCAAGTAGTTAAAGTTCTAATTCGACCCGAAGTATCACTAATTACCGCAAAGACAGACAGCATTTTGTAAGAAACGTCATTCTTCTGTACATTTCGGCATTACTTTCATTACTGGTAGGCACATACACTCATATTTTTCATTTTATCAATCAAAATTTTGCCCATTTTTGATGTCCGAACGAAGGAATGCCCCTTTAACTCTCTAACATACAAACTTTCGCTTCTATATTTATCACTTGATATAGAGAAAATCTGTCCAAATTTCCTTGTTTTTTTATGAAATGAACACCTGTTAATGCAGGCACAGTCCAATGCAGATCAATCTGAACTCTCTGTAGGCTTATTCGCTTTTTGCGAAGAAAGCAGTTAGTCAATTTTTTTAACTTAACATATTGGGCATCAATCTTGACGAATCATCGGTTATTAAAAGGACATGAAAGACTCCTTCAAGACTTGCCAGAAATTCAAATAGAAATCACTTGGGCAGTCCCCAGTTCTTAAATGTACAGCTCTGGGAAAAGTTGTCTTACCGTTTGGACAGCAAATATGAGAATGGCCGCTTTCAGCATTTACAAACCATGAGACAAACCTGTCTTGTTTTGAAATGTGTGTTTCAAACTTACCCTAGTAGGTATGGGCATGCTATCAACATACACAGACCAAGGGAGACAAATCTGGCTCCAGCGGGAGTAAGTGGGGGTCGTGATGTCACCAGACGCAATAACAATTTCATCTCCTCCTCCGAGAACCTAATGAAGAATAGATTGAAGTGTTTACATCGTTGGTGATGTAGAATTTTAAAGATCCCCTACATACTAGGGGCGCGACGGTTCCGTTAAAAACTGATGAACCACGGTCCAACAGCGTCGGTTCGGTTTTCGGTTCGTAATGATCAAGTGGCTAGCTGACTGTGACTTATACAATGGTGGCAAATACAAATGTACAAGGCATATGTTAAAGTTGTCATTATTTCCAACTAGAACTGTCGCCAGGATGGCTGACCAATACCCCCGCAATCTGCATGAGTCAATGGTGAATTGGAACTGTTAATTACAGGCTAACTACGATAACTCAGTAATATAGGGACCAGTTGGCATAGCAACCATAATTTTGAGAAAAATAAAGTGACATGCACATCTAATATTTGTGTTAAGTTTCATTGGATATGGCCCATCGGTTGAGGAGAACCAGAACCCGACAACAAAAATGAGAAATCAGTAGTGTGTAACATGTGCAGAAACTCTTTTAAATATAAGCATGGCACTACATGTACTATATTATCCATCTTGAGCGGAAACATGGCGGGCAAGCAAACGTCCAAACCCAACGCCGATGTTTGTAACGAATAAAAAAACCAGGGTCCATTTTTTCTACATCTGGGCTAAGGAGAATAATCATAGCATACCAGGTAAGTTATATATATAATAGTTTTTGTAATCGTTGTAAATTAGAGAAATTCTATAAATCTAATATCCAGTTATATTTGGATGAACAGACAGACTTTCTGATTCCATATTTGCAAGGGTATAATAATTATTTGAAAGCCATATTTCTGAAACATCTCGGTCTAGTGTAAAGAGCTTCTTTTTATATACCTGAGTGTGGCCATGCCCTTCAATGCACAATACAGACGGACAAAAGCACTGGCCTGGATGACACTGGACTCGGACATTGAAGTACCACTGTCGGGCAGGATGGAGATGAGTCGCTCTAGAAGCCACAATCGCAGACTGTGGAGGGAGGAAGTTGCTGATTCACGCTTTCTCTGAAAGACACAATGACTCCGTGTGATATACAATACACCCATAGATCTTTAACCAGCAACAGAAAGTACTGGCATGCAGATTAACTCAATATCGCCAAATGGAGGGCAAACTTGTCACAACAAAACATAGATTTGCATGGATACTTCAAATCACTTATATTTCAAGTGAACTTCATTTACGTGTTTATATGCCAGGAGAGTCAATTTCAAATCCTTCACAACAATTATTTGTACAAAAATAACAAAACACCAAAGTAAAGCTTTTCTATGGAAAAAGTTAGTGAGAAATGAATAAACAAATAAAAATTTAGATGAAAGCTGTATCAACAAGATGATTTACAGACTGATAGACAAATGATTTTCATCAAATTCTTATAAACACATCTCAAAAAAAAAAAAAAAAAAATGTGAAAATTCCAAAATGAAACAGATGTTTAACAAACTAAACAAGCAATCTGAAAATATTACTAAAGTAATAATATCTCCTACTGACCCCCATTAAGAACAGTAACAGTGACTTTGACCTTGACCCCAAAATCCTGAAACTCGAACTTGGTCTGAAGCTACTCATACTGAAGTTACATTCCATCTTTCACCAACATATCTTAAAGCATGGCTGAGAAAGTGCAGAAAACTGAGTGAGTGGACAGACAGACAGATAGACGGGGAGGAAACCTATAGTTCCCCGGTTTCACCGTTAGAGGACTACTTATAACGCCCTTCAATAGTGTTTCAAAGTAAAGCTAAAAATAGAATCACAAGTAGCATTCCTAACCTTTTGGCCAGCCTTTATGTAGAGCGAGAACCAGCTCCTCACTGGTATATCGTTACCAAGCAACAGGCCACTGATGAAAGCTATCATATCATTGGTTCTGTCTGTGGTTGCCATGGTATCAGACTTCTTGAGCTCACTCATCTTTAAGGACAGCGATACAGCCAAGCCTGGCATGGTACAGTGTTCAACCTACAAAGTTCAAAGGTCAATGATTGGTGAGATTTGAAAATTACATGTATTCATAATAAGGTACATATTTCCTGTTGTTATATTAAAAATTGGTCAACAATTGACTAATGATCTGTAATACTTTTAATTTGTTTTCACTTCCAAGTTGTCAAGTGATGTAAATTCCAACAATAGTTAGAGAAAATTCAGATTTTAAATCGCATTATTAGCCAAAATTTTTTATTTTATTTTTCAAAATGTATACATGTACATGTGTGGGCTTATTGACCGATCAATATGTTTTTTAATTTCTTGAAATGAATTTGGAACAAAAATGGTAAATATCAACAGTTATATATTCAGTACTGTTTGTCTTTCAGCTGTGACGGTACTCACACACAGAGCACGAATGTTAAAAGCCTCCCCAGGGTTCATGGCACACAGACTGAGAAGAAGCTCCATCCGGCGACGCCCACCTAGACTCTCCTCTTCCTGTCTTTCGCCTCGTCCAACCAAACTTGCACATACTGATATAAACGACAATATTAATATCAGACAAATATTGTAGTTTCATTAATATACCTTAACCCTTTCAACCCTATGAAACTTTAGTAGACACTTCCATTCATTCATAATTTGAAGTCAATTATGGTCAGTAGGGGTGAAAAGGTTAAACTGTTACAAAACTAGACAAAGATGAGTTCCCTTGAAGTTACTGATACAGGTCCTCAATTTGCAATTCATGCTTCATTTTAAACTGAAAAGACAAGAAGCCAATTTCACTTTCACTTTCATAAAATATTCATTAGCCCTATGTAAATAGGAATATGAGGCAAAACAAAATACCCGGGTACCATTTCATGATTAAAAACAGTTGAGGTAACATCTTCCGTGACTAAATATGGTCACCGCCAAATAAATGATAATTTTCTGAAGAAATTAAACAAAAGTAAATTTCAAAGAGACCGCTTGGAGGCAAGACCTATTCATGGTTAACCTTCTGTCTGTTCGAACAAAATTAATTAAATATTGATGTACTTGTTCAAATTATACGAAATTATGTATAAGAAAAAAAAGCCTGAGCCTGAACTATCCTAGTCAATAACAGCAAAAATCTGAGAAAAATCTAAATCAAGGCAAACATACCAGGCATATCCAATGTAAGGCCAATCCGTAACAATGACAGTCTGACATAGGACAATTGCAATGGCCCATTTATAAAAGGGTAAAATGGTAGTAATTGATTTAATTCATTGTAATAATTAATCATTTAACTTCCTTAATTTTCTATTCAAACTTTATTTATTTTACAAAAATTGCAAACAAGTTCTATCCAATTTTATATCAATTAATTCAGTATTGTTGGCCCCGATGGAAGCGTGTGGGGTCTTACTTAGGAAGGAACCCATATGCATGGTACCTGGAGTAACCCCATGTCATGTCATGGTCGGGTAGGAGACTTCCATACTTTTCCACATCTCATCAGGGAATCAAACCCTGAGATCAGGTGAAAGGCGAGCATGTCCCACTGTGACACCTGACCATGCACCACAACTAATTAAACTAGAACTGTTGTCCAGAGGGCAAACTCATACCCCCACCCCTCCACCGCCCCTCTGGTGAAGATTTTCCAACAAAAACCAGTTTTTAGTGAACGGGTTACCACAGCAACCTAAATTTGTGGGGAAAAACCTGCATGCATATGTACACATTATGAGTCCCTAACATTCCTGTGTATTTCAAAATGAAATCGGTCGACAGCTATATAGGACTTGTCCGAGTTGTCTTGACAAAGTTTTCCACACGAATATGGGTATTGAAACTTGGTTACCAGGGAAACCAAAAATTCTGTAGAGAAATATCATGCATGCACACTCCTGTGTAGTTTGACTTGAAGCATTTCACAGGTTTATGAGGAGTTGACTGGACAAAATTCCCCCTCACCCAAAAAACCTGAAGTGACCTAGTTACCATGGTAACCACAAAATTACAACATGATATAGATTATGCACATCTACAATGTATAAGGGTTATTGCCATAAAGTTTCATTGAAATTCCCTAATTAGTTTAGGAGGAGTAGCCAGTACAATGTTGTGTCCACAGACAGACGGACGGACGGACAACCTGATTCCAGTAAAACTACACTAACTTCATTGCAGGGGGTATAATTCTGTACATGATTTTATGTAATTGGATAGTTTTTATATATTTCATTACCTGGGTGATGGATCATGACATCTTTAAATTTGAAATACCTGGGGTAATACAAGCTTGGACCCTTACCCCTTCCCTCAATCAGAAACACAGAAACAAATTAAAAACCATCATTTACATACACAACAGGTACTCTTTAGCTATTCCACACTACATACCTTCCTTGAAGGAGTCTGGAGCATTACTGATGAGTCGACACAGAAGCCAGCTTCCGTTAGGGACATGTAGTAGTGCTTCTGAGACCTCGACCACCGGCAGTAGTGACGGCAGCTCTGCAACAATAGTTACAATGTACAATATGTAATTATAAAATGTACACATGTAATTATATAACAAGAGATCCCAGAGGGATCTTGGCGCCCACCATTGAATGATCTTTATAGGTTCTATGTCAGATTGATCTTTTCTCTACTTTTCCCTTCCTCTAAGTCTTACTAATCTGTGTAAATTCAGAAACAGCCCTCTAGTACTTTTCAAACAAGGGGAACCTATATATAAAATTTAAGATTTAGCGATAATGGCTGTCTGTCAGCCATGTTGTTTTCGGATTGGTCCCAATATGAAAAACTAGGCACTGAGGGGAACCTACATATGAAATTTGAGAAAGATCCCTTCAGTACTTTCTCAGAAATAGCGATAACAAACTTCAATTGTCAAAATCCAAGATGGCTGCCTGTCGGCCATGTTGTTTTCTGATTAGTCACAAAATGCAATATGCATAACTAGGCACCGAGGGGAACCTGCAAATGAAATTTCAGAAAGATCCCTTCAGTGCTTTCTCAGAAATAGTGATAACAAACTTCAATTGTCAAAATCCAAGATGGCTGCCTGTCGGCCATGTTGTTTTCTGATCAGTCTCAAAATGCAATATGCATAACTAGGCACCAAGAGGAACCTACATATGAAATTTGAGAAAGATCCCTTCAGTACTTTCTGAGAAACAGCGATAACAAACTTCAATTGTCAAAATCCAAGATGGCTGCCTGTCGGCCATGTTGCTTTCTGATTAGTCTCAAAATGTAATATGCATAACTTAGCACCGAGGGGAACCTGCATATGAAATTTCAGAAAGATCCCTTCATTACTTTCTCAGAAATAGCGATAACAAACTTCAATTGTCAAAATCCAAGATGGCTGCCTGTCGGCCATGTTGTTTTCTGATCAGTCTCAAAATGCAATATGCATATAACTAGGCACCGAGGGGAACCTGCATATGAAATTTCAGAAAGATCCCTTCATTACTTTCTGAGAAATAGCGATAACAAACTTCAATTGTCAAAATCCAAGATGGCTGTCTGTCGGCCATCTTGTTTTCCGATCGGTCTCAAAATGCAATATGCAAAACTAGGCACCAAGAGGAACCTACATATGAAATTTGAGAAAGATCCCTTCAGTACTTTCTCAGAAATAGCGATAACAAACTTCAATTGTCAAAATCCAAGATGGCTGCCTGTCGGCCATCTTGTTTTCTGATTGGTCTCAAAATGCAATATGCATAACTAGGCACCAAGGGGAACCTACATATGAAATTTGAGAAAGATCCCTTCATTACTTTCTGAGGATTAGCGATAACAAGAATTGTTTACGGACGGACGGACGGACGGAGGGACGGACGACGGACCACGGACGCAGGGCGATTTGAATAGCCCACCATCTGATGATGGTGGGCTAAAAAATAATTACAATTTACATAAACAATACAAAAAATTGTCCATACACATATGTTGCTACCTATTAGTGGATCGATGATAAAAAATAATGGCATATTTAATAGTAAAAAAAAATTGATCATTGATGATGATGAATTAATCAGAAATTTCTGAAAGTGTTTGAAATCTTTCGCTTCACATATTTTTGAAATGATACCGAACCAAAAAGTAGTTGATGTTATATTTACCAGATATATTCGTTAAAAATATTGATGACAAAGGCCAAAACATGTAATAGATGTACACTGTACTTGAGATGAATATAAATTTTCTACAAAAAGGCAATTCTGTGCAAAATTTAGAAAACCATTTTTAATCGATAATTCAGGGCTCCAAGTGACAACTATTTTAGCAGCCATGGCGCCTTAAATTCACCATTGGCGACCAGTTATTGACCTATTAGACGCCTGCATGGCCACTAAAAACTTTGTGCTTTGGTTAATTTTTCAAAGGTTGTAGTCAATGCTAAAATGACATTCACCACTGAAAAAGTTAAAGAGATGTTATACTGAACTAAAAAATTAAAAGGTTTTTTTTAAATGGAAGACAACTTGGCCAGGTGACTGACTTTTCCAATTTGTGTCTAGATTTTATGACTTGGTAGCCAAAAAGGCAATCCTGTGAAAACATCCACTTTGAGCCCTTTGATCAATTTCGATCTGATTATCAATTTTAAAAGTGAAACCGATTCATATCACTTTTTCTACCCGGCTGCCTGAATAACGAGCCCATATACCTCACAACATGTATACGCGTATTTGCACCATCTGTACAATGGTTTTCCCCACATGGATTTTTCTTCAACATCCAGAACAACAGTTGTTCCCTTAGCAGCTTGTTGACCTTGTAAGTGATGTATAAATATGTTGTGAAAGGTTATTTTGAAATGTGCAACAATGCCAACCAATAGCATAGCTACCATATTGTATGCTTACATGCCTAAACATCTTTTTCCGAAAAAATAAGAAAAACACTAAAAAAAACTAGAACTGTCGCCAGGATGGCTGACTAATACCCCCGCAATCTGCACGAGTCAATGGTGAATTGGAACTGTTAATTAGAGGCTAACTAAGATAACCCAGAAGTATAGTGACCAGTTGCTATAGTAACCATAATTTTGAAAAAAAAAAAAAGTGGCATGCACATCTACACATGGTCCTCTATATTTGTGTGAAGTTTCATTGAAATCGGCCCTTCGGTTTAGGAGGAGTTACCCGGACAAACTTAAAGTTATGGTTCTTATCGGAAAACCTGTTTATAGTGACCAGTTGCCATAGCAACCATAATTTTGTGAAAAATAAAGTGGCATGCACATCTACACATGGTCCTCTATATTTGTGTGAAGTTTCATTGAAATCGGCCCTTCGGTTTAGGAGGAGTTTTCCGGAAAAACTTAAAGTTATGGTTCTTATCAGAAAACCTGTTTATAGTGACCAGTTGCCATGGCAACCATAATTTTGAAAAAAAAATGGCATGCACATCTACACATGGTCCTCTGTATTTGTGTGAAGTTTCATTGAAATTGGCCATTTAGTTTAGGAGGAGTTGTCCGGACAAACTTAAAGTTATGGTTCTTATCAGAAAACCTGTTTATAGTGACCAGTTGCCATAGCAACCATAATTTTGAAAGAAAAGAAAGTGGCATGCACATCTACACATGGTCCTCTATATTTGTGTGAAGTGTCATTGAAATTGGCCATTTAGTTTAGGAGGAGTTGTCCGGACAAACTTAAAGTTATGGTTCTTATCAGAAAACCTGTTTATAGTGACCAGTTGCCATAGCAACCATAATTTTGAGAAAAAGAAAGTGGCATGCACATCTACACATGATCATTAATATTTGTGTGAAGTTTCATCGGAATTGGCCCATCGGTTTAGGAGGAGTTGTCTGGACAAAATGCGTCTACAGACAGACGGACGGACGGACGGACAGACAACCTGATTCCAGTATACCCCCCCTAACTTCGTTGCGGGGGTATAATAATGAAAAAACTGAAAGAGAGAGATAAAAGGCTATAAAGCATCCAAATAATTTCCGTCTATAGCTACATATACGCCACGCCACTGCCAACTATTGGTGTAAGCGAAACAATGTGACTTCTGTTGCAAAAGGGTTGAAATTATATATCTATCTTACCTGCTTGCGCTATACACAAAACGTCTGACAGCTCCTCCAGGTAGGCATGGCTTTCAAATAGCTCAGACTGCTTCTGATAAAATTCTGCTCGAGTTTCCTTTATCTGCAAAAATAATAATAGTTTATTTAACTGACCTTACATGAAGGACTTCCTGTCTCCGACATAAGAAGTTAGTTTGACTCCTTTTCGGAAAAAATTGGTGATTGGGAAAGATTTTTGCAGTTGTAAACTGCAAATTTTGGGAATTTGGCTAAAATATGAAAAAAAAGAATCAATTGGGGATGAGCCAATTAATGGCCTCAAAAAGCCCTCAGAAAAAGTCCTGTGTGCAGATTTAGTTTTGCAAATTTGATCAGTAAACTATTAAGTTATTTCTGCATTGATTCTAAATACATTTTTTTCTTTTGCACATGTTCCATAAATGCCACAAAATAATTCACAATACAACATTAACACTCATGCAGGAAAATGTTGCAGCCAAATCATAAATTTAGCATGAATTCCGTCCTCAAGGAAATTGTTATGTACAATGTCAACTGAAAATATGTATTTATTAATTGATTAATTAATTAATTAATATTAAGCATTAACCAACTAATGAATACAGCAAAGTTTATATTGGAAGACAGATCTTAAAGTTCGGGGGCTAAATAAATAAACAGTATAAGATAATTTTTTTTCATTTTTTTTTTCAAAATGTGAAAAATTTGAACCTTCCAATTACACACACCTGAGACATAACAAATAACAGTTCACTTAGCAGCAAACGAATCCTTCGGGCTGGATCACTTCTCTCAAACTCTAACGCAGGTCCACTCTGGAGCTGAGATATCAACACGCTCTCAGTCTGGCTTCCTCCAAACTTCGACCTAAAACAAAACAGACAAAATAGATTATCATCCTCCTTAGCTTGATCTCTACGCACATTATGATTTGTTTGCTTGCAAAGTTCTGGCATTCAAATAGATAATAAATTCCATACTAAAACAGTTCAATGCTTAAATAAACTAATTGAATATGCACAACCCCGCCTTTTTTTTTTTTACAAATGCATACATTATATGGAAGTAAATGGGTGTTTTGGGATTAATAAATATCCAATTCATCCAAAAATGTAAGGTTGATGTTAAATTGCACCCGATTTTAATCTATCTTCATCAAAATGTTGCGACACCAAACAATGTTGGAGAATTCCACGTTTTCATATATATACTAATGCTCTCTGGCGCTGACAATGATTTTTTTTTTTGCCCTAAATATATACTGTTTGCCCTAATGTTTCATTTGTTTTTTCGTCAGGTGGTATTAAACATATCAAACTTACATTTCTTTTCAATATAACGATAAAATTTATATATACGGCAAAACTGTGAACAAACCTGTTCATTTATCACCGAAGCTGAGAATGAACATACTATGCCTAATATAAAGAAAAAAACCATTGTAACACATTAAATTGATTTTAATGAAAGCTTATTTATGACTTAAAGCTACTAATCAAAAAATGAAAACAAAATATTGAACAAGGTTTCACCTTAAAATGTTCGTTTAGGTCAACACAACCTAGGCCGAACGGGATTTAGGGCGAAACGACCCGAATTCGGCCATAGTGATACAATGTATATATATGTGTATAGGTGGATATTAATGATTAAACTTAGGCTAGGTTTTGTAAAACCAAATACCTTAGTTGCTGTTCCTTGATGACATCCTGCTCCAGGGCATTAAAGTCAATGGAGAGAAGCGCCACAATGCTGTTGACAACTTCTATTCCATTAAGAATTTTGAGCACTTCTTTCCGAGACTTGGTCCATGAAGAACTTTCATCAAGCGGTTTGCAAAGTGCCATACGAACAAGGCAAGGTAAAACCGGCCGAAGTTCCCGTTCATTGCAGCGACTTAAAACATTGATGTTTACGTCCTGCATCGCCTGGAATACTTCGGGTTTTACGGGTGTCCGGGAGGACTGCATACTGTACCAAATAGCGGAAGAAACAAGAAAAATGTTAGGAAAATCACATCATGTAAAATGTCAGATGGGAGCCGCCATTGTGTAAATTTCTTCTCGGTCGGCGAAGTGTTTACATCGAATATTCAACAAGCATTGCAAGAGAAGCGTCAAACTGATTGTGGTATTATGAAGCAATGGCGGCCAGCAGACAAAGCTCGCTTGCTGGACCAGGTATATTCTCGAAATTTTAATGTTTTTAATATTGTATTGAATACTATTTTGTAATTTGAACTCTAGTCCTTTGTATCTGTCAATCGTTTGATCGCTAACATTGATGGCGGAGCTTTTGTTTATCGAGTAGAACCCATTTGTTTAATTGAATTACAGTCATTTCGACAGATTTTCGCATCATAAATTAAATATTTCACTCTTCACTGTTGCCATTTCGATATTTTCGTATCATATTTTTACTATATTGTATTGTGGATATACGTTGAACTAATTTCGTACCGCCATAGATATGAGAGAATAGAATGATTTATTTCAACGTTCTAAGACACTTATATTGCTATTATTGTAAAAGTAGAGAGTATAGGGTCACCTTACAAGTTCTGACTCAGTGAATGGTGGGAATTTCCCTTTAACCTTGTGGAAGGCTGTTTTTCTTAAGAGCGAAAGGTCCCTTGTTCATAGCCCTGCGCAGGCAGATTAATTGTAGCGGGACTGGACTGGGTCGATCCAGGTAGCTCAATTAATTGGTAGAGCATTCGGCTAGTGTTCAGAGGTCCTGGGTTTGAACACCGGTCTGGCCTCTGCATTTTCTCCTCTCCTGTTACAAAATTGGCGCCCAACTAAAATACCCACAGTGGTGGTAAGGGTCTCATGTACATGTGTCTTCGAGGGTGAAGACTTGGGAAAAAAGGAGGGAGCTAGGTGTGTAGCAGGACTGGACTGTGTCGATCATCTGTGATCATGATCAGGTAGCTCAATAGGTAGAGCATCCGGGTAGTGTTCAGAGTTCCCGGATTAGAATCCGGTCTGGCCGCCACATTTTCTCCTCTCCTGTTACATAATTTTTCATTACAGCTTCCTACAGATACCGTGTATATATGTTGATCATGACCACTCCAAATGGAATCTATATAGGAGATATATACTCTCTACTTTTACATTTTGACAATGGTATGTTATCCATTTTATTCCTTGTATGATTCGAAATGGTGACAACACATATTCCAAATAGATATGATGCGAAAATGGTTTTAATGGTGTTAAAAAGTTTACTTTACTGTTAATGTTTTATACTGTACATTATATAATGCATTTTTCAGATGTAGATGAACAGAAAACCAGATTTCAAGCCGAATTGGAGTTTGTTCAATGTCTGGCAAATCCTAATTACCTGAACTGTGAGTTTTGTTTCAAATAGATGGATTTCAAAATAAGTTCACTATAAATGACATAATTACCTAATATAACACCAAAAAAGCCAAAATGAAAATGGTCAATAATTGTGTAGCGGGAACTA